>NC_056727.1:49097578-49242578 GCF_019279795.1 Protopterus annectens | reverse complement strand
AATCTGGAGATTTTATTTGTAACATAATTCCAGTTTGGAGGAGAGTGTGGTGGATAAATTAGTAAGCAGAGGTGCGCCATACAGTAGAGAGGGAAGGAGATAGGTTGTGGCGAGAGTTAGTCTGGTAGCAGGAGAGAGGAAGTAGTTGTTTCTATAAAGTAGGCCGAGTTTTATCTGTTTTTTTTTATGTGCAGCTCGACGTGAGTGTTAAATTTTAGGTGTTCATCAATGATGACAGCAAGAAGTTTGGCTGAGGGAATGACCTCTATAATGGAGTTGCTAAGGCTGGTTATTTGGAATGACTTTTTATCAATAGGGGAAGATTTTGAAAGAGAGAATAGAAGGATTTTAGTTTTATTGGCATTTAGTGAGAGTTGATTTTGGAGCATCCAGTTTTTGGTGGTAGAGAAGGCTGTTTGTGTCAGGTTAGAGACACAGCAGATCAATGTAGAATCATCAGCATATTGCACAATAATGGTGTTAGGTATGGCTTTGTGAAAGTCATTAATAAAGATATTGAATAGTACTGGGCCAAGTATCGAACCTTGGGGTACTCCGGTGGGGGTAGAAAGGAAGGTGGAGGTGCCCTGGCCCCATTTTACAGCCTGGGACCTGTCTGAAAGATAGCTGGAGAACCAGGAAAGTGTTTTGTGGGAGAGATTGAGATAAGACAGATGATTTTGTAGGTGGGTATGGGAGATGGTATCGAAAGCTTTAGATAAGTGCAGCAGAACTGAGGATACTATTTTACCAGAGTCACGGGCTAAATTGACCGTATGTAAGAAGGAGAGAAGGGCGGTGTTGGTACTGTGTCCTGGGTGGAAGCCATGTTGGGTAGGAGAGAGTAGCTGGTGTTTGGTAAGGAATGGGAGGAGCTGAAGGTGGATGCATTTTTCAAGAAGTTTGGAGATTGGGGAAAGGATGGCTATTGGGCGGAAATTAGAAAAGTTACAGTTTTTGCCACCCTTGTGAAGGGGAAGAATAAAAGCAGTGCGCCATAGTTTGGGAACATAGGATTCAAGTAGGGATCTATTGATCAGGGTGCTAATAGGAAGAGCAATACCATCGGAGACTATTTTTAAGAAGGAGGAAGGAATGTTGTCGAGGTCATTGGAGCAAGGCTTTAGTTTAGAGAGAAGTTTCTTTATTAGGTAGGTGGAGACGGGTTTGAGTTCAAAAGTAGGAGGGGAGAGGGAGAGGAAGATTGAGTGGGGAGGGATAGAGGGTTATTGTTGGTAAAGGTCTTGGTTAGCTCAGCAATAGAAGTGGTAAAGAAGGTATTGAATAGTGAGGCAATTTCGAGGTCAGATTTCCTGGTGTCGGGGCAGGAGTTGTTTTTAGTACCTGGCCTAAGGAGGGAATTTATTGAATTCCAAAATTGTTTGGGGTTTTTTGCATGGTTTACTTGGATTTTGATGTAGTAGGACTTTTTATCTTTAATAACTTTGGCTAGGTTTCTCAGCTGTTTATATTTAAGTAAGGTTTCTGGCTGTTTATATTGGAGGCATGTTTTCCAGGATTTATCTCTTTGTAGCATAATCATTTTGGTGTCTTTGGTAAGCCATGGGGCAGTCTTAGTTTTTACTCTTATTGTTCTTATTGGAGCTAGGGAGTTAAGGACATTTAAGAATGTTGTGTTGAAAAAGTCAATGGCTGTGTCTAATGGGAGAGTTTTTTATGGGGTTCCAGTTAGTATGCTTAAGGGAATCTGAGAAGGTAGTAGGATTACAGATAGAGAGGTTATGAGTGTGAATGAAGTGGTGGGAGTGAGGGGAAGTGAGGGTAGCACGATGGGTGAAGGCAAGGAGGTGGTCTCCTAATGGGTCAGGAATTACACCAGATTTTATGACTTTATTGGTATGAGATACTAAGATACAGTCTAGTATGGAGCCTGGGGTTGGTTTTATTAGGTCTAGTAATGGAGTTAGTAAGTTGAGTGTAGTTTAATAGATTGACAGACATGGTGGGATTAGGGTTATTGATTTTGTTCCAGTCTTTATTTACATCTTCCAATATGTAGGTCTCTAGCTTAATATTTGAGGAGGCCCAGGAGAGGATGTCTTCCAGGGTATTAGTGTTGTTTCTTGGAGGAATATATAGTGAAATGAAGCAGATGCTTTTATGGTTGTTTATTTTTAGTAGGCCAGTTATAAGTTCAGCATTATTGAAAGAAGGGATGGGATAAGGATACGGAGTAATGGACAGCTGGTTGGAGTAGATTAATGCTATACCTCCACCTCTTCTACTTAGGTGATCAGATCAATGTGATTGAAATCCAGGGGGAAGGAATTCAGAGTAACTTATATGAGGTTTTAGCCAGGTTTCAGAGATGGCTACAATGTCAGGTGAGCTGTGGCTGAGCCAGGCATGAAAGAGAGTTAATTTGTTTCTTAAGCTTTGGGCGTTGATGGTGAGGAATTTGGGGTATTTACTGGTGGATTTATTGTAAGGACTAGGGTGGTTTGTTGGAGAGATGTCTGGTCCTGGATTAGGGTGAATGTCACCGGGTAAGCAAAGGAAAGAGAGAAGAGGAATACATTGTTTTGGTTTGTTCTTAGGTAGAAGTGTCTGGCAGAGAATAGGTTTAGGTTTGTGGCATATAGTAGAGACTGGGAAAAGTTTTACATTTAAGAGGAGGATAGGGTGGGAGGGAACCTAAAGAGGCAGAGATGTTATGGAAGTGTGTTGTGTGGGGGAGGTGGGGAGGAAAAGGAGATGAGTGTAGATGTAAGTGGGTATAGAAGGTGGCATGGTATAAAGGAAGTAGGAGAAGGATGAGGAGAGATGTGGTAATGAAGGTTTTTGGAGTAAGAGAGAGCATGATAGGTGGAGCCAGTTAGATGTAATAGTGAGGAGGGTAATTGGACTTAGGAGGGAGGTGGGTGTGGTAGTGAGAGTCAGATAGACTGGAGGATGGGGCGGGGGAAAAGTGTTTGTGGATTGGTTGGTGGTGAGAGGGAGGGATAGCAGGAGGAGAATAAATGTAGGAGCACTGAGGGTGGGTGGTATTTGGGGGTAGGGTAGGGGAGCAGAGTGAGCCCACAGGGCGAACGGAGCTGGATAGAGCAGCAGGACGAGAGAGACTAGCTGAAAAAAGTATCAGCCACTCTTGTTCAAGGTTGAGGTAAGTAGGTTATTCTATGAAAGACTGTAGGGAAGAATAGAGTTACAGTTTGTAAGAAATGTTAGGGGGAGTTTTGTTCCTTAGATAGTTTAATGTACGGGTGGTTATTATCAGGATTTGGAGAGTGTGGAGTGGGATTTGGGAAGGTTTGTTAGTTTGCAAGCATGTAGAGATAATATTGGGCAAAGGGGATTTAATATTATACAGGCTTTAGGCTGATAGGTGCTGCCACATAGTGGAAATAGGTAGATTAGCAGGCCAAAAAAATGGCCAGGTCTCTTATAGGTTATACTAGATAGTGTTCGGGGACTAGAAACCAAGCCAAACGGTGTGGGGGGGTGTTTAATGGTCTGTAGTAGGCTCATAACTGAGAATTTATGATGGTCATACAAGCTTTTGTTTTTAATCTGATACTGTTCCGCAATATATAAAAAGAAAAGGCTAAATGTATTTTTTTATTTATTTTTATTTGCCCTTTGATAACTGGAAAAGTGCGATTGAGACAATGGCCCATTTCACTGGAGGTCTGGGGAATAAAGCTCCACAACAGATTCAAAAACATTCAAATAGTAATTGAGCAATTATATACAAGAAAACAAAAGCCCCACAATAGATAAAATATTTTATAATGAACTGGGGAGAAAGGCCACACAAAACACAAATAAAACCATTTTACAATAGCTGATAAGTAATTATATATAAGCTGAGAAAATCCCCATAACAGATAAAAGCCAAGCAGATTTAAATGTATTTACATAAATATTATTAGGATAAATTGCAATCAAGAATAGAGTATGTACTGCAATTAGCAAGACATATTGCAGGAGTGGATGGCCTATGTCAGGTAAACTAATACACAGTTATTCAAAATACTGACATTCTCTGTCTCTTTCTCAGATGTCTAGACTATCACAAACCCCTAAATCTCCAGCTCTCCTATCATATCCTGTAAATAATGTAAATAAATCCTATCTACATTTATAACTCTGTGCTACTTTTCATTACTGCTATGTAAATGAAAGTTCCATATTGACACATGCAAATGCAACCAAATTGTATTAATCTCTTGTCTTGATTGCATTATCCATTGCTTCATTCTAAAACCCCATTTCTACTGTTGAGGATCTGAAATTCTTTTTTTTTTTTTTGTCTGTATTTTTTTTTTTTTTTTGTAAATTTTGTAACTTTAATGGAGATTTTCTCCCTGAGCCTCCACTGAAAATGGACCTGAGTGCCCAGTCAGACCATGCTGGTAAACAAAAGGCAATAAATAAATAAATTACTACATAATACTGACTTTATTTCTAATTATGTATGAAGATGAAAAAATAAAAGAGTATTCTGCTGTCAAAATAGAATAATAGAATGAGATGAGAGGAGTAATGAGCAGGAGGGAAATTTAAGGACATGGAAAGAGAGTTTGTTATTAGAGAGATGAGAATGTTATGCATGGATATGAGCAAGGAAAATTAATAATAGTAAGTGTTAGCTGGAAATGTAGAATAGCATGCATACAGTAGTATGGTATCATTACAGTGATGTTTCTTTTGATGTTAGGCCATTACTAACTGCTCAGATATGGAGGTGTTAGTGAATTTAGAGTAGGAAAGGCATTGTTATAGTGAGCAGGTGATCATGCATCTGTTGTAAGAAAATATATGCTCTGTCAGTCTTTCATTTGGATATTATAGATGTGAATAATGAAAAAAGAGTAGAGCAGTGACTGTCTTGTGGTTTCTGAGCACCTGCGTTCTGTGGGGTTGTGATATAATTAAAATCAACTCTGACTGTGCTTTGACCTAGATGTAAAGTGAGCACATTTCAAACATAGCCTTATCAATTTTAATGCTATCTCTGGTTGCACATACAAGATAGACATTAATAAGGATTCATAATGGTATAAGATTTGTAAACCCATCTTTATGACCCCTTCAAGATCTGTGACAAGGGCATGGCTTTTGCAATTCATGAGGTCCTGAGGTTCTGTTTTATTAAAATGGATATTTCACATTATTTCCCAAGAGGGATCAATGAGGGCAGATTTGAGCACCAATTTCGAGTTAATTTGTTGTATTTATTCATTAATTGTGGAGTGATATCCTATCATAATATTATGTCAAAGTTAATAGCTCTGAATGTATCAAGCATTCATCCTTTATTAAGGCTATGGAGACTGTTAATGCTTACGAAGTGTGTTTTCATAAGAAACACATATTGCTATCTTTCTGATGTTATTTATTTTCTGCCCTCATGATTTACATTATGATGACAAAATATAATTATATGACTTACAAGGTAATGTGATACAGGATGTTAAGCAAGTAATAATGCCTGATAACGTGGGTGTCATCAGGGAAATAATAGACCACCACTGCATCAGGCCTCACCATCTTTTGAAGGTCTGTTTCCCTCATAATATCTACCCATCCACCTTGATAATCTGTTAAATGGCTATTCTTTTTTTTTTTTGCATATACTGTTTTAATTTTGTATATAAAATAGTTCCTTTTACTAATGTTTCAAACTTCAAGTAGTATATGCAATTGTTGTTGGACAAGTACTTTACATCCAAAATATAAGTCATATAAGAATTTAATGTTCACTCACACACATGCAGGCACAAACAATACAAACAATACCATACATATAGACAGAAACCCACAGATAGACGTAGAGACACACAAACTCTCTCTCTCATACACATACATGCACACACACAGATACATGCAGACACACACAAACACAAACACACACGCACACACACGCACACACACGCACACACACACACACACACACACACACACACACACACACACACACACACACACACACACACACACACACACACACACACACACACACACACACACACACACACACGCACACACACACACACACACACACACATTCAGTGGTTAAAGTTGTTGCCTTACAGCAAGATGTTCTCTAGTTGCAGCTGGGTTGCCTTATGTGCAGAGTCTGTATGTCCTCCCTGTGTTCTTGTGGATTTCTTCTGGGTGCTCCATTTTTTTCTCTCATTCCAAAGACATGTGTCTGGAGTGTTTTTACCAAGGCCTCTGCTAAAAATAGTCTCTGTCCTATTTGGACTTTCCCAGTCAACAAATAAATAAATAAAAATAGACACACACACACACACACACACACACACACACACACACACACACACACACACACATACAAACATGCACATGCAGAGGCACAGACAGGAAGGCTTACCTACATACAAATAAATATACACACATGCAGAGGTACAACAGCACGGCTCACCCATACACACAGAAATTGACACGCACACACACCAATCACACAATATTTACTAGGCAATTTTGCTACCTTTTTGACTGAGTACACTATAGATGTTTCATTGATTTCAAATGAATAAAAAAAAAATAATACAGTGCAAGGCATTGCAAAAACCCTGTAACTCGCAACTGTCTCTAATTTTGCTCTGCCTTTAAATGTATTTGATTTTTTGATGGGTTTCAGAAAATACATGTTGATTTAAAACCTTTTGTTCTATATGTTTAAGTGAATTAGGGTTATATTTAAAATTTGTGTCTGATTTTAGCACTTTCCTTTCATATGGGTGGCTTCATCCTTCGATTCTGAGAAAAAACGTTGAAAGATATGTCTTCAATCTCTCATTTACTCTGTCTTTGTGTCTCTCTGTCTCAGTCACTCTCCTCTGTTTTTCTCACACACACACACACACACACACACACACACACACACACACACACACACACACACACACACACACACACACACACACACACACACACACAAGCTCTCATGCACACATACATGCATGCATGTATGCACACACATTTTGCTTTTTTTTATTTACTTAACTTTTTTACATTCGTTAAAGAATGAGGCTATGTTTAGTGGGTGTAAATAAACAGCACCAATTTCTTTTTTTTCGTTACATGTTTCATGGCAGTGTAATATGCTACTGTGAAGAAGCTAACATGTTTTTTTTGTTTTTTTTTTACTAGGTGATGTCTGCCCATACATTAATATGTTGCTTGAGAATATTCATCCTCCAGTATGGTATATCCACACAGATTTTGCCCATTGTTTAGGTTAATACAACATATGTGTTAGGAAGATGATGAAGGAGAAGTAAACTGTGCCATACTGAGTCCCATTTAGTTTTTCTTCTCATAAAAATATAATTAGTACTAATAATACTACTAATAATAATATTAGTAATAATTACTATTATGTAAATTGAGTTGTTGGCCATCAGCCCTCATTTGCCTAGTGTCTGCTCTTGAGCAAATCACTTAACCAGACATTGCTCCCAGGTCATGCCTGAAAAGAGACTGTGTCCACTGCATCTAACTGGTTAACAAATGGGTATTACTAGGCAGTGTCAGTGGCACAGCAGGTGGCCCACTTGCCTTTGGTGCTGGAAGGCCAGAAAGCTGTGGGTTCTGTCCTCACTCCAGGTGATTGGATTGATGACACTGCAGTGTTCAGCATTAGGGGAGGTGCTATATCCCTTAACCAGGCTGTACTTCTGATGAGAGATTAAGCCAAGGTCTGACCTGCTTGAATTAGTGGTAGCTCATGTGGATGTAAAAGACCTCATGGCACCTATTGTAAAGAGTATGGGAAATTCCCTGATTCCTTAGCTTAATTTCTACTAGTAGTATAAATACCACTTTGGGTTTCCATTGTAAAGAGGCCAGTAGCATAGTGTGATTAACCTAGTCAAGTAAAATGATTAACAAAAAAAAAAACGCATAAAGTAAAATTAACATTATTTGTTCTTTCCTTTACACTTCTGCTGGGCTCCAAAGGAATGCAGAATTGTCAGTATCTTAAACGAGTGGAGAACTTGCCCTAAGTAGGGACCAACAACAAAATATCAGGGGTAAGGAGGTACTCACCTTTCAGAAAATACAGCCAATAAGTAATAGCTATTGCATATAACAGGTGAGTACTAATCTATCAAAACTAAGAAATATATCCTTATGCTGCAACAAATAACCCATGTGAGGACTAAGAGAGCTTATCAGCATATGTCTTGGATTATTTACTTCTTCTTCAACAGTTTCCACTCTCTGCCATCCAAATGCCACAACTTGCAAGTCCCATTACAGCAGATCTATTATGTTCCTTTAACCAAGAGGGTCTTATTCCCTGGAAAAGTCTTGCACCAAATGTGAAGCCCTGCTCCTCTTGTAGTTTTTAAGGACAAGCTTCCTTACCAGCCAAGTAGGTGAGACAAGTTCAGTAGATGATCCTTCATCTGTCCACTGAGGGATTTTTCTGCTGGGCTAACTCTCTGCCCCATTCCCATGTTGGTAACATACTTACAGACTTGGGAATCCAATGAGCGGCTATTGTGACTGTGTATTCTACCTACAGCTGTAGATCAGAGACACCTACCTAGCTCCTTCCTCCTAACCAACCCATCAGCAATAACTATGAGTCTCTGCCTCCACCAAGGCTCTTGAGCTGATGCTCAGCACTGCTCTTCCATTGCAGGATAGCAGCACCCATACACCCTGTTGGGCTATCAGATGCAGAAGTTGCTACTCAAACTCAGGTTTCCTGAGCTGTAGTCATGGCTTCTTCCTTCTCTGCTGCTGAACATACATATTCTGTACATTATTATCTTCAATGAAAGTGTATTTTACTAAGAATTTTCTTGCATTAATAAATTTATATTTCTATAAACAATGTAATGATGCATCAAAATGCAATAAAAACTAATATGTTGTTATAGCTGTTGCAATAAATAAATAAACAGAAATTAATTTAAAAAGCTACATGGCAACACCTCTTTACAGGATATGGGTATGTATAGGTAGCTCAGCCACTATTTGTAGAGAAGGTTTCTATAACTGAAATTTTGTAATGTATAGCAAGCAATAGAAATTCATAGTAAAGGAATGCATACAATGTTATTTTAGATTGAAGACCCTAGTTTGGAAGGAACTCAAATAACAGCAGAAAAAACTGAATGCATATCAATACAATAAGAAGTGGCTGAATGAACTTTGAAGCTAAAATAATTTAAAAGCATGGTCACATAAGGTGAGCTAGTACTTTGTTTTTGAACTGCAAAGACTGTAAAAAATTAAGAGGCAATTTGTAATGCACATTTGAGCTTTATGATGTACTGACTTGTCAGATAATAATTAGTTATACTGAGAAATTAAACAGGGCATTTGATGTGGTGCTGCAGAGAATTAATTAACGATTCTTCTGCAGGTTTCCTGTGAATGAAACTAGTTTATGTCGACTTGCTGCGAGCATATCTGTGTGGTAGCGAGTGCACATGATTCATATACGACACAAGGCTTGTAATGGCACAATAGTATAATTCCAGGATAGTGACGGGAATAGATTAAAAATAAAAATTAAAATAAATAGTTACGGCATGGTCTCAATGTAGGAATCAATGATCTGGCAACACCAGCAAATGAAAAAAATATTATAAATTAGTTCATTCACTCCTGTTCATTAATTAGGGTTTTCATTAGACCATATGGATTCAAATGTCATAGCTGTTTCATGAAATACTGAATCTTTAATAAGGTTATATTGCCAAACCTGATAAATTAAATATGAAAATATATGTTCAAATGTTAATATTTTCACAAGCAGCTTAAGAAAAAGTAAACAGCACTGTATTTTGGTACAGAATACAAGTTTATGGAGGATGACAATGAAAATGAACAAATTGTGAGCATAAAGAGATTTATACAGTACTAAGAGAGAAATAGCCAGACAGGGGAACAGAGAAGGGATATGTACTTTAAGTTAATGTGGATGTGGGAATATGACTGGTTGTGTTCTGAGAATATATAATTCACAATAGCCATTATGAAACATGTGTACAGTGAATAAGGGGTGCTCTGAGGTCTGTAGCAGAGTATCACATATCCCTGCAGCAAAGTGTACACCAACAGAGCACAGGAAAAAATCACTGATTACAAGCAACAGACAGTGCCACATATACTGAGCAAATGCTTATTGTATGTAAAATAGACATGTGAATACATGTCAGGCACATAAGATCATAGGAGGTTACTAGGCTATTGGCCCTGAGGCCCTTATAAGTCTAGCCAAGAGTTTAGCCCATGTTTAGACAAATCCGCAACAATGTCCAGGTCGAGCAGGTACACAGGTGGAATCCCAGGGGTATATTTTCTGTTTCCCATCCAGTTATCCAGGTTGCACTTAAAAAGGCGTAAAGAGGTACTCTTCTTGATGTGGAGAGGGAGTCTATTCCATAGATGAGGGAGTCTCTGGGATGCAAATCTGTCCCACAAACAAGTCTTGTTGATGTCACCGACCAGGTTGAGGCCACATGTGCGGGTTACTTGAGTGGAGCTTGACTTGCGGATATGCAGCATTCCCATCAAGGTGGGGTCCGTGACAGCCTTGTATGCCACACAGAGGTCACCTCTAAAGAGTCTGTTTGAAACTGAGTAGAGGAATAGGGCTTTTAGCCTATCTGTGCATGGTAGATATTTGAGGTCCTGGATTCTCCTGGTGAGGAACCTCTGTGGTCTCTCCAGCTGCTGCATGTGCTTTGCGAGGTACATGCTGAAAGGGGTGTTGTACTCAATAATGGGCCTTATTAGGGAAAAATACAGGGATGTTATAATCTCCTTGTCCCTGGATTAGATACCCTTACTTATGGGGTGGGCCATGTAGAAGGCTTTCCATACAACAGAAGCAACATGGTGGTCAAAAGTCAGGTTGCTATCAACCTGAGTGCAAAATCCCTCATGACTGATTGTGTGCTTGGGACATTGTTATTAATGTGATAATTTGTGGAGCATCACTCTCCCCAAAGGGGATGATGATGCACTTTTTTGTATTCAGCTTGAGGCCATGTTTCTGGCACCAGTCATTTGTCTGAGTGAGACCCTCTTGGAGGATGTCCACATCACTAGGGGAATTCATGACAGTACCCAGCTTGCAGTCATCTGCAAACTTGTTCAGCCGTAGCCCACTGGTTTTGGCCTGCACCTCAGAAAAGTATATCCCAAATAAGAGAGGCCCCAAGACCGGACCCTGGGGTACGCTGCTTGTTACAGGTCTACTGCTAGGAGACTTCCCCTATTTTGACTAGGTGGGCTCTGTCAGTGAGCCAGTTTGCAACCTATCTGATAACATATGGATTAATGCCTAGCGGAGAGAGTTTATCTATTAGGCCTGAGTGGGGAATAGTGTCAAAGGCTTTCGTCAGGTCAAGGTAGGTGGTGTGCACTGTCTTCCCCCTCGTCCATAGCTTTGGTGACTGTCTCAAAGAAGTCGACCAAATTTAGCAAACATGACCATCCCTTGACAAAGCCAAACTGTGTGGGATTGAGTTTTTGGAGGTTGCCAATGTCTTTGTCAATGAGGTCCATGATAATCCATTCCATGACCTTGCAGATTAGGCTAGTTAGGCTGATGGGTCTATAATTTCTCGGAACGGTGGATGCTCCACCTTTGTGTAAAGGGATAATAGTGGCTGTCCTCCACTCAGCTGGGATGAAGCCAGTAATCAGGCTTTAGTTGAATAGGGTGCCTAATGGTGCTGCAAGTTCCAGCCTAACTTCACGTAGGATGCAGCCTGGGATGTTATCATGTCCCATGGAGGCTGTATTTTTTGCCTTTGAGAGAGCAGTGATGACCTGTTCCCTAGATATAAGGGGAAGGGGTCATGTACTGTGGATGTCCTGATTTACTGAGAGGGGGACAGAGGAGTAAAGTTTTTGCTGAATCTGTTAGCCAGCAAGTTTGCTCTATCTACAGCATTTGTATATGTGGTATCCTTGACCACCAGTTCTGAACAGATCTGGATGCTTCCTTTGAGGTTGCGGACATACATGATGAAGGCCTTATGATTGTCTCTAGTAGATGTAGCCAATTTAGACTCAATGTTTGCTTTGGAGGCTTTCACTAGTGCTTATATATATATGCTTGTTCAGGCTAAGGAGACATTGTTTCTAATTGGGCACCTGCTCCTTCTTGGTCTTGAACAGCAATTTGTTTCCTTTTGTTATAGAGTTAATGTATCAAAAATGCAAAACTCCCAACTGTCTTGCCGAATACAAGGAACTGCGAAATCAAGTAAAAAAACAAATAGTCACTGACTGTAAATCCTACTATCTTAAACTTCAAAATAATCATAAAACCAACCCCAAAATGTTTTGGAGTAGCATTGCAACAATACTATCCCAAGGTAAAAAAGAGAACCCTTGCCCTGACCCAGACGCACCTGACCTCCAATTAGCTACCCAATTTCAACTCCTTTATCATTGACTCCATCGGCAAACTCTCCTCCTCTTTCCCTAACAATACCCCCCCTAACATAACTGAAACCAAAAATTCAACCACCAATAACTCTGAGTCCTCTCCATTTACTCTCAAATCCATTCCTACCCACACTATAAAAAAGCTCCTACTAAAGTTAAAACCTTGTTCTAATGTCCCAAATGACATTCCATACAACTTTCTCAAACTAGCCACTGATGGCATAGCCCTTCCCATCAGCATCCTAATCAATTGCTCCATCCAGGAATCCTACGTACCACACCTCTGGAAAAAGCCTTCATCATCCCCCTCCACAAAGGAGGTAACAACTATTCAATCTCCAACTTTCGCCCTATTGCTATCCTATCCCCTATCTCTAAGATACTCGAAAAATGTATTCACCTGCAACTATTACCCTCCCTACTGGACAACCAACTACTAACTCCTACCCAACATGGGTTTAGACCAGGACATAGTACCGCCACTGCCCTCCTTTCCTTCCTCGAAATCATCAACTCTGCTCGCGACTCTCGTAACATAGTTTCTACCCTCCTCCTCGACTTATCCAAGGCTTTCGATACTGTCTCGCATGAGCTTCTGCTTTCTAAACTCTCCCATCTTAATCTCTCCTCCTCTTCTATCAAATGGTTCACCAGCTATCATTCAGCCAGGGAACAAGCTGTAAAATCGAACTACTGCACTTCCTCTTTCCTTCACACCCGAACAGGTGTGCCCCAAGGCTCTATTTTGGGTCCTTTACTATTTAACATTTTCATCAATGATTTCAACCAACAGATCCCCAATGCTAAACTGGTACAATACGCAGATGACTCAACTATCATCTGCTCTGCCAAAACTCTTCCTATATTAATAAACCTTACTCAAGAGGCCTTCTCCTCCACTGAGTTCTGGATGCTTGACTATCAACTAGTCGTAAATGCCTCCAAATCCAAAATAATGATTGATCTTTACCCCTTCTAGACATACTGCAGTTGACAAAGCATCTTTCTCTATACTCAGTCTAAACAAAACATCTATTGAAATAGTTCCCCATACAAAACATCTGGGCATCCTTATCGATGACCAGCTAAAGTTTGACATCCACCTACAAACCAATATAAAATAAACTCATCAAAAACTTGGAATGCTTTATCGACAGAGACGCTACCTTTCTCTGTCTTCTAGACAACTCCTATCTACCACCTACCTCCTACCCTCCCTTTTGTATAGAGATCCACTACTCACTAATCTCCAATCAACCCTGAAATCTAAACTTTCCTCATGCTATAATAACATTTCCAAGTTTGCCACAGGATCCAAATCCTCCACTCATCATTGTAACTCCCTCCATGCTCTAAACTGGTTGGAACTCCCAGGCCACCTAAACTTCATTCAACTATCAACAGCACACAAGCTCATTTTTAAACCTTCTAACTGTCCATCACTCTCCTCTTCCTTAAAACTTCACCAGCCACAGAGAACACTTAGATCCACAAATCAAAACCTCTTGGAACTTTACAAGCCTTTACATGCACCAGGGCAACTACTACTATCATTCTCCCTTGCTAGATTATGGAACTCTCTTCCCCCTCACATAAGAACTACCAAGAATTTCCCTTCCTTTAAAATCTTACTCCACTTTCACCTCTCCTCTCTCTGGGAGTGCTCCTGCACCCATCCTACCTGAATCCTGGTACCTATCTCTATTTTATCCTACTCACAATCTCTGCCACTGTTTAAATTCTTTTGTCTAAAATTCCTTTGTCTAAAATTATGTTGTACTAAATGAACATGAATTTGTTGTTTTTGTTAATTTTTTACAGGTGGTTGACTTAGCTCATATATTTCAGTGTTTTTATAATATTGTCTTTCTGTATATTGAATGTTAAATTGTTGCTCTATATGCTATACTAATATATTGTATATTGTCTTTCTGTATATTGAATGTTAAATTGTTGCTCTATATGCTGCACTAATATATTTTATATTGTCTTTCTGTCTGGAGCTTTTCTCCTCGGGCCTCCATTGAAAAATGGGCTACCTTGTCCCAATAGACTTTCCAGGTTAACAAACTGAAATAAATAAAAATATTGAAGATGTCCACCAGCAGGTTTACTCTTCCTTGCAGAGAATGATTTAGTCTTGTCGGGTATACCTGATTTCATGCATCTATATAAATGCTTGTATAGTGTTTTGGTGTAGTTTTAGATATTGGTGCCAGTTCCTACATCTGTGTGCAAATGAGATGAACAACAGAATATTAACAACAGTTGTGAACATGCCATGAACATTGGTGCATCCACACATCATACAGACTAATGTCACATAAATCCCTACATACTGTCATACAAACCAATGGAAACAGATGTCATGGCTGCAAAAATGTGACACCAGAATCCTGTTAGTGTGCAAAGGGAAATATGGAAATTTTTGCGCAAAAACAGAAAAGCACAACATAAAGTCGATGAACACACATGTACAACAAGAAAAGCAGAACATGTGCTTTAAAGGCTTTCTGAGTGTATCTGACACACTTGAATATGTCATCAGCAAAATGCTGCCTGGGGATAAATGTCAATGAGTGCAAGTTGCACTCAAAGAAAAGTTGCAGCGTAACTCATACATAATGTACACCCAATGAATACACAAACAAGAGGATGTGTGCAACAGTAAAGAGATGTTTTGTAGTACTGCAACCCAACAGCAGTCAGTGGGGACACATACATACACAGCTGTGCTAAACTGACATGGGCCTGTAACATGACACTATGCATAATGACAGAATGTCTGGAATTGTGGATAATTCAATCCTTGGGGAAGCACAGCACATTGATGTAATGCAATATGCAGGAATCTTAGGCATACTTGCAAATGCATTGCTTCAGGACAGTTGCACATACATGGTGTACATATCACTACTGCACATATTAATACAACTACCTTTTAATTCCATTATCCCCTTATGTGCACCATAGCCAAAAAAGAGACTCACACAAGTAATGGGAAAAAAACTCCTATGTGAAACATTATCTTTTAACACAGATTTACAGGCTTGTTATTACAGTACTACAAGACAGTGACATATGCCTGCAGAGATCATGCAAAGCACTGGGAATAAGGGCAAACATATTCCACACCCTAATAGTATTACAATCTGCAGGTACATATACACTGTTGTAATGATAGGAATATTAACACAAGCTAGAGTCAAAAGACAAAGTATACTACTGAGGTCAACTATGACAATAGCACCTCAGCATAGATAGTACTGAGAGGCACACATATGTGATGTTACTGTACTCCTGTAGATATCAGGGGAAAATCAGTAAAGGTAAGAACAGTGTATGTGTCTGCGATGTCTAGTATCAAATCAGATGACTCAAAAAGACAAAGCATTTCTCAGCAGATAACTGCCAATGGTGCATATCAGTGACACTGTGAGATGTCCTGCACAGAACAAGGGGTTGCCATGTCTTAGGTAGTAAAGGACATCTGGAATGTGCAACAAATGGTGACACATCAAAGAACACCATTGAAGAACAGCCTGTGAAACATTATGAGGGAAAATGATAGGGAAAGCACAAATGCCACTTGGCGTAATGCACATAAATATACAGCGTATGCACATCAAATTAAACTATGTGGCACTGTATTACAGACTACATTACAGGGAAAAGAACACAAAGACTATACTTATGGTTCTGAAGCACCTCCTTGGTTGGGCTGGAGATCACAGATGAGCTCCATGGCAATTTCTTTCAAGGAGCCATGCGTGGCCCATGTCATTTGTGAGGAGTCTGGCAGGTCCCATCCATCATCATCCATCTATAGGAGGCTGTAAAGTCATGCAGCCTCTGTAAGATGCCTTGAATACAAACAGTGGACAAATCAGCAGTAAGTGGCATGAAATTACCACAGAAATATGCAGTGAAACAGTGAAATGCAACTCTCTCCACAGCAATGTCATTCATATTGCACATCACATAAAGGCCATTCATTCATGTCTAAGGATATCAACACATACGTGAAAGGGCATCATCCATACTGAGCAAATCATGGTACTTTTGACACTGACCATTTATGATACTCAGTTTACACATATTTTAGGTGCCACTACATCTCATGATGGATATTATGTGCGATTCCCAGTTGATTACTAAGTGTTTGATTATTAAGCATTGTCTCAGAGACAAATTGGTATTATTCCTACACAGTAATTATATTGAACATTTATGGACAAGCACAGTAGTAATAAATAGCTGAGATGTTGGCAAAAAAGGCATTAAATATATATCCATTATGCTCAGATAGTGTAACATTATCTGTATGCAGTACATATATTCACCTAAACATGCCAAGCTTCATGTCGTATAATTGTGTGAAAGGTTAAGAGGCATGCCTTCACATCATCATCGATCTAGGCAGTGCACATTCAAAAAGCAAGTGAGGTAATACAAGTTGCAGAGCATTACAATTAGAACAGCTGTTGCTATATATTGCAAGTAAGATCCAAGATCCCACATATTCAGGACACATCCCAATTGACTAGCAATTTGCACGTGTTACGCAGTCAGTTACACACTGGTATGTTCCATAACTATTACACTACCATCCTGATCTGACATGCTGTATCAAACCATGAGCAAGTTTAAATGCCAGCAGCAAACCTGGCTCACCTCACTATATAACAACTAATCTGAATAGCAAACCCATGTGTGGAGCATTGCTACACACCTCTGTGACCTGTCAAATAGAGCAGGTCTATTACAACGAGTGCCAGAACGTCTATGTTTATGTCGGAGTGAACCTGAAAATGTATGACGTTGTTATGATCTGTAGAAATTACACATATCAATATATACAATAGGTTTGTAAGCATGTGCACAGCATAACGTCTATTGGTCACTCTTGGAAGCATTCATATATTACATATAATTTAATTTGTCATTGTAATCCTCAGATTAATGTTGCCAGTGATTTTGCAACAAATGAAGATGATAGTGTTTTGCTTGATTTTGACATTCACAGTTTACTCCTTTTTGTCTAACAGCACACACACACACACACACACACACACACACACACACACACACACACACACACACACACACACACACACACTCAACAATTTCATTGTAAGCACTGATTTACGTAAAACTGCTAAGCATCATGGGCAAAAAGCACTGACTTTTCCTCTGTAAAGGAACAATTTCTAACATGCATAATGAATGATGTCACTAATACATCATCGTGTGTTGTTAATTTCAATGAGAGGTGTCCCACCAGCAAGAACTATTCAGTAACCTGTCTGCTTAGGAAGTAAGAAAATACTGCTGATGCATTCTGCACTTAAATATTCGGTATTTTATAAAGCAAGGCATTGTGGGTTCATCCTGTCATGATGACATACCGGGGGCTGTCAGTTCAAAGAAAACATTTAGGGAATCCTTATCAACAAATGAAATGCATAAATAACATACATTTGTCATCATAAAATATGCATATCATATTATATATGTTAAGAATCGTATTTATTGATCCAAAAATTCATATCATTCACTTGCTGCAGAACATGACAAATATACTTTGAAAATTTGTGAAAAATGGAATATAAATAAGCACATCCCTCACAATCACAATATATTATGTAAGACATTACATAAACACCCCATAACTGAATATGCTGCTATGATAGTACAACCCCCTTCTCACACTGCAGAAAAATCCCTGTAAGACAACACAGGGCACAGTGTGGCCCACTTTCACATACTATGTACAACCACAAACTAGCACAGCAGTATGACCATAAATAGTACATTGTAAACGGTTGGGTACACACTTTGACATGCCATAGCTTTGGCTGGCTAACATCTACATGAAATCAGCTGGACGTATAAATGAATTTAAGTACACTTTTATCTGCTCTTTTGCATATACTACTGCATTTAATTTATTTATTTGTATTTTTCACTGAATATTAACTCAACTGAAGTTGTGGCTGTCTCTCTACAGAGTACTTTTTAGAATTTCTGTGTAGCCATTGATAGCAGTGGTGGGTAGTTTCAGCTCATCACTGACATCCTGTCTTGCCTTATATAAGTGGTACATTTTGAGTTATCTCTGCTTAATATCAGAGCTTTGGCTGGCTAACATCTACCTGAAATCAGCTGGATGTATAAGTGAATTTAAGTACACTTTTATCTGCTCTTTTGCATATAGTAGTGTATTTAATTTATTTATTTGTGTTTTTCACTGAATTTTAACTCGACTAAAGTTGTGGCTGTCTCTCTACAGTTGGTTCCCCACCCACCCTCTCTGTTTTTGTTTTGGTATTAATGTGGCTTTGAAATTGCCTGCCCCTCTTGTAGATTTGTAGTTGGATACTCCTTCTGGGCCCATCTCGTGAGTGCAGTGAGATCATATTCTGATTTCAGGCACTCCTACTGTGTACAGAGAGAGCATTTGCGAAGGACAACCCCTTTAGCCTCTTAATCCTGCTCTGATCCTTCCCTCAAAAAAAAATATATATATATATCTTATTCATCTGCTCTTACTGTAACTGTCTTAGTTGCTCTTCTGCATGCTATCTGTTCAGTCACTCTTACTCTGCACTTTTTATTGCTTGTTAGTAGCCTTCTAATTTACTGCCTTCTGCACTTGATTTTTAGTCATTTGTTAATTTAATTGCATTTATTTGAACTGTATTTGCCGTAGCGTTGCTACACGCTCGGGTGTGCTGGCCTGCACTACAATTTGAATTGTATTTACTGCTGTTTTGCTGCTTTTCTGTAACAAAAAAAAATAAAAAATTCTAAGCTTGTTTCCTGCCTTTCCTGTAACTAGTCAAGTCCAGATGCAAACTTGCTGTATCTAGGACTGTCGGTAAGCTGCTGAGCCCCCCAAGCCTTTCTATGTTGGAGGGAAGCCTTCTAGCTTATCAGTGGGAGTGGTAAGCACTAGGTAGCCTATCTACCATGGGAAGAGTGGATTTTGGCCCTGAAATTGTAGTTCATTGGCTGTTTGGGCAGTTTTTCCATCTCTTTCTACTTCCTGGTTAAAAGACCATTTTGCGTTTGGTCCCCACCTTTCCTATAACAGATTTGCTGCATCCAGGACTGTTGGTAAGCTTCTGAGCACCCAAGCCCTTCTGTGTTGGAGAGAAGCCTTCTAGCTTATCAGTGGGAGTGGTAAGCACTAGGTAACCTATCTACCACAGGAGGAGTTGTTTTTGGCCCAGAAATTATATTTCATTGGCCGTTTATGAAGCTTTTCCATCTCTTTCAACCTTCTGATTTAAAAGCCTGTGTTTGCACTTGTTTCCTGCCTTTTCTGATACTAGTCTAGTCCAGGTACAAATTTGCTGTATCCAAGGCTCTTTGTAAGCTTCTGAGCCCCCCAAGCCTTTCCGTGTTGGAGGGAAGCCTTCTATTATCAGTGGAAGTGGTAAGCATCAGGTAGTCTATCTACCACAAGAGGAGTGGTCCCTGGCCCAGAAATTGTAGCTATTGGCTGTTTGAGCAGTTTTTTCCATCTCTTTCAAATTTCTGGTTTGAAAGTCGCACTTGTGCCTGTTTCCCGCCTTTCCTATAACTAGCCTAGTTTGGTTACAGAGTTGCTGTATCCAGGACTGTTAGTAAGCTTCTGAGCCCCCAAGCCTTTCTGTGTTGGAGGAAAGCCTTCTAGCTTATCAGTGGGAGTGGTAAGCACTAGATAGCCTATCCTCCATGGGAAGAGTGAGTTTTGGCCCAGAAATTATAGTTTATTTGGCCGTTTGGGCAGTTTTCCATCTCTTTCAACTTGCTAGCTTAAAAGCCTACGTTTGTACTTGCTCCCCGCCTTTCCTGTAATTAGTCTAGTCCAGGAACAGATTTGCTGTATTCCAGGACTCTTTGTAAGCTTCTGAGCCCCCAAGCCTTTTTGTGTTGGGGGGAAGCCTTCTAGCTTATCAGTGGGAGTGGTAAGCATTAGGTAGCCTATCCACCACAAGAGGATTGGTTCCTGGCCCAGAAATTATAGCTACTGGCCATTTGGGCAGTTTTTTTCCATCTCTTTCAACCTTCTTGTTTAAAAGCTGCACTTGCACTTGTTTCCCACCTTTCCTGTAATTAGCCTAGTCCAGATACAGAGATGCTGTATCCAGGACTGTTGGTAAGCTTTTGAGCCCCGCAAGCCTTTCTGTATTGGAGGAAAGCCTTCTAGCTTATCAGTGGGAGTGGTAAGCACTAGGAAGCCTGTCTACCATGAGAGGAGAGGTTCCTGGCCCAGAAATTGTAGTTTATTGACCATTTGGACAGTTTGTCCATCTCTTTCAACTTTCTGGTTTAAAAGACCACATCTGCCCTTGTTTCCCATCTTTCCTGTAACTAACCTACTGGGTAGTACTAGAAAGCTTTAAACTGATACAAGCTTTCTAGCTTAGGAGAGAGACTTTGGCATGATTAAGTATCAGTTTTCTGTACTTTCTTGCTGTACTTAACTGTTTTCTGCCTAAACGCAGATTTTCCAGCGTTTATTGTGATTTAAAAGCTTGTTTTTTTTCACATATTGTTCTTATTTGACTGCCTGCGCTTTTAAAAATTTGTTTTTTGTTTAAATAATTTGTTTAACTGTTGGAGGCTACAAACCAAAGTGTGATAGCCTTTTCTGATTGTTTGTAGTCTTTTAAAGCTGTTTTAAGTGTATTTTTTTACTGTTTTTGTCTTATCTTTTTTAAAAAAACAAAAAAAAAAAAAAAAAAAATTGCTGTTTCCCACCTTTCTAAGGTAGTATAGTCCAGTTTTTAGGCTAGTGCTGAATTTAGGGCTGTGACACTAGTTTCTGAGTTGCCCATATCTTACGTGGATAGAAGAAAGTTTCTCTTTTCACTTGTGAGAGAGAGGAGCTTTGGGCATCCTTTCTGTCCCTGGAGGAGTGGTTCCAGCCCAGAAGTTAGTAGTTTATTGGCCATTTTGGGCGGATTTCTATCTCTTTAATTTCCCTACTATAAAAAACGCATTTGCACAGTTTTGCACACTGGGCAGTGCCAGTTAGCTATGGTTAAATTATTCCCGGCTCCACTACGTCTCCTCTTCAGTTTTTCCCTTGAAACTAGTCTATCTCTCAACCTAAGCACTCAAAAAGCATCTTACAGCCCAGCACTTGCTCAGACCTAATAGCAAGCAATAATATACCCTGACACTGACTGCCCAGCAGGGCAAGGCTCTTTATTCACCCCTTACCAACCAAGTGACTAAGCAGCTCACCCTACTATTCAGGCATGATCAAAGGGCAACTTCAGGTGCACACTCCAGTCCAGCTGGTGAATCTGGGTATCCTGAGGCAATGTTACAACTGCCTCATGTACACAGACAACCCTCTCCTCCTACCACAAAACACTAACATATTATGCGAGAGATGCAATTATACAGCCAAATTGGAAGCTAAGCTATCTCCGCCCAAGACTGGAACAGACAGTCAAGAGGAGAAGGTTAACACTTGCGCCACAACTCCAGCCACACACCAACCTACTAAAACAGCACTGGCAAAAAATGCACATAAATACACAAAATCATACTTGGAGGCTCTAATTAAAAACCTGCAAAAGCATCAGAGACCTCCAAAGCAGACACACAAACAACCTATACTTCCCGTCACAAACCAGACAACACATAAAACACAAAATCAGTGTGCCTCACAATCACAGCCCTTAAGGCAAAATACCTAACACACTAGTAATAGGTGACCCTATAGTCAGGCACACTGATGTCCCACTCACTAGGCTGGACAAGCAGACGTTTACTGTTAGCTGCCTGTCGGGAGTCAGAATCCGCCACATAACACAAGCACTCAGGTAACTCCAGAACAAGTACAAATATGGCTCTGTCATTGTTCATGTTGGTGTGAATGAACTGAGATGTACCGCCCTGGTCTACATGAAAAGAGACATGGAAGAGCTTTCTGATCATGTAGCCCAGGCTGGTATGACCCTGACCCTAAGTAGCATCCTGCCCTCACCAAGAATGATATCTCAGTATAAAGAAAAAATGATCAGTTTCAACAATTGGCTAAGCTTATGGTGTCATTCAAAGGGGATCCAGTGTCTGTCAGCCTGGGATGACATGCTTGACAAGCCGCGTTGTTTCACAAGAGACGGCTTGCACCTGTCACCCCTAGGCTTTCAGGTACTGGCCAAGGCTCTTGCTGCCCCCACAGCACCTTTTTTAGGTAAGGCTCAAAAGTCAAACCCACCTCCGTAAACAGCACAGTTAACAAAAAACTGAGGGCTATGCTACTCACCCCCAGGAGTTTTAATCTCAAAATGCACGCTCTTGAAGCACTCTTCAGTATGGAGAACGTCGACATCTGTGCAGTAACTGAAACCTGGTCCAAGGCTCCAGAGAGCACCCCAGCACTACCGGGCTACAACTCATACCACACATTTCGGCCACAGAACACTGACCAAAACACAAAAGGAGGGGGTATAGCCATATTCATCAAGGATACCTACACCACCAGGTTAGTGGCGCAGCATGATACCTCTGAGATCATCATGTGCAACTAACATCGGGCAAATCTGCAATGCAAATTGTGGCCTGCTACAGATCACCCTCCATGACCCAGGACCACCACTCCACCTTTCTGGAGAAATTGGAAAACATCAAGGTCCTACCAAACACCCTGATATTGGGTGATTTCAATTACCCTACCATTCACTGGGAAAACTACTCAAGTACAAATTCCCAGGCCCAGCACTTCCTGGAATTCATCAACTCAAACGCCCTGAATCAGCTGGTAAACTCCCCTACCAGAGGTGAAAACATATTGGACCTGGTCATCAACAACATGGGTGACAGGTGTTCCACACCAGAGGTCAACCCGTCACTGATTAGATCAGACCATAAACTAATCACTCTGGATGTCCACACCCCACCACCACCCCCAACTAAGGAAACTACAGTAAAAAACTTTTGCAAAGCAAACTTCACCTTACTTAAGACAGAGGTGGTAAGTTTCACAGCCCCCACGCTAAAGGATAACGTTGACCAAGATGCAGAAACCTTTTTCAAATGCACTCTATGAGCATCTGCAAGGATGCATGGATCGTGCCATCCCTAGCAAAACCAAGACTCACTCCTCTAAGAGAAGGAAACCAGTTTGGTGGACCCCTGCAATAAACAGGCTATACAATAGAAGGAGGAAACTAGTTCAGAAAAAAAGCAAATCCCAAGAAGGAAAGACATCCCTAAGCAGTATCAGTAAGAAACTGAGGTTCCTCATGAAATCATCCAAGGCTAACTTCGAAAGAAAAATAGCCAAGGATTCAACAGATAACCACAAAGCCTTCTTTCGCTATGTTAAGAATCTAAGTGGCAACTCACAGATATGCACTGAACTAGTGCAAAATAGCACAAAATATACTGAACCTACTGATATTGCCAACATCCAGGCAGATAGATCCAGTGCAAACTTCACCCCCCTCTCACCTCCAAAAGGGCCCACAACAATATCGGAAAAGTGTGGTGTCCCAAAAATCACAGATGCACAGGTGAAAACAGCCCTTTTAAAAGCCAAAAACACAGCATCAGTGGGACCAGATGGTGGTCAGGATGCGTCTTGCACAAACTACAGAATGAACCAACCCCCCACCTAAACACGCTGCTCAACCTCAGCCTCTCCACAGGCTATGTGCCCATAGAATGATGCACAGCGATGGTTCTTCCTCTCCACAAAGGAGGGGCCACAACTGACCCTGGTAACTATCACCCCTGACTAAGCCTGACTAGCCTGGTCTGCAAGGCTATGGAGTGCATCATCATGGAACTCATTAATAAAGACTTTGGGAACCTCCAAACACTTGACCTGACACAGTTCAGCTTTGTTAAGGGCAGATCATGTCTACTAAACCTGGTGGACTTCTTTGAGACAGTCACCAAGGCCATAGATGAGGGAAAGGTGGTTCACACAGCCTACCTTGACCTTGCCAAGGTTTTCGACACCATTCCCCACTCGTGTATTACAGAAAAACTCACCAGCCTGAACCTAAACCCCTGCGTCATGAGATGGGTTGCCAACTGGCTTACAGACAGAACTCACTCTGTAAGAATAGTAGGATCTAGGTCTGACTCTAAACCAGTCACAAGTGGTGTCCCGCAAGGCTCGGTCCTGGAACCCCTACTGTTCGGCATATACTTCTCAGAAGTACAGGCAAACACAGGAAGACTATGGCTAACCAAGTTCACCGATGACTGTAAACTGGGAACCATAATTGACTCTCCGGCTGACGTAGACATCCTCCAAAAGGGCCTTACTGAGATGTACACCTGGTGTCAAAGTCATGGCCTCAAGCTAAATGCCAAAAAATGCATAGTCATCCCATTTGGGAAAAACAAAACACCCACGAATTACCACATAGGTGGCAGCCCCCTTAATACAGAAGAGGTAATAAGAGATCTGGGGAACCAGGTAGATAGTAATCTCTCCTTTGACAGTCATATTGCCAAAGTAGTTAGGAAATCCTTCTATGTGGCCCATCTAAATACTAAAGGGTTTGCATCTAGAAATAAAGAGGTTATAGTACCCCTCTACTCGTCACTCATTAGACCCATCATAGAGTACAATGCCCTATTTGGGATGTACCTCACAAGATACTTCCAACAGCTGGAAAGACCACATAAGTACCTCACCAGGAGGATTACTGGTTTCAAACATATGTCCTATGCAGCCAGACTGAAAAACCTCCGGCTGTACTCAGTGGCATATCGCTTACTCAGAGGTGATCACTGCCCGACGTACAAAGCCATGTCCAACTCAGAATTGATGGACATGCTCCACCTAAAGAAGTCCAAGTCACTGTGAGCCACGTGCTCTAGTGAGCTGTACCTCACTACAACAATAAAAAGAACATGCTGGAGGGATAGATTCCTGTCACAGAGACTCCCCATGCTTTGGAACAAAATTCCAAATTACATCAGGCAGAGCCCCTCACTAACACACTTCAAGAGAAACCTTGACGAGTGGATGGGTAACAGAAAATACACCCCTGGGATCACTTCATTGGCTCTGCTTGACAGAGGATCAGTTAATTAATCAATGGGGTGGTGAAAGCCGACACACTCTGGCTAGGCTTATAAATGCCCTCGGGCAGATAGCCTAGTACCTACCTATGAACCTATACCGAACAAGTGCATTTGGAATAAACCACTGTGTAGTAGACCACCTGTGTAGCAATTGTATATGCATATGCCATAGAGCTGTTGATGTGATACCCCACAAACAATTGCAACACCGTTGGACTATTATCCTGCAAGTAGTGCCAAATATGGTTCTACTATGAAACACGGACTTACTGAAAGTCAAAATTATGAAAGGATGAAAAAAATGCCTGAAATCCAAGAAGGTGAATTATACATATTCGGCTGTATTTTGCAGGGGATGAAGCCCCCCTCCCCCCCAACCCCAGAGCTTATATATATTAACTCCATGGTGACAACAAGTCAAAGAAGGGAGAAATCTCTCGAAACAAGTGAATCATTGCTGGCACACACTTAGAAACAGCACTGGCAATGGTTTTGTATGGGAAATACCATTCTGCATTATGCCGTTAGTTTTTGGTACTGCATTCTACTGTTGCTCAAACAATGTCACCTCAAGTATGGGCAGGGGAGCCATCAATCATTACACAGGAAACACACATGCAAAATGTAACAACAAATAAGCAATACACACAGCCCTTATAATTTGTATGTGGCACTTAATGACACATACTCATCATTTAGTTGTGTGCACAAAAGGTAATGAACATATGTACAACAATATAAAGGTATTTTACATATGATCAGCTGTATTATATGAAATATGCAAATGGGTTATGGTGGACTTCATTGTGTGCAGAAAATACAGAAGGTTATGTATTTACTCAATGATTTTATGTAATGGGAGGACAAGCATATGCATTTGCACATAGGGTGGGAAAATGGAACATCTACTCTACATGAGTCGAAAAAGTGACACCGCCATTATGATGTGCTTTCTAGTCATGTAAACTTAGGAAAGTATGCTTTTCTACCTAACTTGTTCCCACCTCTGCTCTTCAATATGATGCATGTGAGTGATCAATATTGGAGTGTTTCTGGTAACATCTTCCTGGCCACTTGGGAGAGACAAAAAATAAACAAAAAGCTCATAATAAGGAACAAATAAATGATATTGATACATCACTAAATTGCCTAAAAATTTCACCACAACTCACTGACAAGGATATGCAGCCTACTTCATTAGAGCATCAATTATGATTTGTCTAGAGCAATGTAACTAAATGCAGTTAGACTGCATTTTTAGCTGAAATGAAACAGTGCTGTTTTTATTTGTGCATTTCACGTTGTCATCATGCATACCATGACCATATTGATTGTTAAGCTTATGCTGGCAAACAGAGAAATGCTTCATCTCATAAGGATGTATGACACCTGCTAAGCTTAAGGCTGACACTGAATAATCACATCCTTCACCACCCAACACTAAAGTCAAGAATGGTACCTTTTGGCAAAACAACTTACTGTTCTGTACAGAAACTATGAACTTTGAAGTATTCATGTCTTCAGCAACTATAATGCAATCCTGAGCAGATTAAAAGCAATACATATGCAACCAAAACTGTCATATATATATATATATATATATATATATATATATATATATATATATATATATATATATATATATATATATATATACACACAAACATACACACACACACATATATATATATATATATATATATATATTTATATTTTTTGTGTGTATGTGTGTGTGTGTGTGTGTGTGCACGTGCATGCGTGCGTGTGTGTGTGTGTGTGTGTGTGTGTGTGTGTGTGTGTGTGTGTGTGTGTGTGTGTGTGCACTAGTGCTAAAAGCAGCACTCCCCAAAGCAGCATCCACCAAACAAAAACCTGACAAAAGGCAAACATCTAAAAAGAACAAAAATCCTTCAAAATATGGGGCACACATGGGATTGTGCATGGAGAAGGAGTAAATTTCTCCATGTTCCTCATTCAATCAGACATTTTTGACATTTTTTATGTTCTTTGTGCCAATTGACAGGAGTTTGTATATTTACAGTACAGACTAATATTATTTTTTTAAACAGAGTCAAACAATGTGTAACTGCTTCTCTGGGGAAAAGAAAATAACTGATTATTACCTTCTTAAGTGCTTCTACTGATAAGGCGGTGCAGTACATCACACATTTAGATGGTGATGGAAGAGTCAGAAGTTGCAGAGGATCTTAAAGCAATATAAGCTTCTCTTGATCATGTAACTAAGCTCCTACAAGCTACTATTATGGGTGCACACCAGATTAAAACTGCTACTGCTAAGTATGATGCTCAGTTAAATAACTTGGTTTTAACTCTGACACAACAGCAAGTGGAGTAAGGGCATGTATGGGCCATATCTGTATTACAGTCCAGCCATTTACTGGAGTTACAGGAACAATCACAAATGTTAGAGAACAAGGTGGATAATTTAGAAAACAGAGCATCCAGAAATAATATAATAGTGATTAGTATCACCGAAAATATGTGTGTGGTTGTGTGTGTGTGTGTGTGTGTGTGTGTGTGTGTGTGTGTGTGTGTGTGTGTGTGTGGGGGGGGGGTACAATTAAGTTTGTGAAGAGAGGATATGTGTCATGGCTGAGGAATGGATTTGGTATGGTGATTGCAAGTGTCCACAGAGTCAACACATAGAATATAGGCTCCAATCTTCCTTGTCACCTATTTTTCAGATGTTTGGATTATAATGATTGGGAAGCATTGTTGAGGAAAGCAAGAGAAATGGGCAGTTCTTTGTAAGTGGTGGGGTATTTAGTGACAATCATGCCAGATTACAGAGACAGGGTGATAATTGAAATTTGCCAGCTTTGCAGGATGAGAGAGGGGGTTTATTTTTGATAGGTGATTGCACAGTGAATGTCAAAAAAAACCAGTAGGTCTATATTATACTGGGTTTACAGACATTGAAGATGACAAGGCAAAGTGGCCTAAGGCTAAAGTAATTAGTCAGGATGGTGCTTAAGACTTGAGGAAACCCATAACAAGTCAGCAGTTTATTTCTACCATAGATTCTTTAGCAGCTGGTTAAGCACCAGGGATGGACAGCCTGACAATTAATTTTTCTAAAGTTTTTAAGGCTTAGATAGGACCTTTCTTGTTTAAGATTTATCAGAGAAGAATGGGTTTCCAGTGGATATGATGAGGGCTAAGATGATCAAAATTCCTAAGCCCAATAAAAATGTGCAAAAAGCTGAAAATTAAAGACCTATTTCTTATTTGCAAAATAAAATTAAGATTTATGCCAGAGATTTAGCTGTTAAACTAGAAAAAATGTTTCCCACCATGGTCGGCAATAATCACTTACTGTTTACAAAGAAACAGAGTCTAAAGGATAAGCACAGATACAATCACTTTAGTTAGTACATTTAGGAGACTTTCTCTCTGATACCCTCCCTGTTGGAGGAATAATGACACCTTGTTGAAGTTTCCAGTAATTTATTTAGTTAAGGAGGAAGATGGATGAGTGTTCATTACATTCAACTGGTCTGTGGAGACCTGTGAGTCATGGTGAAAGGCTGCTCCATTGTGTACCTCCCTGTTGGGGTCTGGCGGTTCAAGCTAGGGGTGTTTCTCTCTGTGGCATTTTCCTCATGTCCTGTTGCCTCATGTTAGTGCTAGGTCTACCCAAGTTTGGTCCAGGTTCCTAGTGGCTCTGGTGAAAATCCTGCCTGTTGTCTCCTTCCACATCTCTCTATGGTCTGCAATGTGTGTGTCCAGGCTCCCTTGTGTGCCAGCATCATGCTTGGGGAGGAAGTCAGGTTTGTCATGCTTCCAGTGCCTACCAAAATGTGTCCCAGTATTGTGTCTAGGTGGTTATCTCCTTCACTTGGTTGAAAAATGATGGTTTTGTGGTTTCTCCTTGCCCCTTAAGTCTGTGTTGATCTGATCTCTCCCAGCTTCCAGCCCTTTATCTAGCCAGTTACAAAGCTATCTAGCCCTCTTTTGCACTAACTTTATCACCTGCAACTTGAAGAAAGGAATAATCTGAACAGAGGAGCCCTTACTTTACCCCCAGGAAGAATCTGAACAGAAGAGCCCTCAGTAACTCCTAGACTCAGGAAGAAGCTTGACAGTGAAGCCCCCAGACTGGAGTACCATAAAACCATACTCTGAGACCGAGAGTATTCCACCTCTCACTGCAGCTACTCCACAGTAACCAGGTATAGATTATGTAGCAATTGAACCTACATTTAATAAAATTTCCATAATCTACAGTATAATGACAATTGTTATCCCAGGCACCACTCCACACTGCTATATTCTTTACATCATAGGCACAATTTGCCTATGCTCAAAGAAGATCTGAGATTCCTATGTTTATTAAAAGTTACATAAAACATACAAAGGGTTTAAATCAGGAATTTAATATTAATGTTTGTTAATATTTGTATACTTAGATTATAATATTAAACATCTTTTTTAGTATTCAAGTCATAAAAGGTTTTTCAGGGGATGTTCTTTAGGTTGAGCATTTCATGATATTACAGTATTTTCGAGGGCATGTGTTAAAAACAGTCATTATCCTTACTAACATGTAAGTGTGTCTTTATCTCATTACAAATGCCTTTTTTCATGTTTATATGCAATTATTCATGTATAATAAGGTCACAAAATTTCATTACAGAGTTATCAATCATTGGTATGTCTTCAATGTACATGTGTATGCCTTCAATGTAGATGTATATGTTTATATATGTCACATATCCTGGGTGTTTTTATACTTATTATTTATTCATTCAGTTACTTTGTATTTTTCATATTTTGCATATTGAAAGTTGGATGTGTATACTTTTTGGAAAGGGTTAACGTGCAGTGTTTAAAGGCTTAATACTATTTGTAATTGGATGACGATGTGTTAATTAGCCTCTTAATGTATATTTAAAGTTGTTGCATTTGGTGCAAAAATCATTCCTTTGAAAGGCTGTTGAGCCAAGGTACTGGGAAGCATTAGTAAAGATTTTATACACTATTTCTGTGCACTTCTTCATTATTTCAGCCTGGGATTCAGTTGTCTGTATGTTTTATGTGACTGTGGTGCTTTAGAGTGCTTTTGAGTGTTTTTTGTTTATTAAAAATTCTTGCATTCTCTGCAGTTCACCACTTGTTGAAGTTGTATTCCGTGGGCACATAAAGCCTATACAAAAGGTTTTGAGGTCTCAAACTTTACTTACTTTTTACTTTTTTCCTCCTATTTGTGTACATACATCAGCTCTGTCAAAAGTGACTACTGTGATTTGTTTTCTACTGTATGCTGTTCCTCTGGATGCATGTACTGATTTAAAAAATGGGAATCACCTAGTCTAGATTTAAGTGACTAGCCCCCTGCATACAAAAAGGTCTGTCTTTATCAAGAGGAAGAATGAGGTGGACTGGTCACAGTAATCACATATATACCCTCTTATAGGCAGGCACTGTAAACCTTTTTTATTATACAAGAGAATATTAGCCTTTCAAATTATATGTCAGGAGACAATGATCCCTGTAAAAGTGGGCATAGTCTCTCTTATTACATGTGATTGACTGGAAAAAGTTTTGTAATAAAGTTTTCATGCTTAGCTCCAATGAATATGAGCCCCACTGATGCAGACACAGCCTCTCAGTTTATATGTGTCACAAGACAAACTAATAAAGTCTGGTGATAGCCTCATAAAAGCAGGCCTTTCCAATGTTCAAAGTGTAAATCACTGTATTAGATGGACCTGATGAAGCTGAGGTGAAAGCGTTTTCTTTATAGTTCTATAGTTGTAGGTCATAATGTGTTGTCATGTGCTGTATGTTAGAGGTTAAAATGCCCGGTACTTTCAGACCCAGTCGGCAGCCTTGTTTTTACCATCTGGTAGACCCCCTCTAAATAACTTTCAAAATAATCTCCTACCTGAAAGAAGCTCTCCTGAACACTGTGCCCACAAACCATCTATCTGGAATCCAACACACCTTTGACTAAGGTAGACCCTCTCTAAATAACTTTCAAAAGAATCTCCTACCTGAAAGAAGCTATCCTGATCAATGTGCCCACAAACCATCTATCTGGAATCCAACCCACCTTTGACTAAGGGTAGACCCCCTCTAAATAACTTTCAAAATAATCTCCTACCTGAAAGAAGCTATCCTGAACACTGTGCCCACAAACCATCTATCTGGAATCCAACCCACCTTTGACTAAGGTTAAGTCCTATACTGTATTATAATACTACATACTGTTTTCTGCTGACCTGGGTCTAAAGGCACGTCTAGTCTGTTTCCCATAATAATCTGGCTCCCTCTATATTTTCTTAAATAAAACTAGCTGCCCCTGGCTTCCTCAATAGAACTACTTACTGAACCTAACTCTGAACATTCTACTTTCACACTGCTCTCCCTCACCTACCCCTGAAAGTGTATTCTGAATTCCTATCCTGTACCACAGAAATACCTTGCTAGAGTACAAAACACAGTCTAAACACTGCCCTTACCTTAGTACTAAGTACAGATTATATCAAAACTGACAAACACTCAGTTAAAAACTAAGTCAAATATTCAGTTTAAAATCTAGTTTACATATAAGCATCTATTTAACACTATTTTTATTTATTTTATTTGTTTTACATTTGTTAACCGGGCTAGTCCAACTGGATATATGTCCATTTTCAGTGGATGCCCGGGGAGATAAGCTCCACATACACAAGAAAACTTAAAAAGGCATTGATACATTGCACAAAAAAAATTGGAAACAGAATGTATCATTGTGTTGGGCATAATAACAAGAAAGAAAATTTCCTGGTCTGAGCAGATGTAGAATTCATATCAAGAAATAGGACAGAGGTAACTAATTAATTATATAGTCACACTAAACATGACAACAAAAAAAACACCACCAAAAAAAAAAAAAAAAATGGTGTGAACCAGCTATGGATATTAACACCAAATTTGTACAAGGCAAATATTCTACCGTAAAGTTTCACAAGAAATCATAGGTTGTAACAGCTGTTGTTAAACATTCAAAGTATGTGCAAGAATATTAATTAACTGTATAGTCACAAACACCTTATTGTCAAAGGAGAATAAGCAAGATTATATTTGTAAGAGGGCTAATATCTAGGGAAAGTTTAGATAGTCTGGGTTAACACAGGGGCATAACCAGTGTGATTTAAGATAGGGTTTTAGTTTGTTTTTAAATAAGTTGGTTGATGCTGGGGAGGTTATGTGATTAGGGAGGTTGTTCCAGGTTTTGCCAACTGCATTAGAGAATAACGTATCACCAGCTGAATTGTTAGTTTTAGTAGTTTGTACTAGTAGTTTGTTAGCTGAGCGTAGGGTTTTCAGGTTGTTATAGGGGGTGACAAGGGTCGAAAGTATTGGTGTGTTTGTTGGTTGATACAGAATCTTATGGGCTACTATTAGTTGGTTCAACAGTATTAGATTTGATAATTCTAACCAGCCTAGTTGATTTAGATTGATACAGGGATGGGTTTTAAAGGTAGACCTGGTTGCAAACCTAGCGATATTGTTGTAGCAGGTACTTAGCTTGCTTGTGTTCTTTTTACTTAGTTTAGTAAAGATAGGGGAGGCATAAAGTAAGGTAGAGAAGAGTTGGGTATGAGCTATAGTGGTCCTGGCTAGTGGAGTCAGGAAGGGTTTGATCCTGTAGAGGGAACCTAATTATTTATTCACTGTTTTTATAGTGTTATTTATATGAGACTCAAAAGTGAGGTTATTATCAATTAGTACACCAAGTAGTTTTGTAGTAGGATCAGGAGCTATGATAGTGCCATTGCTAGATGTTACAGTAAAGTTAAGTGGGGAGGCCCTACAGGTAGGGGTGAATAGTAGCATTTTTGTTTTTTTGTTTTTTTGGGTTCAATAGGAGACATCCAGAAACCAGTTTTCAACTATGTTAAAGATATTTTGGGTTAGGGACTTGAGTTCTAATGGGGAACTGGCTGAACATATAAGTGTGGAATCATCCACATATTGGATGCAGGTATCTTGGGGGATTACAGAATGAAGGTCATTTATAAAGAGAGAGAAGAGGAGAGGACCCAATATGGAGCCTTGAGGGACACCAAGGGTAACTGGGAGGTGGGAGGACAAGGTATTTTCCCAAAGTACAGCCTGTTGCCTATTATTTAGATAGGACTGGAACCACTGTATAGCAAGCACATCCATTGACAGGTTTTTAAGTATGTTAATGCGGAGGTGGTGGTTAACCACGTCAAAGACTTTTGTCAGATCAATAAAGAGGGCTGAGGATAGAGTGTCATTATTTCAATTTCTATTAATGCAGTCAGTGAAGGATAAAAGAGCAGAGGTAGTGCTATGAAATGGTCTGAATCCATGTTGGCAGGTGGCTAGTAGGTTTTTGTCTAGTAGATAGCTTAAAAGTTGCTTATGAATGCATTTCTCCATTATTTTTGACAATGGGGATAATATGGCTATAGGCCTATAGTTGGATAGCTCTTTGGAATTACCAACTTTGTGCAGGGGGATAATGTGAGAAACTTTCCAGATTGATGGGATGGTTCCTTCAGAAATAGTTCTATTAATGAGGATGGATATGGGAGTAAGCTATGGCTTTTGCTGCTTTTTGCAGATATTCTGCAGGTAGTAGGTCAACAGAGAGTGAGGTGGGTTTAAGTTTCTGGATAAGGTTACAGACAAGGGATGTGGGAACAGGTTGAAAATGAATGGGGGGGGCTGTTGGAGTTGGCAGAGTAAGAGTGCATGACACCAGGGGTTAACTGTTTGGCAAGGGATTGAACGGTTACATAACATAGCTTAAGGATACACTTGAAGTCAGTGTTAGCCCCTTAACTCCTCCCTGTTACACTACGTATGAGAGGTATCTTATACACCTACAAAAACCGCCATTTTCAAATGCCCGGTGCTTTCAGACCAAGTCAGCAACCTTGTTTTTATCATCTGGTATGGTAAGTTTAAACAAAGCTGATTCATAATATTCTCTGGGCCGGATTCATGATGGCTTGCAAGGAGTCTAAGAGTAGAGTAAGACTCCATGCAGCCATCATGTCCGATGAGCAATCCAGGAACAGCCTGTAGGGGAGTGTAAGAGAGCTCCTAAAATGGCTCTTACACGGACAGGGCTGGGACATGCAAATCACCTCAATTGCAGACAAAAGGCATGCAAATGAGGTAGATTTGTGATTCAGGAAACCCGAACATGTCCGAGTAAGAGCAGTGTTATTTGCAGAAATGTACTCAGTTGACAACTGAGTACCATTCTGCAAATAGCAAAACGGAGCAGTGACAGCTCCAAATAAAGGTTGCTTCCAGTGCAGGAAGCATGCCAATGGCCATATATACGGTCATTGGAAATGTTCCCTGATGCAAAATTAAAATAAAAATAATTTTTTTTTCGCCGATTTCTGATGTTTAAGCGTAGCGCAGCGCCGCACAAACAGGCTGTGCTCTAAAAACCAGAATACTACAAATTAAAACCCATAAATGTGGATTTTATTGAAAGTGGTAAGGTACAATGCAAGGGAATGGCAGGCTGAAGACAAGATGACCAGCGAGTAGAGGTTGCTAAGGGGGGAAGCTCAGTCTAAGACATGTAATCAAGCATTAGTAGGCAATCCTATGTAAATGAGTGTTAGGATAGTGAATCGCTAGTTTACATAGCAAATGTGCACAGTCAGTGGAGTGTAGGAGTAGGATATGGGTAGTAACAGAGTAGAAGATAGGTGACATCATGAGGGGGGTATGTATGAAAGAAGTGAAGCTCATTGGAGCAGAGTGGCATGTGTCCGCTGTCATTTAGACATCATGGAAAGAGGTGTGTCAACAGGTAGGCTAGGAAAAGCCAAGAAATGGAAGGTGTATACCATAGATAACACCAAAGTTTCTTGCTGAGCGTGCATGTGCATGTGTGCGCACCTGTAAACCCGAGTAAGACAGAGTACGCGCGTGTAAGTGTGAGTGCACGCGTTTAAGCCGGAGTAAGCATGCATAAGACTGTTTAAAGAGTTGTAAGTGCGTTTTAACCCAAATAAGCAAGTTTTAGTCCGTGTAAGCATGTATGTGCGTGTGTTAGATGCCGTGCGCTTGTTTGAGCTTGTGTGTGCGGCGCTCCCCCCTGAGGAAACAGAAAGGAAAAAGGAAGCACAACAAATAGTAGGAAGCTACCAGGGAGTACTAGCAGAGCTAGCAGGTGAAAAAAATCAGAATCAGGCAATTACACAGGCAGTATACTAGCCCAGCCCAGCCTAGCACTTAAAACTCTGCAAACAACAGTCCATTATGTTTCTCACAACAGGCACTGCAGTAAGCTAATGGAAATGAAAACTGAAAAAGCTTTACTGAGACAAAGAAATGTTAGGGGCTGCCATTGCTGTTATAAGGCAACATATGCAACATGCTGTGGGTGGTGACAGTGGAAATGCTGCTGGACAACCCACAATGAGGAGACGGTGAAGAGTGTACAGGCCCAGGGTAACCTACCAGGGGCTACATGAGCTGGAGATAGTGGAGCGCTATAGAGTGGACAAAGACCTCCTGCAGCAAATTGTTGAGCTGTGCAGGCCATGCCTCACACACAGAAACAACAGAGGGGAACCCATCCCAGTGGAAACCAAGGTATGTGTTGGCCTAAGAATATTAGCAACAGGTACGTTCCAGAGACCAACTGGTGATATGTTGGGGATATCACAGGCATCAGCATCTAGGGTACTACACCAGTTCCTGGATGCAATGTCAGCACATGTCGGTGATCATGTATATTTCCCCAATTCCCGTGAGGTATTGGCCAGCAATATGCATCTCTTCCAGCAAATAGCGGAATACCCTGAGGTAGTGGGTGAAATAGACTGCACGCACATATGCATCAAAGCACCAGCCGGCGAGCGGGGTAGGGTCTACTTCAACCGCAAGGGCCTCCCCTCCATCAACTGCCAGGTCGTGTGTGATGCCCAGGGCATAATACTGAATGTGTGTGCAGGCTGCCCTGGAAGCTACCATGATTCCCATATCTGGCATCTGATGCAGCTGTACCAGACATTTGCCAATGGGGACATCCCACATGGTGACCTAGTGGGGGATGCTGGCTATGCACTGAAGTCATGGCTGATGACACCTATCAGAAACGCACACACACCTGAACAGGAAAGCCATAATGAGTCACACGTACAAAGACGTAATGTAATAGAGCGTGTGTTTGGGCTGCTCAAGTCATGATTCCAGTGCCTGGACACATCTGGTGGAGCCTTGCAGTAAACATGTACCCAAATTGTCATGCTATGTGCTATGCTACATAATATGATCCTGCGAAAACAGCTGCAGCAGGACCAGCATAGGCCTGGGCCAAGCAGCCCCCCACCATTGCCAAGGCCATCACAGGCAGAGCGTGACTCGGAGGAGGAACAACTTGAGCCTGCCCCAGTAGGCAGAAGGAGGCATGCCCAGTATGCTTTGGCCTTGGCAAAGAGGCAATGCATAGCACATACACTGGCTCAGTAGGAACTCTGGAAATGATACCCCTCTCCGACTCACACATAAAGTAAAAGGGATGCCTAAGTTGACACTACCTGCTTCCAAACATGTGCAGGGAGTGTACTATGTGCATCCGACATAGGCAGCCCTGCAGCACCACCTAAGTCATGAATGCCATGTGTTAAGCAATATAAAGCAGTGCTAAACAGCAATTACCACCATGTAGTATATGCAAACAAAATCGCACACACCAACTAGCACAACTGTGGTCAATGTTCAGTAATACTGGGCAACGTCCAGCAATGTTGGTGAATATTGAGCAATGTCGGACAAGCCTGGTCTAAGTAGGGCATAGCTGAACAAAAGCCAACATGCTCATATTTGCTTAACAGGCCCGTAAGCTGTCTGGTCTGCTCAGTATGAAAATATAAAGCAGTGATGGGCCTCAAACCCAGAATACTGTGCACTATAGCCAAAGTATTGAACCACTAAACCATGACAGCATTGCAGTGGTCCACCTGTATGACGGAATGTTGATAAGTCTATGCAAAGTATTCCATGGAAAACCTGCAGCCACAGCATAATCCTTGTTGAGTTATGACACAAAGGTAAGTCCTGCAGTGAAAACAGAACCTGACTTCCAACACGCACAGCATAAATGTTAATATTGGTCATGTTCGCACACATCAGCAAATGTAGTGGACCTCAGATAGCAACATACTGAAGGGTCACACTGGGCATGCTCACACACTTGAATAAATGAGACAAATGTCAGGCAACAAAACATGAAATGTCAGAACTGGGCATGCTCATACACTTAGGCCATGTCTGAGTACAGCTGTGGGCCACGCATATCTGGCAGTTGCATGTGTTAACCCAGGAACCTGTCACTATACAGCAATCCGCCCTGTGCACACAGTTATATGACAACAGACACATCTATAATATAGTGGAACCCTGTCATAATCAAAAATGTTCTGCAGATACTGAAGTTCTTCATGGAAACTGGGAAAGCAAAGATGATAAAGACCTGCAAACAGTATCAGCAATAAACATTGTGCATCTTGAACATTAGCATAGGTTCAGAGGTCGATACTAGGCTATCTGCCCTAGGGCATGTACAAGCCTAGCCAGAGTGTGTATGGCATTCGCAACCCTGTCAGATTACTACACTGTGTGTGTGAATAGTAGGTCACACAAGATAGCCCATGTATGTTTATGCTAGTGTGCCTTTGTCTAGCAGGGAGACAGAAGATATCCCAGGGGTAAATATACAATCACCCATACAGTCATCAAGATGTCTCCAGTAGGTGGTCAGTGGGTGGCTCTGCCTATGTGAAACTGAGATTACATTCTGTAGTGAGTGGAGCCTCTGGGATAAGAATCTGTCCCTCCACAATGTCCTATTAACATCTGTGCTGAGGTATACGTCCTTGCAGTGTGTAGCTCCAAGGGAGTTGGATATTCTGAGGTGGAGCATGTCCAGTAATTCTAGTTTGGGTATAGCTGTAAACAACAGGCACAAATCATATCTGAGTAGGTGGTAAGCGACTGAGTAGAGCTGGAGTTACTGCATCTGAACTATGCAGGGCATCTGTGTGAGTCCCGAGATCTGCTTGGTGAGGACCGTCCGTGCCCAATACAGTTGCTGCAGGTGTCAGGTAAGGTACACCCCAAATGTGGCATTGTAACAAAGCATGGATGTGATGAGTATAGGGGCACAATGACCTCACTCGATCTAGATGTGAAACCATATGGGATAAGGTGGCACACATAGAAGGTGTGTCCAACCACTTTGGCAACATGAATGTTAAAGGCGACAGTACGAACAAGTGATGTCCCCAAACCCCTAACAACTCCTACCATATGTAATGGAGTACTACCTATGTGGTAATGTGGGCATGTTGTTACTCCCAAAGGGGATGACTATGTAACTAATGGCATTTAGCTGTAGGCCATGGCTCAGGCACCAGTCATCCACCTCTGTGAGACCCTGATTGAGTATGCATGTGGCAGCTGGAGAGTTGATCATGGCACCCAGTTTGCAGTCAAGTGCAAACATGTTCAGCCATATGCCCCCTGTGATAGCCTGTACGTAAGACAAATATATACTGAACAAGAGAGATCCCAAGACCAAGCTGTGTGGGATGCCATGTGTTACTTGTGTATAGTCAGACATGGCACCTGCAATCCTGACCATGTGGGTGCTATCCCTGATCTAGGTATCAATCCATTGTGTGAGATATGTGTCCAAATTGACGCTGGTGAGCCTATGCATAATGGCCCAGTGGGTTATTGTGTTGAATGGTTTTGCAACGTTCAGGTAGGCTGTGTGAATAGCTGTCCCTATGTCGATGGACCTGTTAGACATTTAAAGAATACCTACAGGTTCAAGAGGCAAGATCTGCCCACAACAATGCTGAAATGAGTAGGACATAGTGTCTGTAGTTTCCCGATGTCTATGTGTAGGAGTCCTATGACAATATGCTCCATAGCTTTGCAGAACAGGCTACATAGGTTTATAGGGAAATATTGTCTGTGGTCCGTTGTGGCACCAACTCTGTGGAGCGGGACCACTGTTGCAGTACGCCATTCCTTGGGTACATATCCTGTGGTAACTCCGATATTGAACAGTGATGTAATGTGAGGGTTGCGTTTGTCATGATTCTCATGTATGATGCAGGCTGGGACACCATCTGGCCACATTGATAATGTGATGTACGCTGTGGGGAGGACAGCACTCACCTGTTACTGTGTGATGACAGGAAGGTTATACTCTGTTGGGATGGATAGTTGCTCCTTAGGGGGGATGGGTGGGAGACATCTGCACTGAACCTGTTTGCCAGGATGTAGGCAATGCCAATGGTTTCAGGGTAGGTTTAGTCAGTATGCAGTAACTCACAGCATATCAGTGAGTGTCCACCCAGGTTCCTGACATAACTGAAGAAAGCCGTGTGATAGTCCTACGTGTCAGGTGAAATTGTCAGGTAGAAGCGGCTTTTAGAAAAGTCCATGAGTGATTGTAGCTGTCTGCTAGTACAGATCACAGATGCCTTACCAGTCTGGGATTGTGCTCTATCATGTAGTAGCATCCTCCTGACGTTGTACAGCTTATTAATGGCTGGGGTCTACCAGACAGGTCCCCTGCCATTGTAGTAGTGGGTCTTGTTGTTATTTGGGATAGCACAATACATGCAGTCCACTAGGTGTCCATAGAATGTGTATGTAAAGGATGCAGCAGTGTGAGCCGTATATGCCACTGTCTCAGGATCTCTGAAGGATACCACCTTGCTTCGGTGAAGTGAGATGTTGACTCATGAGAAGTTCACCAAGATTACCCAGGATGGGTGTGTGGAGGGAATATGTATGTCCTGTGAGATACATGTATGTTCTGACCTTACCAATGAGGGGTATATCGCTGGAGTGGAACATAGAGTCCCCATGTTAGTGATGAGCAGGTCCAATATGTATTCCCCCTTGTGGCTGTGCTGACTGGTTGTGCCAAAGCATATGAGTTCACAAATTGTAGTGATTGTTGGGTGAGGTTGTCGGGTCTTGAGTACTATCCCCAGTCAATATATGTGTATATGAAGTCACAAAATATAATGGTGACTGTGGAGACCTTCATATTCTCCATAGTTCCCACAAAAGCCGAGTGTGGTTCCTGAGTTTGGGAGTGTGTTCTGTAGCAGGCAGCAAACTGAAAGGCAGTTTTGCACAATGGTAGTTGTATATGTATGGTCTGTGATGCTTTGTGCAGTGCTACTAACCTGGAGGTGTGTGTATCTGTGATGTATATGGATACTCCCCCTAGTTGTGTTGTCTTTTCCAAGTCTTGTTGTCAGACAGCATGGTATGAAACATAACCTGGTAGTGCTGGTGTGCATAAGCGAGCCTGAACCAGGTGTCTGTCAGTGCACAGATATTGCTCTCCTCCATACTGAGGAGAGTCCTGAGTGGCCACAGTTTGAGGTTAACACAACTGTTGTTGAGCAGCATTACCCTTAGTTTCATTTAACCTGCAATGTCTATGGAGGTGGGTTTGTCTTCTAAGCCCTGCTTAAAAAAGGCACTCTGGTGGTAGCAAGAGCCTTAGCCAGCATACCAAAGTCCAAGGGTGACAGGTGCAAGCTGTCCATAGTGAAGCTATGTGGCATGCTGAGCATGCCACCATACACTGACAGACACTGTATCCCCTATGAATTAAACAAATTTGTTAGCCAACTGTTAAATGTGATATGTGTGTCCGTATACTGTGACATCATAATTGGTGAGTGTAAGATGCTAGACAAGGTCAGGGTCATACTGGCCTGGGCTACATGATCAGAGTGTACCTCCATGTATCATGTCATGTGGTCCAGGGAGTAACGTCTGAGGTTACACACACCAGCATGGACAATGATGGTGCCAGTCTTGTACTTGCTTTGAAGTGACCTGACTGCCTGTGTTATGCCGCAGATCCTGGCACCCAACAGACAGCCCAAAGTGACTATTCCCTTGTCAGGGCTAGTGAGTGGTATGTCAGTGTGTCTGAACATAAGTGTCACCTATTACAAGTGTATTAGGTGTGTTGTTTAGTCCGAAGGGCAGTGACTGTGTGGCACACTGACATTGTGAACTTAGTGATATGTGGGTATTGTAGTGGGGTAGCAGGTGTGTGTGTCTGCTTTGGACGTCTTAGGTAGAGTAAATTTACAGCATCTGAATATGTCAATTTGTGCTAATGTGGTTTGAGTGCTGTTGCTAGAGGATATGTGAGACTGATATGTGGTGTGTGTGGTTACCTTCACCACCTGATAGACTGTGCCAGTCATGAGTCGAGAGAGTTCAGCTCCCTGTATGTCTATATAGGTGCATCTCACACATATATATGAGTTTGTCGGGAGGAGGAGAGGGATGTCTGTGTACATGAGGCAGATGTGACATTGTGTCAATAGCACAATATCCACCAGCTGGACTGAAGAGTACACACAAAACCGACCCATGACATTCTCTGTAGCCTGATCACAAAGGATCAGTAGGCCATTCCATGCATTCCCAGATTTGGATGGACACATCCCTAGTGTGTCTGCATGTACCTAAGGGGGCTATATGACACACAGGTGTGGTCACAGTAATGGGTGGCGGTCATCACCACTGGTTAGTGTTATAGTGTACTACCGGAAGGATCCAATTGATACTGGGTTCCCTACTACTGTGTGTCATTTGTCAGGACATCATCCAATGATTGCTTATAGTCATGCTGTTGAGGTTGTGTATACTACCAGACTGCAAATCATTGACTGATATTAACGGTATCACCCGCAGCATAGTGTCAACCCATGTCATACACACGTCTACCCATGTTAGTACATAACTGTAGTAGAATGCATACTGGCCATTGAAAGATGCAATGGGATGTTAATAATATGTATGACAGGGTATGCCACATGTCCCATGTGTCCACTCTGCATGTACATCTAGACAGTGCGCACCCACCATGTTCACAGATGTATACTTGCTAATCTGCGCGCGGTTATGGAAGAATAGGACATGTGCGCGCGATATCAAAACACCTAAAAGAGCGCATGTCATATGCGCGTCATAACTGTCCGCGGGTTTTACCGCGGTATGGAAGTGCTGTCTATGAACTCAGATGCATACTTTTTTCTGTTCTACGACTTTCTTTGGAAAGGCAGTCGGTCAGCAGGTTACTATACACGTACAGTAAATGACCTTATTTCTTTCACAGTTCATACATGTAATAAATTCCACCTTTTGAAAATTAATATGGGACACTGGTGTACTAAAGACACAAAAGCTTCTCATTGCATTGCTTTTATGTAATTTCTCTCTCATGAGTTTAGAAGTTCATGCTGTCTTTAACTAGTGATGCTTTTTGCTGAATCATAGTGTTGAAGTTTTAGTATCATGAATATATGAACCCGAAGTAACAGGCTACCCAGGAACTAGTTATTAAAATCCTTTGCTGATGTTAACTAACCTTATTTATTTAAGCATGTATTTATTTATTCTTGAGAATTGAGTACCTTCAGTACCTTTTAATGGTTAATGTGAATGCCAGCAAACTAATATTAAGCCTTCTCTTGACAAATAATCCTCAACTTTACTTCTCCCATATTTCCTAACATCCTTATATAAGAACATTGGCTAAGATGGTCTGGATAGGCGAGTCTCTGCTTAGTTCATTTGCAAATTTATTTAATTTGTCTACGAGAGAGCACATACAAACTTAGGCAGAATGGATGGATGGCATTTGGTTTATTTTGCACATTTATTTGATTTTCATAGTACTGCTTGTTAAAGTATTGTTGCCGAAAATTTCTTTTACTACTCTGACCTACTGTCTGTCCATTGAGATTTAGTGTGCTTAAAATGAAAACTTAATGGCACAAGGATGCACTTTTCCAGACCGTTATGTATAGAAACAGAGAGATAGGATGAGTCAAAACAGACTCACAATTTATTGTGGTGTAGTGTGTAGTGGTGCTGGTGGTGGTGGTGGTGGTGCTCAGGGGGGGGTGCATTGTACCAGAAGTCAGTAGCAAATATGATTATGAAAACCTTCATGCTGCACAGATAACCATCTCTATGTGAACATGAACATATTTATCCTCCTTATGTGATATACGACATGCCCAGTGCCCGCATATCTACAATTTTTTTATTTTAAAATTTCTTTTCTTTAATTTAGAATTGATTAAGATCCGACAGCTCACACTGTAAGATTTTCCAGTTAATGCCGCTGTGTTCTTTCTGTGATCTTACCGCTCCCCGTGCCTTTTGCTTGCTATATATAATCCACACCTCCTTCCCTCCTCAATCAACTGACAGTGGGTGAACTGAATTTTGTTGTTTCTTTCTTTTAATTGAATTTGAAGAAAATATGTATACGCCAAGAAATGGAAGTGCGCATTCGGTGCGCGCATAAGGAGTGCGGTTATGGATGCGCCGCTTAGTTACGCGCTTTAAGCGGACACGCTTTCTTTTAATTGAATTTGAAGAAAAATAAGAGAGTTGAAGCCCATTGCTGTTGTCAGTGCCGTGGTGTAGGTATGTCAAGTACCATTAACAATATTACTGAGACAGGAGATTTTAGCCACTGTACAAGATATGTGCGCCATATGTATACGCCAAGAAATGGAAGTGCGATTCGGTGCGCATAAGGGAGCGTGGTTATGGATGCGCGCTTTTGGGTTACGCGCTTTTGGGCGGACACGTGCGTTATCTGTGTGTCACATGGATTTCCATGTCTGATTGCAGTGTCTGTGTCTGTAGCAGATAATTGTGGACACAGGTGTAGCACATGCATGCTATGTACACACACGGGATGAGTGGTGCATGTATACGTGATGGGATACCAATCCTGGACATGGCCATTGTAACAGTATGGGGTTTAGTACCATTAGCCATCATCATCATGCATCATGTGATCAATCAAGGCCACTAAAGTGTGCTAGACCACTGCCTAGCATGCTGTACCTGAACCGCAGTGCTGTGGCTAAGTTCACAATTACACAGCCACGTTGCACAAGGGTGTGTGAGGTGTCCAATAGGGAGCATTGCCTAACATGACTGTGTTATGTGTTGAGGAGTGTTGCACAGCCCCATGCTAGGCCCCTACCCCTTAGGTATAGTATGTGTGGTGTGTGGATGATATGTGGGATACTGAAGTGTGACCTGGCAGCGGGTGTCCGGTTACACTATGTGTAGCATGTTGAGGTGTACTGCGTATGACAAACGTGTTATGTTGTGTACATGTGTGTCAACTATGCCTATCCAATGTGCAGTACAGTGTTGCCACATTTGTGTCTGATGCTCTGTGCATTGCATATGATTGAGGCAGCTACTGACATTACTGAGATGTTTCACGTCTCAAAGCAAACATGCACAGCATGCATTATGCGTAGGTGTGTTATGTGTACATGGCCTACACCTCACCTATGACATGCACAGTTCAATACCAAGTTTAAAGTGTTAACACACTCACCAGCATGTAACGTCTGCCCTGCTGTCACACCAGAGGGACCTGCAAGAATATGACACAGTTTGTCAGTGGCCACAACTGTGGCATTGCTACTATGAGTGTGCTAAACTGCAGTAGAACAACAGCCATAGGTGTACAGATACTATTCAAATTATCAGTATTGCACACAATAGGCAGCACAACTGCTAAACACAGTACACATCTCACACATGCATAATCTAACAATACAGGTAACAGTAGTCTACAACTAGGGCATGTTACCTGCATGCTCCATGTCACCATGCTGGGTGGCTCCGGCCTCCATGACGACAAATGTGTGATGTTGTTGTTGCTGTAGGCCAGGAGCCACCATACTTAGCAGCAGTTCCTCCACTCTGGTGAGGGGGGGATGTACGGCCACCCCACCACCTGTGGCAAGCTGTTGTCTGTGGATATCAGATGCACACCGCCGGACATGTCTAATTAAATCACTGCAGTGATAGCGTACCTGCTCATATGCCCAGTTATGCATGCCTATGTCATTTACCTGACGAACAAGTTCTTGCCACAGTGCAGTACGCTCCTGCTGGTGCTGGTTGGCCCTTGAAAACAGCAGGGTATAGTGCTGAACCAGGCTGTGGTGGATTTCCTGTTCCTCTGCAGCTGTGTAGCAGGGGTTCCTGTAATGAGCCATAAGCCTGGAAGACAAGTAAACAATATGTGTGAGCAAGTCATGTGGCACACTTAACATTATACAATACAGATATCAGTTAACTGCCATATATAGCATCTGTTCATCTGTCAGAGGATACACATATTCAATACCACATATCAGTGCTCAGCCCACAACTGACTGACAGTGCCTGCCACACTCCATATGACACACCAGTATACACCAGTACTCGGCTCACTGTTTGGGATCCAATGCACATCCTTGCCAGGGGGGGGGTACATATCAAGCTAATGCATGCAGAAATATGTCATCCATTGCAATGAATGTGGAGTACAGTTAAAGTATAACCAGTAACCCACCATAGTCGTTGATGCCATACCCCTACCTAACATATGTGCACAGTTGTTAATATAGTTGGCACACTGCTGTAACAGAGTATACATGTTGCTAGGTACACACGCACACCCTGCATCACACCTGTGACTGTGGACATGGTACAGGCATCATTACACACACATCAGACATTCATACAACACACAAATGTATGCTAACACAGCTGAGCATTTGCTATGTACCTTACAGTACTGTGTACCCCTACTTACAGATACCTATGCCTGTGGAATGTAATCTGTGCAGACTACAGGAAACATACAAGACAGTGTTACCAGGGAATGTGAACATACACCATACTGTGCTGTTTAGGCCTACAGCTTCAGGTGGTACAACAGTTCAAATGTCAACTGGATTCACCAGCAGTACCAATTACTGAGCATACATGTATTACTTCAGCCTATGATGGGACACCACAGTCATACACAAGGAACAACGTCACAACATATACCATCCTACTATGTCTGCATCCCAATAACTGACACATCTTTCTCTGGCCTCACACTTAGGACACAAACGACCATGACAGAAACAACCTCACACTTAGCTATCACACCGTCACAGACCTTGCACCCATTCACTGTCACACTCATTCCACCTCACATAGCAGGTATTGCACTGTGTACATGTCTGTGTGCATTGTGTCATATGTAGGTAATACGCTATTGTCCCTGGGGCCTACAGCAGCCTAGCCATATGCTACCCTGGCCTGTGACACATATGTAATTAGATTTCACTTCCTCCTGTCAACCGGATACACAGAGGTGATTCCGAGGGCGTGTTACCTATCCCCCAGACAATCATCAGGTGTATATCTGACATCTGCTACTGAAGAGCCTTGTTTGTTCATGCTGGGTGGTTTACTCCAGAGTAAGGCATATTTGCCATTAGGAGCCTATCCCTCCAGCATGTGCTGTTTAGTGAGGTTCGGGGACTAGGGACCTAGGCCGTGTAGCCCGGTGGGATTGTGAGGTGTTGACATGATGGTTGTCTGACTGCTATGGCTGTGGCATACCTCTGTATGTTTGCCAGAGGTAACCTCTGAGTGGTCAGTATACAACGCACTGTAGCTGTGGTTATGTGAGTCAGTCTGCATAGGGTATGTGTTTCAGGGCAGTATTACCCTTTGTGAAGTATGTCTGTGGCCTTTCCACTTGCTGTAGTTGTCATGTAAGGTACATACCACATGGGGCATTGTGATGAGTACAGGGGAACACTGGCCTATATTTCCGTACATGACACATCGTTTGTGATTACACATACCATGTAGACAGATTACAAGACTAGTGTGGCACTGTGAATATCAAAGGGGAGGCTACTGTCCACCTTTTTCCCATGTTCCCTTCTGACACCTTCAGTGTTAGTCAGGCAACCACCTATCTGGTAGTTAGTGGGTAAAGTGTTTTGGAATGGGGTATGGCACTGCAGTATCAACACTGGTGTTCAGTCTATGCCTTGGTCACCAGGCACCTGTTGCAATATGTCTGACCCTGTGTCTCCCTCTCTCACTATATCTATATCTATATATATATATATATATATATATATATATATATATATATATATATATATATATGAATATTTATATACATATATATTTATATATCACTCTATATATACATATCTATATATATATATATATATATATATATATATATATATATATATATATATATATATATATATATATATATATACACACCCACACACACACACACACACATATCTAAATATATCCATAGATATCCATATACATCTGTATATATCTATAAACCTCTATATATATATCTATATATGTATATATCTATATATATCAATATATATATGGGTTCACTTTATAACATCGAAATACTGAAATGTCGAATTTCAGTACCTCGAAGCTATAAAGTCGAATTTTCTAAATAGCGAACGTTCATAATCGCGAATTTGACGTATGTCGAAAATATGTCAAATTCGCGGTTATGAAGTTGCGCTATGTAATGTCCGGGTTTGTGTTTTGCTGGTGTGCGGTGCCGTGTTTGGATGTAGGTGTTATGTCAGGTAAGTGAGTGTTTTGTAAGGATTTTGAGTGGGAGTTAGAGTGTGTGTGAGGGATTGGAGAATGTGAGTGTGTGAGTGAGCTTTTGCGTTGTGTTTGTGCAATCTCGGAGTTAGTATATATAAGTAGGGGGGTGTGAGGGGCATTGTGTATGTGTGTTGTTTTTTGTTTATGTTGTGATGTGGGTGTTTTGTTGTATGTTTAGTGTAGTGTGTGCGGTGTTATCGGTTATGTGGTTTCGCGGTTTTTGTTTGTCAGTGTTTTGTGGATTCGGTTTTATAGTCTTGAGATACTGAAATTCGATATTTCAGCATTTCGAGGTTATAAAGTGAATCCATGTATATATCTACATATCTATATATCTCTATATATCTATATATGCATATATTATATATCTAAATATATATATATATATATATATATATATATATATATATATATATATATACATATATATATATATATATATATATATATATATATATATATATATATATATATATATATATATGTATATATATATATATATATATATATATATATATATATATATATATACATATATATATATATATATATATATATATATATATATATACATATATATATATATATATATATATATATATATATATATATATACACACACACATACTTGTAAACAGCCACTGCTGTACATATATATGCACATATACTGCCCACATTTCATGGTGGGAATATCAATTATGGAACAGTTGTGAGACATACAATTATGTAATAATATTGCACAGTGTTGTGCAGAATGCATTTCGCTGTCCTCAGGCCATATAGCCATAGCAGACCTCACTGGCTGTAACTCAGTCCCACAGCATTTAACCACCACATGACCTATACCTGCACTGCTTGCTGTTTTTAATGCCATACACTACAACCTACATAGATATGTGCACATAGCAACCTTCAAATACATCTATATGTCCAGCCTTCACTAACAGTTGCAGTATGTCCCTTGCCCTATGCACATCTGCATATACATATAGATACTGACTGCTACCACCTAAGGAGTGTTCACAGAATGTAGAGTACCCTTCAGACACATCATTCGGATGCCAGCAAATACATCTGTGTTACATACCTTACCTTTGTATTTCTCACCTCAGTCTGTTGTACCTGTTGATGTTCTTTTTTTTATTTGTTTAGGTTGGTGTCTTCCACTGCCTCTGTTTGTTTCATTTTTGTTTTGGTTGGTTGGTATCTTCAACCGCCTCTGTTTTTTTTTTTTTGGGCGGGTTGGTCTTTCCAACTGTTTGTCTGTCTGTCTTTCTGTCTCTCTCGCTCGCTCTCTCTCCAGTTGCTGCAATGATATTATTGCATGTGTGGACAGCAAGTGCAGGCTGCTTTTGTAGGTTTCTGCACATGTGCATGTGATGGCCTCTGCACCAATTGGTGCCCACCATTTAGTAATTGCATGCAGTCTACTGTGTGGTAATTGCAGTTCTCACTGTGATTTGAGGACACTGCTATAAAATGATAGGTTAGGTAGGCGTAGGCCTTTCAGTTTTGCAAGGTGGGGACCATGCTTGTTTGCTGTGGACACTGTTGTGTCTTGGTATATGTCTTATATCTGAAGCTGGGTTATAGCCAGTGAAATGCATGTTGTACTGAATCCTGACTGTTGCTTCTTCCAGTACACTCTTCTCAGTGTGTAAGTTTACTCACACCTCCTAATGCTAACACTGGATACATGGGAGTATGTACTTTCTTTTGGAATTAGGGGATTAACTGGCATACAACAGTAGTTATTGTAATGTATTCCTATGGCTTTCCTATTTTCCCTTTACATTCAGTCCTTGTAATGCATGTTATATTTCTATATTGCAATGTATTCCTATGGCTTTCCAATTTTTCCTTTACATTCAGTCCTTGTAATGCATGTCATATTTCTTTATTGCAATGTATTCCTATGGCTTTCCTATTTTCCCTTTACATGCACTCCTTGTAATGCATGTTATATTTCTTTCTGCTGTGGCTTAGTTTTACATCATGCAGACTGGTGAGTCCAAGGTCCCGGGTTTGAGACTGACAAGGGTATTTTATTTTGCTGCTGAGCAATACAAGGGCCTTGTCATACAGAGTGACAAAGGCATTATTAAGCAGTTGTAAGCAAGTTGGCATGGGTTTGCGCGATGCTTAGCTTAGCTTATTGTATTTTAGCAATAGTAAGCTAAGCTTGGCGGAGCTTATCATATCTTAGCAATGCTAAGCTAGGTGCACACATGCGCACACTGGTGCAAACCTGCTGGCTACTGTTTACAAGTGCTCACTCCCGCTAACCCCTGCGCTCATGCCTTTGACAGAAAAGTAAATGGGGAGATAGGACTGTGGTGATAAAGGGTGCTCAAAGAGGGGAAGACAGTAGGGAAACTAGCTTGGGATGTACACAATGGGTGTGGAGAAGGTCCATTGCTGCCCATTTCTTTACCAGCAACAGCTGTGCATATGCAATACATTAGGTGGGATATTTGAAACCTTCTACCCCTGAGAGAGTGGTGAGGACATTTAAGTATGTTGTACTACCAATTATGAATATCATGCACATGCACTGTTTGTGAACTGCTATACTGTCATTAGTACGTTACTCACATCTGAACAGTTTGTGGTTTGTGTTGGCATTAGCACAGTCTGCTCAAGATGACTGGACATATTTCTGTACTGTGTATGCCTACCTACACCCTTGGTTGTGCCTGACTACACGGGTATATAGTACCTTTGGGTAGGGGTGCAGAACTGCAGTGTGCATTATTTATTATCGTGTGATGTTTATCTTGCTGAACATGCAGAGTTGCTGTGTACCTGTAAGTCTATGAAGGCTTGTAGTCTGTCTGAGTAGCTCCCACCTGTGGACATATCCAGATGGTGGACAGAGGTCAGCCTAGTATTCTTTGACTGTGCACCACAGCAGTCTTTTCAGCACCTGAACAATGGCATTGTCACAGGTGGTTGCTAGCAGTACATGGCTACATCTTTTGCTATTTCTGTGTTGTACTTTTACATAATGGCATGCTTGTGGGATTCATTCTACAGCTATTTGCAGAGTGTGTAACAGCAGACAAGCTGATATGCCTGTGTGTTTCTGACTCTTCCAGGCCACAGATACTCTCACGTATATATTTGAACATCCTCAGGGAAAGATACATATAACTGGGATACACCTGTGATATAGTTCTGACATTTTTCAGTTCAGACTTTGGGTGATTCAGACCATTTATATTACTACACTTTTTCTGACGTGCAAGCGGTGTCTACTCTCACTTATTGACATTTGTTATTAAGTGAGATTCATCATCTTTCTGCCTACTGTTAGTACATTTCACAGGGAGTCAGAGGGGCACAGCTAACTTTTGTTTACTAATCAGGGTCATCACTGTAGAGCAGTCACTGTTGGGAGGTCTGGCCTGTGACCTATGCTAATATGCCAGTGTGTATCCTACTCTGATACTGTGTGGGGTTTGTAAGCTGCTACTGTAACCTTATTCCCGACTAGCATGGCTGATTCTCTTTTCACAGTCATGTCATGCAATTCAACAACACCTGCTGGTTAAGGCCCACATAACAAGATTTGTGTTATGCCATTCCTATTTTCCCTTTATATTCACTCATAGTAATGCATGATAAATTGCTTTCAGCACTAAGTTATTGTATATCTTCTGTGGTTTAGTGGTACTTCATGCAGACTGGTGAGTCCAAGGTCCCGGGTTTGAGACTGACAAGGGTATTTTTATTTTGCTGCTGAGCAATACAAGGGCCTTGTCATACAGAGTGACTAAGGCACTTTTAAGCAGTTGTAAGTGGGTTGGCGTGGATTTGCATGATGCTTAGCAATGCTTAGCTAAGCGCACACAAGCTCACACTCACGCACCCCTGCTAACTACTGCTTAAAAGTGCTTACTCCCGCTAACCCCCGTGCTAATTTCTTTTAAAGAAAAGAAAATGGGGAGATAGGAAAATGGTGAAAAAAGGGGGCACAGAGAGGGACAGACAGTAGGAAAACAAGCTCGGGATGTGCAGGAAGGGTGTAGGGAAGGCCCATAGCTGCCCATTTCTTTAACAGCAACAGCTGTGCATATGTTGAAAATTTGGAGTGAGTTTTGAGACCTTCCACCCCTGAGAGAGGGGTGAGGACATCATAGTTTGTTGCACTGCCAATTAGAATTATCGGTGTACATGTCCTATGGACATATGTGCAAAATGGGAAGCTATGTATGGGGCGTCATTTTTTTTCGGGTACAGATTGCCCTTTTATTTTTTCAGGTGAGAGAGGTAAGTGAGGTAGGGGAAATAGGTATATTTGAGGAGGTAGGTTGGGGAGGTAAACAGACAAGACAAACAAGATGCATACAGAGGCAGAATATGACACATGGGGTGGGTGAACACAATTGACTGGGAAGGTTGTTTGGAAATCGCAAGTCCATGAGCCCACAGATGGCAACAGTGGAACTGAGATCCCCACCCATGGGCAGTCACCACTGCACCTTCACAGCCCCAGGGGTGGCTGTGCTGGGGGCTGAGTAGGACGGGCAGGCTCACCTGTGAGATGCACCACTCTCGCCTCAAGCTGGTGTAGGGGATCAGCGACTGAACGCTGGATCTCCCTACGCACCACAGCCCGGACCCTTCGAAGGTCGATGGGTGGCCCTTCTCTGCCCATGCTTGCACAGGGGGATGTGCCCCATCCCCTGCAGTGCTTCCACCCGAAGGTGGCACAGGACCAACGGAGGAGGGGAGTCCGGGCTGGGCACCAGAGCCACTGGTGCCAGGTGCACTTACCAACTGAGGAGGGACAGGTGGGTCCGCTGGGCCTGGCCTTCCCATATGTTCTGTGATTCGGTGTGTTTCATTACAACATAAACAACAGCATTCCAGATTAGTTGTAACAGCATGTAGTAATATTCCCATTAACCCAACACACCACAGTTCCAACAGTTGAACAGCAAACATAACACATGCATATATTGAGCAACAATGGTTATTCCAACCGCATGCAGGGATGATTGGTAGCAACAGGCTAACAGGAACATGGTGTTTGAACAGGGCACATGCATCAACATGAGTGCAAATATTTATGGAACAATGGGACATATATCCTGACAAATATTTAAGATTACACATACCCTTTGAGGTGCGGAATTGCATGGTTTATGCACAAACAGTAGGGTGTAGAAAAAACCTCCATTAACATCTTATAAACACTTTTACTCTACACTACATTCCTAGTGACTGCAGGTGTATATTCCCTACATGTATTATTACACTTGCCACCATGCATTAGGTTGTGTAATGGGTTTAGCTAGTTCAATCTATACTTGACCTATATCTCACATACTAACTGTCCAGGATGCATATGTTAATGCTACATATTTCATGGTTGCATTTATATTTCTTTATCTACATATCTGGATGTTTTCACATGACATTTTCACTTCTAAATGTACAGAACCCTGCATTTATTGAAGCACATTTACATTTCTGGGGAACATATTAGCATGCTACTCGTGTGCCAGATTTACTTATGCATGCCAGCTAGTAACTGACTGTTGAGGACTGTATATTTACTTCACAGCTACTAGCACTTCCATCACCCACTTTAGATGGGACTGCAGAACTCTGGGTTGCCAGCACTTTCTAACACATTACTATTTGTATAATGCAAGGGTACAACAACACTTCATACTAAGTGAAACAGACACACTCTGGGTTTTAGACCTTTATATATGACATTACACACTTTTCCAAAGGCTCACTCCTTTATTTGTTTTAAAGGTATATATGTCAGACATGTTCACGACATATTATACCTTTATTAATAGGTTAGCACACTCTTTTTACAGGCTCACTCACATATTATTTTATATGACAGTGCCTGCAGAGATATTATTCCAGACATTTGTTAGCTTTCTTAATGGGTTACTACACTCTTTTTCTGCCTCTCTAACGTTTTTATCTGAAAGTACATGCAGAGGACTTAGTCAGTCCATTTTATGGCTGTATTATTGGACTACAACACTTTCTTTCATGCTCTCTTCCATATTTTATATAACAATACATGCAGAATAATCGCTAACCTGCCTGGCGGCATAGCCTTAGCAGCCTATCTTCATAAGCTTCCTGATTCATAACACGGTCACCTGCAGCTGTAAAGTAAATGAAGGAATATTGAGACATTCCTATCCGTTATACATACTCCATTTTAAATCCTTACATACTGCATTCCATAGCTACATACTCAGTTGTGGGGCATCCCGCATCCCACAAGCCTCCTGTATCCACTGGTTCAGGTGGTCATCCGTTTATCTCTTCAGGGCTGCATGGTGGTGACGGACCTGTTCACCAGTCCAGGGAACACCTGTGGCACTGGTGAGGTCACAAGCTAACCAGTTCCAAGACTCTGCCTTGTACTCTGTCCCTTGGAACTGGCCCTGCAGGAGTCTTGCCTCGTGATGGTGGACTAGGAGCCAAACCATGTATTTGGACTCCTCGGTGCCCCATCTCTGCGCTCAAAAGTGCACTCTCTCTCCAACACCAGACATTCTGACCGCAGATGTGAGCTACAATCAGTTATGGCATGTATTCCCGCCTGTGGGGCTTAAATATGCTGCATTTCCCACACTTTTTTGTGATTGGCCATTTTGTAAAATTCTTGGCTGACTGCAGATCTGCTTAGTAATGGTTAAACTACCATTCCTAAGTTTATGTATGTTAATAGTGGCTGTTGCACCCTATGTTGTCATGGCTTAGTGGTTCTGTACTTTCATTATGATGCAAAGGGACCTGGGTTCAAACCTTGTCATTCTTTTATTTTAATACTGTCTAGACAGGCTAGGAGGTGTGGCTGCATTGAAGCAACTTAGCTCTAGGTTGCTGCCCGGTGCCCTACGGTGCCCTGGTTGGCGTGGCGTGCACGTCTGCACAAACACATTTTGCTGGGTAAAGCGTTTTTTAAATGTTGGGCAACTCTATTGTGCTGGGTAAAGCACTATTACACTATGGGCAACTCTGTTTAGCTGGATAAAGAGCTATTAAACTATGGGCACCTCTGTTTAGATGGGTATAGCACTATTAAACTATGGACACCTCTGTTTAGATGGGTAAAATGTTGCTTAACGGCAGGCTATTATATATCTGGGTCTTTTAAAAATATATATTTTGTTCGCTGATACATTGGTCATGTCACTGCTTTTAATAAAATTTTAATAATATTTGTCTGGTATTATTTCAAATACTGATTTAAAACATAAATAAAAAGTGGAGTGGTGGGATTCGAACCATGAATGCCTTCTCTTTGTGCATACACTCTACCATTACGCTATTGCTATTTGTATTAACTTGCATAAGTAGTTCTTATATACTCTTCAATGTCACAATTGCTAACTGTGGTTAAGCAATGGGCACACCCGCGGGAACAAGCACAAATACGGGCAGCTATATCGTGGATTTAAAAAAAATAATTTAATTTTTTCCGTTTTATAACTCTGATGGGGGTTTACAGTGTCAGGGAGTGTGGTGTTGGGTGCAAGTACATTTGAGCGGACTCACTCTTGTCTGTTGACATTATGCTTTTTAAAACCTTGCAGGGGCCTGGACTTTTAGACAGTCGGACATGCCCCCTGCTTGCCTACTCAGTCCGTGTAAGAGTTACGGATGAGTCAGCGTGCCCTCATGAATATTCATGGCACGCTGACATCATACCATTCAACTGCAGCCTCCGAGTAAGACATATTAAGTTTTACACTGAGGTTTCATGAATCCGGCCCTCTGTCTTTGTATCAGGTCAAACTCAGCTAATTACAACATAGAGCAAAAACGGACATTATTTAAAGTTTTTACAGGCAATGCAAGATGTTCTTATTATGTAACTAAGGCAGTATTATATCAGGTCAACATGTGCTTTCTTTTTAAAACAACATGAGTATGTGAGGCTCGTGTATTTGAGACTGTGAAATAGGGCATAGCTTATTTTTACTTGTATGCCTTCTAAATGTAAAGAAAGCTGTTTTTAGAACTTTTGCGAGTATATCTGCTTTTGGACTGATCTAATCTCACTGTTGTGTTATGAAATAGCAAAAGATTGTCTAGAGGGAAAATAAACAGCTTAGGGTCAGCTTGTTAGCCCATTTCTTTAAAACATTCAGTAGAAAGGGTTACCCTACTTAGCTCACGTTTGGAACGTTTCATGTTTTATGTAAACTGCTGCATGTGGAATTGCAACCTGTTTTACTTACAAAGTACTTACTGTAACTGTATCCTACCAATGTAATCCTGGTTGTTAAGCCATTTTTAGAAAAAATAACAAGGTCTAACTTTGTTTCAGTCTGGATACAATCTCATACTGTAAAACGAAACTGATGTTCTGTTGCAGTTTCACGGAACTGCTGTCTACCGTATTCTCTCTGGTTGATGTGAATGATGAAATGCCTGCTTGTCTGGTGGCTAGTTGTAAATGCCTGAAAGGTCCTCACTCCTTATGTATGTTTTATTTCTAAGTAGACCCCCTCTAAATAACTTTCAAAAGAATCTCCTACCTGAAAGAAGCTATCCTGAGCACTGTGCCCACAAACCATCTATCTGGAATCCAACCCACCTTTGACTAAGGTTAAGTCCTATACTGTATTATAATACTACATACTGTTTTCTGCTGACCTGGGTCTAAAGGCACCTCTAGTCTGTCCCCCATAGTAAACTGGCTCCCTCTATGTTTTCTTAAATAAAACTAGCTGCCCCTAGCTTCCTGTAATAGAATTACTTACTGAACCTAACTTTGAGCATTCTACTTTCACACTGCTCCCCCTCACCTAGCCCTGAAATTGTATTCTGAATCCCTATCCTGCAACACAGAAATACCCTGCTAGAGTACAAAACACAGTCTAAATACTGCCTTTACCTTAGTACTAAGTACAGATTATATCAAAACTGACAAAACACTCAGTTAAAAACTCAGTCAAATATTCAGTTTAAAATCTAGTTTACATATAAGCATCTATTTAACACTACTTATGTAACATAGCTTAAGGATACACTTGAAGTCAGTTTTAGCCCTGCTTCACTCGCCCTCACTGCACTCAGGCTTGTTTCGCACCCCTAGCTGCCCCCAATTCTCACCCACCTCAAGTACCTCTTCATTTATAGGTACTTTACCACATCCGTATTACAACACCCAATCACCCTCACAGTCATACTCTTTGCAGCCTGCATTACCACCCTATCAGCTTTCAACTAACACAATTTTTCCTCCATCCACTCTACTACCTCCATTCTGATCATCTGACTTTATATCTGTTGTGTAATCAAACAACTGATTCCAACCACTTGACTCCTCCTTCATTATGTTATACTACTCTTTACTACCCATTCTGCTAGCCACTTATATACTCACTTTGTATGAAAACCAACAGCTTAATGGGTATCAGTTCCCTACTGGACATACCATCACCCCAGCTTTAGAATATCCCACTTTTAGCCATACCACTAACATTGGGTACAACTCAACATCATTTTCAGTCATACATTATACCATCCCCCGGCACATCTGCTCTAGATCCAGACACTACTACAAACTTTTAAACAAACTCCTGAGGCTTATCACTCAGTATAGGCCTAGTCTTATACTCAGTGGTGACATTCACCCCAATCCAGGCCCATCCACCACCGATACAAATACCTTCTTGACCTGTAACCCAAGGCACAAAACTATAACCAGTAGACCAACTAACTCTCTCTTTGTCTGTCATCTTAATATTAGGAGCATTAATAATAAGGTACATAAACTGCTTGCCCTCCTGGCTGTCTATTCCCCTGATGTTCTTTGTCTATCTGAGACCTGGTTAAAACCTAACACTACTGACAATGAAGTGCTACCACCCGGGTATAATATACACAGGCTGGATCATTCTTCCAGGAAAGGGGGAGGGGTGGCTGTACTCTATAAATCTGAGTTGAATGTGACCATAGATGTTATTTAACCACCTCAGATCAATAACCCGGAGATTATTGCCACTAGATTGCAACTTAACAAAAGTAAAAGCATCAACATCATCTGTATGTATATTCCTCCAGGTAATAATGTAGCTACACTTGAAGACATGCTTCACTTGCTATCTTGTCATTACCCCCAAGAAACACTAATACTAGGAGACTTTAACATCGACTGGGGCTCTTATTCCAAAGAATCCCCTTCTACCCACATCAACTTGCATGCATTTACACAAACCATTACCATCCCTACCAGGCTAGGTAAACCCAACCAAAAAGATAGCATACTCATCTGGGTATTCGTAAAGAGTAACCCTCAACTGTACACTGCTGGTACCCTTCACGATGACCTAAGTGACCATCTTCTCACTTACATAGTTAATGGTAAAGCCATTACCCACAGCAACCCCTACTCAGAAAAGTCAGGAGCAAAAGGAACTTTGACCCTGACAAATTCCAACTGGAACTTAGCTCCTGTAATTGGTCCATGCTAAAACACCTACTGTTAAAGGAGGCAGTTGCCTCTTTTAACAACAAATTTCTTAGAATTCTTGATCTACACACACCTGCCTGCTCAAAACGTACAAAAGCAAGAACTGCACCATGGCTATCTAAAGAGACAAGAATAAACCTTACCAGCAGAAACAAACTATGGGCTCAATGGTGCTCCACAAAAGACCCCCATGATCATGTTAAATATAGGTATGCTTGGAATGAAACATAAAAATGGATTCTACAGGACAAAAAACAATACTACTGTAATTTACAGACAACCAGCCAGGACAATCCTCAGAAGTTCTGGGCAGGGCTGAACAATCTACTTCGCCCTGGTAAAACATCTACACCTATCCCTGCTGCCACCATTGATAAATCCCCAGAGGAGGTCTCTGACAGTTTTAACCATTTCTTTACTGAAACAATTTAAGCCCTAGCTAGACAATTACCTTCTAGCTCCCCTGATACTACTACCTCTAAAAACTGACTCTCATTCTCCTTCCAACCAGTGTCCACATCACGTATCCATAACTTGATCAAAAAATTAAAACCTACCACACTCTCAACTGACCAACTCCCCCCTGAGTAACTTCAAAAATCAGCTGATGCCATTTTCTATCCAATATCGATACTAATTAATCGTACCATAGCATAAGCTAAAATTCCCACCATTTGGAAAACATCCTACGTAATCCCACTACATAAAGGAGGTTTTTCTATGGAATTCTCCAATTATAGACCTATAGCTATACTTTCACCACTTGCAAAGATTATGGAAAAATGTATACAAAAACAATTTCTGCACCACCTAATCCAAAATCACCTCATGGCGGATACCCAGCATGGTTTTCGTCCACACCATAGCACAACCTCAGCGTTAATGGCTTTTACCAATACCATAAACAATAGCCATAACAATAATCACATATCCTCTGCCCTATTCTTGGAGCTTTCCAAGGTATTTGACATGTTTGACCAACAACTTCTGGTTCACACCTTGCAAACTTTACACCTTGATACTAAAGCCCTTCTTTGGTTTACATCCTATCTTAATGGAAGACAACAGGCTGTCCTATGGCAGAACAAGCTCTCTAATCTATTACCAAACACTCTTGGAGTACCACAAGGCTCCATATTAGGGCCCCTACTGTTTTCCATCTTTATTAATGACTTGTATACAGTCATACCAGACATCAGCTGTATCCAATACTCTGATGACTCCACCCTGATTTGCTCAGCTACTTCTCCCACAGACCTGAGGGTTGCTACCCAGTCCACCTTTAATACCATAGAAAATTGGCTCTCTAAATGTAGGTTGTTACTAAATCCCCCAAAAAAACTAAAATGCTGTTATTCTCTCCAACTCATAGGTCTGCCACCTTCACCTTTACCATAAATGCAAAAGATGGGACAATAATTTCCCCTGAGCCCTCTACAAAATTACTATGTGTCATTATTGACAATAACCTAAAGTTTGACCTACATGTACATCAAACAATCAAGAACATCAATAAAAAAACTTGGGTCACTGTATAGAATAAAAGCCTTCCTAACCCCTCCAGCTAATATGGCTATAGCTTACTCTTATCTACTCTCATCACTTTTATACACCTCCCTCCTTCTCTCCAGTCTAAACAAATCTGTACTAAACAGACTGTTAACCTGTTACAATCATATTGCCAGGTTTGCCACTGGAATGCCTTTTAAAACACACCACTGCATCAACCTAAAACAGCTTGGGTGGCTAGAAATTCCCAGTCTCATCCAATATAACCTGCTGATCATGGCTAACACAATCCTCTATAACCCATATAATACACCAGCCCTTCAAAATATTATCACCCCCACAACAATCCAAGACTGCTTCGATCCTCAAACAAACTTCTAATTCAGAAAATCAAAATCATCAACACAGCTGGAGATGCCCTCTTTGCTAACACTGCAGGCAGAGCCTGGAACTTACTTCCAGGTGATATTACTTTGCTCTTCTCCCTAGGACAATTTAAAACTAAACTCAAACAACATATGGCATTTAACTTGCTTTGCCACTGCAACAAGTCTGGGTAACTCTCAACTTGAACGTGAATAACCCAACTAACTATTGTTAATTTTCTCCTGACTATAACCAGGTGTATCTCATGTCTGCCTATGTATTATTTGGTAATACTACTTATGTACTCTTGTTTTACTTGTATTATTGTATCTGTTAACTGGGAGCTTATCTCCCCAGGCCTCCACTGAAAATGGACATGGCTCCAGTTGGACTATCCCAGTCAACAAATGTAAAATTAAAATAAATAAATAAATAAAAATAAGACATTTTAACTAAGAATGAGGTTCCACAGGCTGCTAAGCTGATAAACCCTCAAGGATCTTTCAGGAATATTCAATTAAGGGACTAGCCTCTAAGCTTTGAAACTGGCTCCTTATTTTTCCATCTCCCAGATTTTCTTCCAGTCAGCTCCCATGGAAACTGATTTAAAATAACTGACCTGTTGAATGTAATATATTAAAACAAGAACGCTCATTAGTATATCTACTTAACTATGTAGAACCAAAACAAAACCAATCCGATCTGATGAAGTCACTGTACAAACAGCGACGAAAAGCACTTCATATTAAAACTGTTTTTGCGTTTTACTACTGGGCTTTTGGATTGGTTTTGTTTTGGTTCTATATTGCTTTGTGCTTACTTCACCAGTTTGCTTGTGTATACCTGCTTAACTAAATAAACTACTGGAAATGTCAACAAGATGTCTTTAGTCCTCCCACAGGCAGACTATTAGAGAGAGAGAGTCTCCTAGATCGGCTAGCTAAAGTGACTTCTATCTTGGCTTATCCTTTTTACTCTGTTTCTTGTTAGTTCTGTCACCCTGTAGACCACAAGTGGAATTCCAGACTTCACCTGAGCCCTTTGGATTACCTTTGTTTTGTGTTTATAAAGGAACAACAGTGGTCATCAATTTTACTAAGCTGTGGATTAATATACAACAATTCTGTTCATTAAATAAAATGCAGGCAGGGCCCCTTACTTATAGACTTTAACAAGTATTTTGATTTCTTAAAGTGATTATTCTTATGGTGGGTTTTAGAGAGTTATGAGTGTATAGACATCTAAAAACTTTTATAAAAATGCCCCACTGCATAATTATGAGTTAATGGCCAATGGTCACCTATTCTGGAATTGCAAAGGGGAACCAGACAGGGTACCCCCTTTTCCCATTATTATTTTGTGCTTATGGTGTCATTGATAGACATGTGTCTCATTGACAAGATTCACGGCTTCAGAATTGGATCTACTTCTTGTTTTATCTTTCCCCTTACCACGTGGATTATGAATATTTAAATGATGGTATGGCACAAGTCAAAAGGTCAGTATGGATATATTTTTTTAATTTAGCAAAGGAGTAGGCAGGGAATCATGAGATATATCTAATCTTCCCTGTGAGGTTGTCTTTCAGGTAGGATATTTAGGCATATTATGAGCAAATCCATAGAAAAGAGAAGGGCATGAGGGGGAGAGCTAAGGAAAGGCTCGCCTCTCTTTCTTTTACTTGGAATAATTCCCATATCAATGTAGGTGGGGGGTAAACCTATTTGTTGAATAAATTGGAGGTTGGCATGAATTGTTTTAATCAGTGATATCTTGGATGATGAATGAAATTGCTGGAAGACATAAAAAAAATCCTAAGCTATGTACTTGATGGTAACAATATTTACAGATCAGAATGGTGCATATTTGGGCAACTTCCAACTGGATAATGAGAGATAGTAAGGGAATTGTATTAATGTTTACAGAAAGAAGGAAAGAAGGATTTGGTCTGGGAAAAAATTAAACTTAGCTTGGTTTACATATGTATAATTGAAGACCCTTCAGTACAACTGGAAGATGAGAGAGGAATGGAATAAAATGCTCAGTTATCCTTTGTTCTATGAGAACTGGATCTTCTTCTTTCTGCTTTTTCCTGGTTAGGGGTCGCCACAGTGGATCACCTGTCTGCTCATGATTGGCAGTGGGGTTTTATGGTGTTGAGTTGCCAGCCTGGTGCCCAAGTTTCCATGGAAGGCACACACATGTATGCACTCACTCCTAGGGCCAATTTAGTGTATCCAATCCACCTACAGCATGTCTTTGGGAGGAAACTGAAGCACCCGGAGGGTACCCATGTGACCACAGGGAGAATATGCAGACTCCACACAGAAGACATCTCAACTGAGGATCAAACCAGAAAACCTCTTGCTGTGAGGCAGTAATGCTAACTGTTGTACCGCCATGGCCACCCTTCTGTGAGAACTGGATAAAGTGTTTAAACAGCTTAAATGTACAGACTGGTCATAATTAGCATTGTTCTCCTTGGCAAAGGTCTTTTAAAATTGGAATTTTAACACTTATTAAAATGCTAGGAAGAGGTCAGAGTAGGGATAATAAATGTTGGCACTGTCATAATGACTGAGCAGATTCCAGACATTTGTTATGGTCTTGTCCTATAATTACACATGGATGGGGAAATCTTTTAGAAACCAGGAAGACACAGACTATAAGTTCTGGTTACTTGGAATCCCATAAGATGGAAATTGAGTTAGTCAACACAGAAATAACCTCGATCAACTAGGTCAGGGTGGCCATTTTAGCAGTTGTATTTCAGTGATAGAATCCTTTGCCTGAATGAGAGTTTGGGTGTCTGGATAGCTGGAAATAAATAAATGGAAAAAATGCTGGTGTGTTTCTATATACAAACTAAAAGATTAAGACAATTCTCTGGGGGGGGGGGGGGACTCAGTACAACTTCAGTTTATTCCAATTTATTTTGTAATGTGGCACATAGTTTGTTTTGTAATGTGACACATATATTTAACTTTGATGGATGTTGTAGGAATGTATTCAGTTTTCATTTCCTTGCATAAATGTTTATCATAGTGGGAGGTTATTTTTTTTGGTAGACATTTATAGTTGGATTCATAAAGAAAGTCACAAACAGTACAGTACACTGAAGGAAAATGTCAGAGCATCAGCAGCAGATGCAATTCTAAAATGTATGTTAAAACATGACCAAGTAATTATTTATTCAGCATATGATAATTCCATGCATACCTGCTAGATTCGAAAACACAATTGGTACGCTGAGCACAACTTAAATGGGACAAAATACTTCATTGACAACTTTCGGAAGGTTTCTTAGGGAGTCCTGCAAAATTAACCATACTTAACAAAAAAAATGCAACTGGCATTTATTGCACTAAAGCAGGACTGGATACTGAAAGCCATGTGAGAGGACAACCTGTTCTATACCAAATGGCAGCCAGATAGGCACTGAGCAAGTCTGCAGTTAAGCCAGCCCTCTGAACTGGAAATAATCGATAAATACAGATCCAACAGAGAGCTGCTACAAGTTGTATGCAGGGTGTGTGCACCCAACACACATGCTTGTAGTGCAGGGTGACCCAGCACCAAGCCTGAGTCCATTTGCCTGAGTCTAGGCATACTGAACTCTGCAACATTTCAGTGGCATATGGGAGATGCCATAGGAGTGTCCCAGACAGTTGCCTGTTGCATCCTTTCACAATTTCCAGACAGCAATGTGCACCAATCTGAATGAATACATCAAGTTCCAAAAGACACTCATGGAGCACAGAAGTGCCATGCAACAGTTTTATGCCATAGCCAACCTCCCCTGTGTCCTTAGTGCAACAGATTGCACCCACGTCCCAATTAAAAATGCAGCCGTACCTGATGTTGAATGGGTACATCAACAGAAATGGGTGGTAACTGCTGGACTGTTAGGTTTTATACTTATCCGATGGCCTGATTACCAGTATTATGGGAAAATACCCAGGTAGTTTGCATCATGCTGCAATATGGAATGAAACTGGACTGAGGGATACTTTCCTGCATGGTGAAATTCCTGAGTGATTGCAACTTGGTAAGCACAGGACCAAAACCATGATGCAAACAGAATCTATACCTGTCAACATTAAGCATGAGGACTACAAACAGATGACTGTGGTTTCCACAGGAACCTTGGCTTATGATGTCATACAGCATCCCATCAATCCTTGTCGTCAATGCATAGCACAGAGCACACACCATGACATGAAACAACATTGAGCATGTGTCTGGAATGCTGAAAGCAAGATTCAGATGTCCTGACACATCCAGGGGTACATACAATATACAGCAGAAAAGGCTACCTTATGTGTCATGCTGCTTAGCATGATAACAGCAAAACATGTTGGCTTGCCCATTGCAGCTGTGGCTGACCTACCCCAAGAACCACAGATGTCTGGTGATGACATATCAGAGCTGTTACAGAATGATCTTGAGGACACAAGGGTGAGGAGAAATAGGAGAGGTCAACAGTGTATGCGGATATATGTCCTAACTCAAGCAGCACAACAGCCTCTGAAACACACTTTTGAGTTATATCAAGCCACACATGCAAATGCATACATGCTAAATAATGATGTTCACGTGTTGCCCCACAACAGCAACACAGAACACAACTAATGGAAAGAAACCATTAGTTGCTCACACTGAACATCATACATAACTGAAGCAGAAGGTAAAATAGTAAGAACATATACAAAACACTCAGCAAGGAACACATCTGGATGTATATATGGCAAACATCAATCCAGGAAGCCTCTCTGCAAGGTATATCACCAATGATGACCACACAGACAAATGTGTGGGATACTGGCAGGGTGCACAACAGAAGGTGCCATTGGCCAAGTAGGATATCATCATACAGACAACTATCATGAGTAGGTTGCCACAAAATAGTTAGTGCTACAAGAAATATAGGGCAATGAAATGTATGGCAATGTATCGCACGAGCATAACCAAAAAGCAGGATCCATGCACTAACACTGGTGCATCACACATATCATTGTTTAATGAGTAACAGTGTGTTACAGGCACAGTAAAAAGAATAAAGCAGTACAAATAATTACAAACATCCCAAGGATTGGCAAAAAAGAAAATAAATACAAACAAGCCTCACATCCCATGCTTGACATGGAATGCCACACAGAAGGCAATGCTGCAATGCCGAGATTATTTCTGCAACATGTCTAAGTTAGAGGTAAGAATACATTTAAACATGCAGAATATCAATGACAGTGACTACATGACAGACAAGAAACATGCATCAATGTTGGGGACACAGCAACATAGTTAATACATGTGCGTGGAATCAATAAGATATGGGAAGGCACACATGGGAACTATATCTCAGCATGGGGATTGAAAATGGAAACAGGTGCACAAATGTGCAGTGAGTGCTGAGAGTAAGATGTGCAGTACCATATTAAAATGTCATAAGTAACACTGGTAAGCATACCAAAACATGCTTGTGTATATGGGAATGGCAGACAACAAGGAAATGTGCAATGGATGGCAAAGATAACATGCTTTTAACCATGAAAATCTGCACTGTTTTCCAACTAGCAAAAGATGCAAACATAGATGTAAGGAATCTCCAAACTCTGAATCCCATACAGTTTGGTTTTGTGAAGGGTAGATCATGCCTGCTCAACCTGGTCGACTTCTTTGTGTCAGTCACCAGAGCTCTGGATGAAGGCAAGGTGGTTCATACAGCCTACCTTGATCTGGCCAAGGCCTTTGATACTATTCCCCACTCAGGAATCATGGAAACACTCACTAAGCTAGGCATCAACCCATATATAACTAGGTGGTTTGCAAACTGGCTCACAGATAGAACCCTCAGTGTGAAAATAGCTCACTCCAAGTCAGACTGCCAAGCAGTCATGAATGGAGTCCCGCAGGGTTCGGTCCTGGGTCCTCTCCTGTTTGGTATCTACTTCTCTGAAGTCCAGGCCAACACAAAGGGACTCTGGCTGACAAAGTTCACAGACAATTGCAAGTTGGGAGCTATTATTAACTCCCCAAGTAATGTTGACATCCTGCAGAAAAGCCTTCCTGAGACCAACGACTGGTGTCAGAACCATGGCATTAAGCTCAATGCCAAAAAATGTGTCGTCATCCCCTTTGGGAAAAACCCAGTTCCTATGAATTATTACATTGATGGTAGTCCACTGAACACAGAAGGCATTATAAGAGATCTGGGAAAACAGGTTGACAGCAACCTCTCTTTTAACCACCACATCGTCACTGTGGTCATAAAGTCCTTCTATGTGGCACTTCTTATTACTAAGGGTTTTGCATCCAGGAAGAAAAAGGTCATTCTCTCCCTCTACTCTTCCCTCATTAGGCCAATCATTGAGTACAATGCCCCATTTGGTATGTACCTCACTAGATAACTGCAACAACTGGAGATGCCACAAAAATACCTGAAAAGATGATCCTAGGCCTTAAACAGTTGTCCTATATGGACAGACTCAAAAAACTCCAACTATTCTCTGTCTCATATCACCTACTTGGAGGCGATCTCTGCTTGACTTACAATTCCATGTGTGACCCAGCTCAGTTAGAAATGTTACATTTAAAGCAATCTCAATCCCTCTGCACCACACACCCCAGAGACCTCAGTCTCATTACCACAATCAACAGAAAATGCTGGAGGGACAGGTTCATAACCCAGAGACTGTACATGCTATGAAATTGACTTCCCATACATGTCAAGCAGAGCACCTCACTGGCCCTCTTCAAGAGAAATATTGATGAATGAATGGGAAATAGAAGATTCACCCCAGGGATCACTGCAGTGGCTCTACTCATCAGAGACACTGGGAACTAATGTCAGGTGGTACAATGCCAGGGTAATCCTATGGGCTAGGCTTGTAAAGGCTACAGGGCCATTAGTCTAGTACACACCTATGAACCTATGAAGTTGCATATAGTATTACTGTCATCAATATCTGTACTAACATATACCAATGACAAATAAATACTACATAACACAACTTGAAAGTAGCCACCTAGGTCAGGCAAATGGTTAGAAAAATCCTCTGACATCAGACATTTGAAAAAACAATTACAGATTAATTAGTCAGCGCTCAGCACAGCAGTCATCATTGCCATAGGCTCATAATGACACAACAGGACACACAGTGGATCAACTGTCAGTGTTACTCTAATGTAGTCTAGGGTGCCCAAGCTGTTGGCTCACACCATATTCCTGGCTACCACTGTCACATTCAGAAACACTTGGCCCATTGTGCTGTTCTGAGGCACTGGATGTGGGGAAACTAGCATTGTGACACACAGTGTGAGTAGGAGAGGTTCTGCAATGTGAGAACATGACTGCTGGGATCTCAGTTGAGGGAACAACAGCAAATGAACATTCACATTGCAATGCAGACATAAATGAGCAAAGTCCATGTGTGGGTCTAATGAGAGTTGGTCTGCCTCTACCCATTGGATTTGATCTGTTTAGTACAGCTAGAGCGCATAACAGCTAATTCATACTATGACACAGCTCTAGTGCCATTGTTACAAGGCTCTCAACAGAGCACTCAGCAGATAACATACTGTCATGCTATGCAGCCAGTGCTGCAATGACCTCTCCATGTCTGTGCTCCTGACCATCAGTGGCATAGGCAAGTACACCCAGCACAGAGCCATGACATTGCTGTGAACATTTATGTGCCTGTAATAGTAAAGAGACACCATCTGACACACACCCATGGATATCATCTATACTCACGCATGTAGTTTGACAGCAGTATCGGTCCATCGTGGGGAAGAGTCACCATCATTATCAGACTCTACATGGGACAGAGGGTCACAGTCATCATCGTGTCTAGCATCTCATGTCCCCCATTATCACAGGCTACATCAGGAACCACATGGCAATTCCCCTCTGTGCTCTGCAATGAACCTAGTGCACTGGTCTGTGTGTCATTCACCATACTCACAGTTAGGCACATCACATCTCACCTCAGAATCAGTGAATGGGTTACTAGAGGAGGCAGGTAGTGTACATGTTATGAAGAAAGACCAATGACACATGTCATGTACATTTACAGAAATCACATGATGCATAGTACTGAAATCTGAGACAACTTTATTACTACAATGCTCATGATGATATGAGCTTCTCAGGTCCTCATGGCTGTGGGTGGTTCAGGGATCCTATATAATAGATGTGTGCCGTGTAACTTACATATCAAACAATGTCCGTTGAAGTCAATAGTACTACTAAAACCTACGTGGCATGCCCTACAGTGACTCCACTGCTAATGTTGAGGATTGACATGCAATTGTTATGTGAAAATAGAAACATACACAAATCACTATAAAGGACATACCAGATTACATGTAGCATTTCCACTGAGGTATAACATAAAACAAATAAGATAGACACATACCGGATGAGTATGGATGATGTGTAGATTGCAGATGTCCTATACAGGTGGACAGGACCACAGTAGTCATGAAGGACACAGATATATTTATTAATATTGAAATGTGTTAAACATATAGGCATCTGTTGTAATGTGAATCCTTTATTATAACAAGGCACAGAAAATATGTGAGTGCACTCCACAATCTTAACAGGAGACAGAGGCACACAACATCAGATCACACTAATGGGATATGGTTACACTTACATGTCAAATGATGCTCATGTCAGCCAGATATAGTTGTGTAGGGAACAAGGCAACATTAGTATCCTCGATCACAGGCGTGGCAAACAGTGATGCACAGCATTAACCATATGAATAACCTTACCAGGTCTGTATGTCTGTGCAGCTTCCTGGCCCATGTCTTGTGAGGATGTATCTGTAGGCTAACATGGCACACAAGTAACATTATTTGAGTACATTCCACAGTCATAACAGGAAGCAGAGGCACATAATAACCATAGATCATACTAAAATTATATGGAGACACTTACATGACATGAGTTGCTGCTTGCAGATGTTGTGGGGTACAACATCACACATATTGCTGGGAGTGTTATTTATGTATATATATATATATATATATATATATATATATATATATATATATATATATATATATATATATATATATATATATATATATACTGTGTTAGTAAAATATCTGGCTATAACACTTACATTGTGCATCTACATCAGGTGTAATTTCACATTTCTGGTGTAGTTTTACTGTTGTAACACAAATATAACATAACAGTAAGAAGTATAAATTAATGTCCTTCAATGATAATTGGTGTATGCTTCAGTGTTTGTGTTTTTAAGAATTTATAAAAGATTGTTTTGGAAAATGTTTTATATGTTTAGTATAACTTACAAAAATAATAGGACTGCTTTTTTTTATAATATATTATGGTTATAACATAATGCATTTGACAACATTGTTCATACAAGCTTAAGATAAAAGAGTTGTATTAGACTAAGCATTTTATTGGAAGTGATATAATTAAAACTTTAATTTTATTGGTAAGACAGATAATTCATTATATTTAAAGAAGTCTAATTGTGGTTGATGTTGCATCTGCTGAAGTCTTATGGTGATAGATGAAAACGTGGTGATAAAGTTAAGCATTTATGGTGTTCGTTTTATGGATTATTGTTTTAATAATCACTTGAGTGAAGCTTTTATAACATTTGAATATTGGTGTCATTTCTCCAAGTGCCTCACTTTTTTGGATTTTCTGTTGTGTTGCTGTTGGGCACTTTCTCCTTTTTTTTTTTGCATAATACCATTCTTCATGTTTGAATTGGAAGAATACTTGTGCTGTTTAGATTAGTTCATAAGGAGGTAGAAAGATAGTAGTATGGTACATTTTTTCTAGTCATGACTGTGCTTAATGGTAGTGGGTATAGAATGGCAGATTGTATATTAGCCAGGAGTTATGCATGTACATAGCCATGATTCACTTAGGTGTCCCTTTAGGAAGGCTTTAAAGAGAGGTAGGCTAGCAGTTAGCCTAATGTTGGGAGGGAGGGTGTTCCAAGATTTAGCAATAGAATGTGAGTATAGATATTTTCCAGGGTTTCTAGAAGGTTTGCAGATTAAAAGGAGGTTTTTATGTTCAGATCTGAGGGGTCTGTTTGCTATGTAATGTTGTATTAGGCCTTCTAGAGCTGGACTGGCAGTGGGCCTATAAAATAAGTTGTGTGTTGTAATTAGGTGTATTTATGAAAACTGCTGTGTTAATTCTAATCAGTTTAATTCTTTGAGTGATGTACAGTGATGTGTATGGTAGTTGGAGTTGGTTGCGAACTTTGCAACTTTGTTGTAGCATTGCTCTAATTTAGTTTCGGTGGAGTTCTGCAGATTGGTTAGTATACAGGAACTGTAGAGAAGTGAGGGCAGCAGAAAGGTTTTAGCCAGGGAAGCTTTGGTTGTAGTGGTAAGGAATTGTCTGTTTCTGCAGATTATTCCTGGTATTTAAAATTTATTTTTGGATATTTTGTTGAATATGAGGGTCAAAGTTGAGTTTATCACCAATTATAACACAAAGTAGTTTAGTTTCTTGAACAGTGTCTAAGATGGAATTGGCGGCCACATAAATATTTAGTTGACTTGGGTTGAGGGTGGTATTTTGGGGGTGGAATATCATGTTTGTTTTTTATTTAGATTTAGTTAAGACTCTGTAATTCAATTGCTGAGAAAGATTGTTGGGTTTTGGTAAGTAATTCAGAGAGGGCACAGGACATGCAGATTAAGGCTGAGTCATCTGCATACTGTATTAATGTTCATGTGGAAGACGAGGTGTATAAGCTATTGGTGAATATGTTAAATAGTAAGGGTCCTAAGACAGAGCCTTGGGGTACTCCTATGGGGTTTGGTAAGAAGGGGAGAGTTGGTCTGACCATTTAACTACGTGTTTCCTATCATGGAGGTAACTTTGGAACCACTGGAATGTGGAGGAGGAACAACCTACGTTAGACAGCCTATTAAGTAGTAAAGTGTGTGAAACAGTATTGTATGCTTTAGACAGGTCTAGAAATATTGCTGCTACAAAGTGGGTCTATATCATATGAGCGAATTGCACAAATTGAGAATGCTCATATCATCGAACGCACTGGATCTCAATGTGCTTTTTCTGAGATTGCGGTACAGTGAAGAATGGGATATTTGCCCTTTCCTCACTGTAGTGTGACCTTGGAGTTGGAATATATATTTAGCACGGGTTGTGGAGGTTGCAGCCCCCCACAATAGGAAGTTTGAGGTCCAGTATGTTCGATATTATGAGCATTCGGAATTTGTGCGATTCGCTCATATGATATAGACCCTACTAGGTGACCTTTGTCTCTGGCTTTGTTAATGGTGTTTGAAATGGATAGTAGTGCTGTGGATGTGCTGTGATTTGGCCTGAAGCCATGTTGAGTTTGAAAGAGCAGGTTGTTTTGGAGTAGATATTTCATGATTTGTTGGTGAATATACCTTTACATGATTTTGGATAGATGAATAGTATTGATATTGGATGGAATTATAGATTTCCATGGATTTACCTCCTTTATGAATAGGTGCTATGTGAGATAGTTTTCATATTGTAGAGACTGTAGCTTCAGAGAGTGACCTGTTTATTAGGATGCTGACTGGATATGCAAATGAATTGAGTTGACTGCGAGTTTTAGGTACTGGTGTGGGAGATTGTCTGCTGATGTGGAGCAGGGTTTGAGCTTGAGTTGTAGTTTTTTTTTTTAAGAGGTGTGTATAGAATGGAAAGTGAAAGTATTGTTGGAGCTATTTGTTGGTTAGTGGTATGGTCATGGAATTGATCTTTTGTGGGAGGAGTTATTGAATTTTTCTTGGTGTTTAAATTTAGTTGTGAGTTACCTGAATTTGCAGAGGTGAATAGGTCTGCTATGGATTTTATGAAATGTTTGCTAAATTGTTCAGCAATTTGAGCTGGGCACACTGGGTGAGGTGGAGTGGTCTTTATTTGAGTTTGGGATGAAGAGGGTAGTTATAGTGTGGCAAATTTTTGGGGGGTTGTATTTGTGTTGAAGCTGGAGGTTGGAGTAGTGTTATTGTTTTAAATAAGATATAATAAAAGTTGGTGTCAGCTCTTGCAAACCTTTTGGTTCTATTTAAAAAGAACACTTGTGAAGAATCTTCCACAATAAGAGAAACTTTCAATTTGAAATAATGTTACCTTTCTTTATGAGCTCACACAGTCTTTTCACGGTCTTTCCAGACGACAGAAAATAACCATAAAGTTCCGCTATTAACCCGTTGCCAAAAAAATGTGCAACAACCAAGCCGAATTATGAAACAAACTTTCTGTTTGGAATGAGTTTACCTTCCATTGTAAACTCACGCTGTTTTTACCAACGGCTAAATAATGTAACCCTTCTGTTGTTCCGTTGCACAAAACCGTGCTTCGAAAAACTCTGGAAGCTGATGTTAAAGGCAAACCAGGAAACGTATGGAAGCCAGGGTCTATTCAGACCAGGTTGAGCGACCAAGCCTTCTGTGTGGTAAACGTACCAAAACGATGTAATAAAAAAGTTCAGGTCTATTCAGACCAAACAGCAAACAGCAGCAAGCACAACCAAATGTGATTATGTATTCGTATTCACGACAAAAGGCAAAGAACTTCAGGATTTTTTAAAAAATGAAGTAGATTTATTGGATCCTCTGACTGAGTGTGGCAAATTTTTGGGGGGTTGTATTTGTGTTGAAGCTGGAGGTTGGAGTAGTGTTATTGTTTACATTTGTTGACAATTTTGGTTACTTTATTGCGTAATGTTTTATAAGCTTGGAGATTTTGTTGGGTTCTGTTTTGTTTCTAATTGTTCCATGCTATGTCTCTTTACTTCATGAGGTCAATGCAGTTGGCTTGTAATAATGGGATTTTTTTTCTTTACTTTCTTTGTTTGTACTGGGGCCAGACTGTCAATTATTTTTAAGAAAGTAGTACTGAAGTATTGAACAGCATCATTTAGTGGTAGTAATTTTGGAGTGACCAGTTTATTCCATTTAGTAGGTTGTTGAGTGTTTCTTGATTTAGTCTAGTTGTATTTCTAACTATTTTTATGGTATGCTCTTTTGGGAGGTGGGTGGTTGCTCTGATGGCAAAGGCTGGAGGATGGTCACTTAATGAATTTGGTAGTGTACCTGAGGAAGAAAAATTGGTTAGGTGGGATACAAGGATCCAATTAAGAGTAGAGTGATTAGTGAAGTCTTTGTTGTACCTTCTAGGTTCAGTGATTAGTTGTTTAAACCTGTAGAGGTTTATATTTGTGTTTGGAGAGTTTACAGCAATGGCTTGCCAGTTAATATTCATATCTCCTAAGATTACAGTTTCTAGTTTGATGTTTTCAGTTGTCTATGACAGTATGTCTTCTAGGATTGGTACATTGTTTCCTGTAGGAATACATACTGTTTTGAAACAGATATTTTTAAAGTTGTTAAGATTTAGGGTATTTATCAGTACATCAGCATTAAGGAATTTGGGTGGTTTGTGTGGGTAAGAAGTTATAATGAGTCTGGATAATTATAGGAGGGCTATCCCTCCACCCTTCTTTTTTGTCTGTCTAGTCTAAAGATGGTGTAGTTACGGGTTATAATTTCAGTATCTTTTCTTTCAGAGTGTAGCCAGGTTTCTGCTAGGGCTGGGATGTCTGAGTTGCATTGTTCTATCCAAGCATGCAGAGAAGTTATTTTATCACATAAGCTTCTTAGGTTTAAAGTAAACACGTTTAGGGACTTGGAGTTAGGTTGTACATTTGGTCCATTGTTTGGATGTATATCACCACTTTCTATTAATTTCAGTATTAGATAAGTTTGCAGTGGGTTCCATTTAGTTTTTGGTATGGATTTAGTGTAGGAAGAAGGGTTTTGTGGTATAGTGGGTTTTTATTTTGCTTTTGGGGTTGTAGGGGAAAGGATAAAAAAATAGTTGTGGGCAGATATTTGAGTAATGCTTTAGTTGGGATATGTTGGTGGAGGATGTTGTAGTAGTGTAGATAGGTAGGGCTGCTTTATTTGTAAGTGATGTGGCTGAACTAAGTAGTATTAATATTAGGAATAAAATGGAGAATCTTAGTAATATCTTATGTAGGGTGTTGGACACAGTGTGTGTTGGTGTGTGGGGTTTATTGGAGTATAGGATGAATCTAATTTTGGTGTTTGGTGAGAGAATAGTTTAGAGATATGTTGTTATTTTGGTGGGAAGTGGTGTGATTTGTTGAGAGATGGTTGTCGGTGGGGTCTGCATAACTATAAAACTAAGGATATGTGGGGTGGGTGGGAATAGGGATAGGGAAGGGGAGCGGAATGAACCTGAGCAAAATGATAATATTAAAGTTGGGGTTATATACAGATGAAGATTAGAACTAATGGTATGTTATTTTACATATTTAAGGTTTTCTCAAAAGAAAATAGACTATGGTTTTGGGGAGGCACTTAATGGAGAGAGTTATGCAGCTGTTGCTTCATGATGATGAGCTCATCAGTACAGTAGTTTGAATAAGGAACTATACAGGACAATGTACTAATACACTCACTAACAGTTGTTTAATTTAGTGCAGTTAAAGTATTTTACTATCTAGACACTTGGAAGTTAGGCACCTATATTAGTTTTAAGTCTCTTTAGTTACAGGACAGTGGCCATGGGTGAGCGGTGCACGAGTGAGGCATTTTTGATGTTTCCAAATCTTGTTATGGGGGCAGAAACCTGCCTGACCCAAGGAGTGGCTTGGTTTACTGAAAGAAAAATAAAAAAAAAAATGTAAAATGGCATTAGGCTAATTCAGCATGTGCTGTGTGACCAGTCACCAGCAATGGGAGTTCTATGAATAGTAAGTAATAGCTCTGGTAACGCTGTAACTGTCAGGGGAATGCAATACAGTATTGGAATAGGTGATATCCTAGTAAAATAAGTTAAATGATACATAGGAGAGCTATAGAAATGAAAATCATGTGTGCAAGTGTGTCAATTAGGAAGAATTTTGGTATATATAAAATTGGCCTTGGTTTAACATTACTCAATAACAAAATCATCAGATGATGGTAATGGTTGTTTTTTCTTCAGCACCTGAAAACATATATTTTTTTCCTTGTGGCAACATACAAAAATATAGTGTGAATAATGCATAAAGTAGTTCTCTACTACATTAAAGCAAGATACACAGGAAAATAATTTTCTTGGGTGGCGAAAGCCAAGGAACCTTTTTGGCTAGGCTTATATAGGCACAAGGACCGATAGCCTAGTACCTACCTATAAACCTATGATACACTTTCAACATGTTTTAAATGCTAGTCAGTGCAGTTAGACAGAGCAGTTCAATGCAATATGTGAAACAGCCCTTCTGGCTCTATAACAAGAAACAGAATGTATCTTGGTGCATATACGACAGCAGTTCATTAAGCAGAAATATCTAAAGGCATCCTGCTCTATTAAGAACAACAAAAACATATAGTATAAGCTGTTGTATTAAAGAATTAGGTATTAAACCACAATATATAGCATACTATGAATGCAAGAACTTACATGAGCACGATTACATGCCAGGGGAGACAAATAGCTGCTGTGGGATTTGAAAGAAAAAAAAGGAAACAAAATGACACCCTGAGTTTATAATACCTCAGGCAATTCAATACAGGACAAGACCTGGAGTGTGGAGGGGTAAAGACTACAGGGAAGAGATGGATAGCCAATGGATAATTGAACTCTGCAGACCCTGCTTGTGAAGTGAAAGAGGATTAGAAAGCAATCAGTGAACCTTAAGAAAAGGTATATTACTTTGCACAGTCACTCTACTTTATACTGTTAAATGTAGGCATGTAGACATTATCTAATTTCACTCTGAATTTCTTAAAAGGATATAATATTAAAGCTGAGGTTAGGTGCAGATGAAGAGGAGGGGTAATGGTATGCTATTTTATAGATTTAAGTTTTTCTCAAAAGAAAATAGACTGTGGTTTGGAGAGGCACTTACTGGAGAGGGTTATGCAGCTGTTGCTTCCTGGCAATGAGCTTGTCAGTACAGTGGTGTGAGTAAGGAAGTACACAGCAGAATGTAGTACAGTAAACTCTCAGTTAACCAGAACCCAAGCAACTGGCAAAAAAATATTGAAGAAATACAGTGCAATTTTCATGTGTTGCACTTTCTGTCACCACCCCCGCAGAAACATACCTTATGTTTTTAGAGTTTTATAGTTTTAAAAAAGGAAGACAGGAATAATTTCCTTCACTCCCCAACCCGAGAACAAGTCAAACCAAATAAATTGTATAGGGTACAGTATTAGTCAGGCCTATTTTTAATAGTAGCTCTCAAGCAACCAGAAATTACAGTTATCTGGCATCTACCATTCCCCATGGGTGCCTGTTAACTGAGGGTTTAATGTAATACACTCACTAACACTTGTTTAATTTAGTGCAGTTAAGGTATTTTACTGTCTAGACACTTGGAAGTTAGGCACCTACATTAGTTTTATCTCTTTAGTTACAGGACAGTGCCTGTGGGTGCCCAGTGCACAAGTGAGGTATTTTTAAAGTTTTAACATTTTGTTATGGGGGATGGAGACCTACTTGACCTGAGGGGTGACTTAGTTTAATTAGTTTTACGTCTATTTAGTTACAGTACAGTGTTTGTGGGTACCCTGTGTGTGAGTGAGGTATTTTTAAGGTTTCCACATCATGTTATGGGGCAGAGACCCGCTTGACCCAAGGGGAGGCTTGGTTTACTTGAATGCAAGAACTTATATGAGGACAATTACACACCAGGAGAGACAAACAGCTGCTGTGGAATTTGAAAGAAAAAACATTGAAATTGATGCATTACATCTGTGTCACATTAATTTTTTTTTGGGGGGGGGGTTGAAGATTGCTACACTTATTAGCTCAGGTTGTTCTTGTTGAAAATATAATGGAGTAAAGGTATTATGCCCTGTGTTACTGTTAATTGTTATGATGTTGCCCTTACATTTTGCTTAACATCTTCCAGGACAATCTGGATTGCAGAGGAGAATCTCACCTGCAGGTGGTAATCCAAACATTTTTATGTCAGTACTGCTAGGCAACTTAAATGCATATTTTAGTGTGTGCTGCTGATGTCAGGTCTGTTGTGTTTATTGTTGTACTGTCTGTAATAGTGGTACCACTGTTAGTTTGTTAGCATATATTGGACTAGAGTAGCATAGGTATTAATTCTTTGCACTGTTTGTTGCATTTTCTCTCAGGTTATCATGACTTTGGAAGTGTGGGCCCTCTGCCTCCTGATGATAGTGTAACAGCAGTCTTTGATGATGATGATGATGGTGGCCAAACTGAGGCACAGTCGAGGGGTGCAGAGGATGAATCTGACACTGAGGTTGACATACAGCCATCCCCTGCAATTCCATCGGACACAACCAATAGGCCTACGCCTACCTATTTCAGTGACCCCACAGATACTGGATAGATGGAAATTGAAGCCATTGATCAGGGCAGTGTGGTTACTGTGGCTTTAATGTCTACTGAGTCTGGCCGTAGCCAAAATGTGGGTGAGATGCCACACTGGAGGGTTGATAAGAGTGTTCAGAGCAGGCCTGCTGTCCCTCATCCACCTGGTTTAGGTGTCTCTTCCAGTGCAACTCAACGTACGTTTAGGGCCATCACGGAGACACAAGCATGTTCTCATAGGTGCTCCAGACAAATGCTCAGGGTTGTAGATGTGGCACAGGATTACATGTGTGACTGCCTTCACTGCATTCATGATCCAATAGACTGAATGAATGACATGTTGGAAAAAGGGGTGTCTGTGATGGAACAAAGGGTGTCTGTCATGGATTGAGCATTGTCTATGATGACACATCTGCTGGGAATGGAATGCCATCCTTGTGGGGTTAGGTCAGCCACATCATCTGCTGTTAGCCAACATTCCTGTACCTGATGATGCTCCAATAGTGGTAGTACTTCTACTGCTCCATGAGTGTGTGTGCTGTCCACACCCAGATGTGGCAGGCCTTGGGGTCATAGTCTTGGGTGTCTCTGTGAAGGGAGCTCATCCAGCAGACATCAGTAACATTCAGGTAGAAGTAGTGCATCTGACTGTGGGCCTGGACATGCCAGTGCATCTCCTGGTAGAGATAATTCTCGTGGATGAGGATGACAATGATGAACTGCCAACTCTACCATCCATGGCTCACACCTGTCTGACATACCAAGTTGTAGAGCCAGGACAGAACTTGAGTTTGCTTATGCAGACACTCATGCACCAATTTTACCTGTGGGATGCTTACAGAAGACACACAACAGGTACATGGTTAAGCCATGCAGCTTAAAACTCATTTTGTCTCACTGGACATTTCTTGGTTTATCCAAATGTCTACCTGCTTCTCTTTCTTAATCACACACTGACAGACCTTTTGTGTTAGCCTAGGCCTCCTGCCCCCCCTCCCCCCCCCCCCCACACACACACATGCACACACAACACTCTGTGCAAGTGGTGATAACTGTGCCATATCCTTGTTTTTAATCTTTTGGATTCAGGGATACATAAGCTTTGTTTCTGATGCTCAGGGTACATAGCTGACTTAGTGCTTAGTATATCTGTGTTTGTGGTGTTGAACTGTTAATTTTACCTTTGCCTTATACTGGACTTGGAAAGTTAGACAGTTGATACCATCAACATTTCCCAACTTTATTGTGAATGATGTTGTGAGGACTGTGCTGTCTGAAATTGCAATGTGCATCATTACTTTCTAACTTCTCTCTTTAATGATTTTCCAGTACAAATGTATGGTGCTAAACTGAGGGCATGCAGTGATCATCAGTATTTTTGCGAGGTATGACTGTGTGAATATTTGATGCCTGAGGCCTAGTACTTAATAATGGGCAGATATAAGTCACATAAGTCTCTGCTGTTATATAAGATCATTTCTGTAACAATCTCTCACCTTTTACTTGCTTACAGTACCATTTACTGAAATACAAGGATATGCCACTCATCCAAATTATTACACAATACACTCCAGGGTCAAGACTTAACTTGTAAATGCAGCAGTTGACATGGTTTTAGTTCAGGGATGGCTCTGTCTGATGCAAACAGCACACAGCCAAAGCATGGGGAGATAAACGTTGTGTGAGTTGCCTGGCATTAATGTTACTATATGTATGTGCATAGGAGGAAGATTTTAGGCCCCTAGGTGGTAAGTGAGTGCGTTATGCATTGTCTCTTACCAATGCAAGGGCATACTGAACATGCCTACATCTGCTTGCACCCAAAGCAGCTGGTGGTTCCCACTCTGACTCCTCATCTGCCTGTGGCTGTGGTGACCTTGGCAGTGGTGGTTGGATGTGCACCCCTTCCCTTTTCTGATCCTGCTGAAGCTATTTTCTCAGGATGATGTTTTGTAGCATGGCACATTTATTTATTTATTTACTTATTTACATTTGTTGACCAGGAGTGTCGGACTGGAGATAGGTCCATTTTCAGCAGAGGCCCGGGGAGAAAAGCTCCACAGTTAAAATAAACAGACAGTAGTTACATTGGATTACATAGCAATTAACAATTTAACATAGCAATTACTTACAACATATTTACAGATGAAGAACATAGTACATCAGTAGACAACTAGAATTTTTATCTGTGAAGTATATAACAGACACTGACAAATGTTACAATAAGAAGTTCCTGCTGTATAATAAGTAATAGGCTTATGAGCATCTGAGCTTGCAATAATCAAGGTAGTTAGTGGAGTGGAAAGCAAGGTAGTGGTTGGATGGGGTGGGTGATATTAGAGTGGGAGTTGCAAGGACATAGCCATACTGTGAATATTTATTTATTGATATATATATATATATATATATATATATATATATATATATATATATATATATATATATATATATATATATATATATATATATACATATATATATATATATATATACATATATATATATATATATATATATATATATATATTTATATATATATATACATATATCCATGGATTGTATTGCAGGCTCCCCTAGATGCATCTAGGTACTGGAATCATGACTTCAGCAGCCCAAACACATGCTCTATGATATTTCTGGTTTGAGCATGTGCCTCATTATTGCGTTCTTCTGTAGGTGTGTGTGCATTTCTGATATGTGTCATCAGCCATGGTTCCAGGGCATAATCTGCATCTCTCAGTAAATGACCTTGCAGCATATTCCCCCTAGGCAAAAATCTGGTACATTTGAGAGGTGTTCCAGATATATAAGTCATGGTAACTGCCAGGGTTGTTAACACACATGTTCAAGATTATTCTCTTGGCATTACTCATGACTTGGCAGTTGAGTAGTAGCCCTTTCTGTTTATGTACCCTGTTGAATGGGTGGTGCCTTGATGTGTATATGTCTGCAGTCTATGGCACCCAGTACTTTAGGGTAGTGTGCTACACAGTAGAACTCCTGCATATTTATGGCCTTCTCCTCAGGACTACAGGGAAAATATATGTGGTCACTGGCATGTTGGCATAGCTTATAAGAACTGATGGAGGATCCCGGATGCTAATGCATGTGAAACCCCCAGCATGTCCCCTGTTGGTCTCTGAAATGTACCTGTAGCTACACATACCTTTGTCTCCACTGGGATGGATTCCCTTCAGCTGGCCCTGGCTCTGAGTTGAGAATGGCTGAGGTTGCAGAGTTCCTTTACTGTGTCCTTATCCACCCTGTAGTGCTCTACAATTTCCACATCATGTAGGCTGTGAAAAGTTAACTGGGGCCTGAAAACTCTTCTACTTCATGGCCTAGGCCTATTGGCAGCAGCAGCAACAGCATTGGCTTCAGCCTGTAGAGCATACAATGAATTATAGTTGTAGCAGCCCCTAACATCTTTTCTGTGTAGACTCCTTTCTGTGGTTGTATTCCAAAAGGTTTTGGAATTTGCAGGAAAAAACAGCACAGAGTCTTCACTGTTGCTTTATAGCTTGTTGAATAGCTCGACCATGTTGGATTGGTTGATTAGCATGCATTTCAGCTGCTTACGCTGTAATTATCATGCCACTGTGTTTACCTTGTTTGCACGGCAGTGCGCACCTCTACACGGTGCTTACTGAATCTAAAACCCATTGCTATCGTGTTTGTATCGTGGCACAATGCACACATGGTAGAAAATGACAATGTATGGTTTATAGAATTCCACCCCCATCATGGTTTCTTGTTGGGACCTGATGAACACAGCTCCCAAAACTGTGTCTTGTGCATCAAGTGTATGCGCAGGCTTGAGAAGCAGCATAGGGACATAGGTATTTGTTATCATTTTCCACCTTTATTTCTTTGGAAATGCTATCAGCATATTTAAATATTTAGGTTTAAATGTGTATTCTTTTGATATTCAGGCATGCTAATGTTTATATCAGACATCCCACAATGCATCTGCAAGGTAAATGTAACACATATTTACAGTGAATAACATTAATGTGGATGTAGGTTTAAGTGGAATGTGGTCTTGTATATTTTCTTGAATAGAATTATCAACAGAAGATTTTTTTTTTTAATTAAATTGAGTTTATTTGGCATTTCTTGGCACAGACTAAATGAAAAATGTGTTTAACTGCCATAGTGATGTTGACTTGAATGTTTTACACATAAGTGGTTTGCCCTGCTGAAGCTGTTTCAAAAGCAGAAAGTGGTTCTCAGTGAATTATATGTTGTACATAGCCTTTCTAATCCATTATTGAACTGGTGTCTGGTTTCTCAACAATATTAATGCTGTTGGTAGACCTTTAGTGGCACATACTTCTTGACTTCTACTTTTCCTGCAACACTGTATTCCTGCACTGCTATGGTGCATACCATTTCCTATCATTGTTATGCCACAGACTGGTTATACTTTTATTGCATGTCTGAACTGTTGCAAAGTAAATTCATGATCATCATTACATTTTTTAACTATGCCTAATACAAACCTAGGCAGTGAGAGTGCTACATTTGTTGAGCAACAGTTATGTATGTGTGTCATATACATAATTTCTAGCTATTACATCCTGTCATTGTGCTTATTATTGTGCTGTTGATTGGAACATTTAAATTCCATTCTGATTACATGATGTGATGTCACCCATTAAACATGTTGCATTTCTCATTTGCATATACATTTTAAGTGTACCATTGCTTGTAAATCTTGCAATACGTTTTAAACATACACACTTTAGTCATGGGATGCCAACATGACACATTATTTGCACACAATGGAAATTTAAATATCATATTGACGTCTCAACATAAATGTGTGAAGCACATATTGAGAAATGAATAGGGATCATCCTACCAAAGAGTTTCTTTCAGAGCCTATAACTGATGTTGGTGTAAGATTTGGTTGTACCAAGGGTACCAATTCCCAAAAGTCTGCTGTCACTGTTAACTTACATGGTGCCAAGTCTTTTGAAATGGAGCCCCATGGCAGCATTGTATGCCAGAGCAGCATGGCATACTTGTTTTTAGACTTACAGATATATTTGTCTGTGCGCTGTGCATATATATGTTTTATGTGCATATTGAAGGCTGATCTGTGGGTAAATGTACAAGTAATAACAAAAGCATGTCTGATAAACTGTGTAGTGCATACTATGTAATGTAATGGAGTAACATAATGACAGTGGATGATGGGCACACTGGCCTACACATGCCCTTCTATTCATATCCTCAATATATGAATATTATAACCTTTAGAGTGTTGCATAACCATGAAAGTGCACTTGTTGTTATTACACCTTTGTGTCTTTTATTATACAAAGCATAAGCCTTTTGGGCAAGATCTGTTGACTATTATGGTGTCGTGTCAACTGCACTGTATTATACTGTGCTACAATTTGAGCAATCAGTTGATGTGTCCTGTCTTATAAGTTTTGATGTTAACTGTGTATCTTATAATCCCTCTTTTTAGTTATGTTTGTGCACATCTAATTGTGTTTTGTTACAGATGTGTTTGGCATGGAAGTTGCCCACCATTTTATGCATTAGTATGAATTGCATGTATTTATTTATTTAACATTTGTTGACCGGGAAAGTCCAACTAGGACAGAGCCTATTTTCAGTGGAGGCCCGGGGAGAAAGCTCCAGAAACATGTCTTTGGATTGTGGGAAAAAACTGAAGTACCCAGAGGAAATCCACGCAAACAAAGGGAGAACATGGAGACTCCACACAGAAGGCACCCCAGCTGAGAATTGAACCGGAGAACCTCTTGCTGTGAGGTGATAATGTTAACCGCTGCACCATTACACCACCCGATTTATGGCTTACATCACATAAGTTGTTAGAGTTGGATAAGAACTTTTTATTATGTTAGCGCTTTCGAAGGGCACAATGTCCCAACTTCTTCAGACAAAATTTAAACATAAAAGCATGCCGTTATATATACATATAAAATTAACTAATGATTGTCCAATTATTCAATCAGTATGCTCTTTCATTATACATTGTGTCTGCTAAACATCAGTATAAAAAACCTTTACTTGCTGCCAACTCAAACCCCATATATTGCAAAGACATTGTTGCTCAAAATACATGGACAGCTATTACAAATTCTAAAAGATACCCTCTTAAAAGTAATTAAATACCATATTAACTAAACACCTTAACTCAGTTGTATCCATACTTATTCAACTGCTTTAGTGGGAAGTGAATAAAAAATACACATGGTACATTTGTAAAAAATGTGAAAGCTTTGGCAACATGTATAATAGTGTTGCAACTGTTTTGCACAATTATTTTTTGAATAACTAAATACATTTTGTGACAACATCAGTAATGTGTGTAGTTTTCACGTCTTTATATGTCTTTATATACTTTGGTATATATTTTTGTATGTGTTTTTTGCTTATATATTTTTTAGTATACATGTTTTACAAATGTACCATGTGTATACAGCAGAAACACAGGTGGGATCCCAGGGGTGAACTTTCTGGTTCCCATCCAGTTGTCCAGGTTCTTCTTTAAGAGGGCTAGTGAGGTACTCTGCTTGACATGGAGAGGGAGTCTGTTCCATAGATGGGGGAGTTTTTGGGATAGAAATCCAACAAGTTCTATTAATGTCACAGACTAGGCTGAGCCCTTGCATGTGGATTGCGCGAGTGGAGGTTGACTTACAAATATGCAGCAATTCCATCAAGGCTGGGTCTGAGATGGCCTTGTGTGCCAGACACAGGTCACCTCTGAGCAGTCTGTATGAGACTGAGTAGAGGGACAGGGTTTTTAGCCTATCTGTATAGGATAGGTGTTTGAGACCCCTGGATGTTCCTGGTCAGGAACCTCTGTAGTCTCTACAGCTGCTGCATGTGCTTGGCAAGGGAAGGGGCATTGTACTTGAGCACAGGTTTCATAAGGGAGGAGTACACCCTGTTTCCAACCTATCACCCCATTTCCATGGGTATGTTTCATCCTGCTCCCATAGTTAGCTAGTGTTAGCCATAGTGAAGTAGCTGTGATTGCCCCTTCTCTTTATATTCATTTTTTTTAATTAGAAAATGTGTGGATTATGTTAGATTCTGCAAATTCTGACGGGCGTATATTTATGTCCATCTACATATTATGATATCCATAATTGCTTGTAGAGATTTGTCACTTTTCAGACATAATGACTGATGTACATTTGTCTTCCTTTTGTACATTCCATCCATTACTGAAATTTCCATTAAGCTCATTTACCTTCTGTGGATGTACATTGGTAATGCACATATATATCTTATGTCATGGCCAAGTTTTCTTGGAATACATCTTTGACATGCTGGAAAGAGTGAGGCAGTGTAGCCTGCTGCAGTTTCAGATGTACTATAGAAGTACTGCATCAAAGGTCGCCTATACCTTTGTAGCCTTGTGAATTTATTTACGAGACACTCAAGCAATCAATAATGGCTATGTTGCACCCCATTACATACCTTGACTTGACCATATTTCTTTGCTACTATCCCATAAATAGATATCACTGACAAACTAGTAAATCTATATATTATTCTATATATATATTGTAATGTACATATCTTAACAGAGCTGGAAGTGCCAGCTCTTTAAGCAAAAATGTCATAAGTGGTACTCCTTAAAGCTCAGTGCTGGGCCCTGTTTTACTTGTCAAGTACCTCACTGATATGCAAGCTAATATGCAAGTTCTCTGCTTAAAATATTTACATTTACTAACAACTGTAAGTTAAGGCTTGATATTTGAAAACCTGCCAATGTGAATGTGGTTGAGGACTGGGTAGAATATATCAAACAAATGATATAAGGTTAAACTCCACATAATATATGCCAATAATGTAACACAGTCCACTTTAATAAAATAAATAGTTTATTATTATGCTTCATAAATGATACATCCCTTAAGAATGACATAAACTTAAGTACCCTTGTGGATGACTGTCTGTCCTTTGATTATCATGTCTCCACTTTAGTTAAAAAGTCCTTCCTTCTGACCCAATTAGGGGTTGTGAGGGTGGCCTAATGGTTAAGGTGTTTGCCTTATAAACACAAGGGGCAGGGTTTGAGTCTCACAAAGAATAATTGGCTAGACTTAAAATGGCTCACAAAGGCAGTTAGCTTAGTACTAATCTGGGAACCTATGGTATCTCATTCTTAATATGAGAAATCTTGCTTCCACTGTTTCATCTCTTATACACCACATCATTAAATATAATGCCTCTTTAATATGTGAATATTTAAACATATCACTCAAATGGAGAGACCTCAGAGGTTTCTAACAAAAAGTCACACACTTCAAGTCTCTTAGTCATCCAGACTTATTACTATATTATGTTTCCTACAGCCTCTGGCATGGTGATCAATGTTTGGTCTTTCAGGCCAAAAAAGCCCCAAACTAGCTAGATTTCTTTTTCATATATCTAATGATTCCTCAAACAAACATACAAAGGACCTCAATTTCTATCAACAAAATAATATGACATGTTTGGATGACCAATTCGCATCCCAGAAATACTTCCCATCTATGTAATAAATTACCTCCGGTTTGTTTAGTAAAGTCCTGCCTTAGCTACTTTCAAAACAATCCTTTGAAATTGTATATGCAATTACAATCCCACCACCCCCTTTGTTTAGAACAACATAATAATGTGTTGCTTTTTATACATCAGTCTTGTAAATTAACTACTGTATACAGTTCAGTTTAACTTTTTGTAAAAGATTTACAAATCCCTGATGGTCCCTTGTTTTCGATTTCCCATGGTATCCATGGTAAGCAGTTCCATACTCAAGCCATTTTCTTTACATGCCTCCCCAACGATCAACTCACTCAAGTTTCAAGTTGACAAAAATTCAAAGGTTGATACCTCAACCTAGTGAATAATCTTAATGATTTATATGCTTGGGGTGACTTTGCTTTCAGCTCCTCCTTACTTAAATATAGTAAGTCCATGATCCCACAAACGTAGAAGGAATGGATAAAGACCCCATTCTATGTTATCCCTGCTGGCACACAAATACAAACTGCACCTACAGTGATTTTCTGTGCAGAACAGTGACTGGGAAATACAAAGGCTGCAAGTCTAAACTGAAGAGCTAACGCATCAACCATTTAGTACTCATTGACTTGAAAATGCCACCAACATCCATAATGTAAGCTCTATGACACAGCAGCTCAGCATATATCTAATGCTTTTTTTGCAATATTTTCCCCTTTTGCATCTATACTTCTGTTTTCACTACAGTGTTAGCTGTCCCTACAGTCTATTAAACTTTGGTTACTTAAGTGCAGAAGACTAGCAGTCTTTGCTTACACTAGCCATTTATTCTAAGAAGCTTGGTTCTCATCTCCCTGCTGTGGCCATGGAGTTCTACAGCAGCAAGTAGCACTGCCATTTGCTATTGTGAAGATGACATCATTTATCATTATTAATATCCATGATAGCCAATGCATTGTATGCCACAAAGAATCAAAGATGTTGTTGTTTCTTTTGGCTTTTCCCAGTTAGGGATCGTCACAGCAGAACTCCGGTCCGCTAATGATTGGCAGTAGATTTTTATGTGCTGAGTAACCGGCCCTGATGCACAACCTTCAACGAAGGTACGCCCATTCATGCACGTCTCCACACAGAAGACACTCTAGTTGAGAATCAAACAGGACAACATCATACTGTGAGGCGACAACGCTACCGCAGCACCACCACCGCAGTATACTCAAAGAATCGAAGATAATGTGCCTAAATAGTGCAAACAGACTCCTGAGTTTCAGGGTAATAGCACAAATACTGAGACGTTTGCAGTCTTTTAGCTTACATTTCAACATGTTTTTCTAAAATATCTAACACCTTGGCACTGGATGATTGCCACTGTTGAAGTGACACCCTACACCTGTGTGAACAAAAATAGGAAAAAGGGACTGTGAATGAGTGGATGGATGGATGGATTGATGGATGGATGGATGGATGGATGGATGGATCTGTTTGGATGAGACTGAAACAGAATTCTTTGAGCTTCTTCACACCCAATATTGTGACTTCAAATAGATAAACTCAGTGGACCTGCTATGTATGGCTTCCTAGCACATTGACAATATACAAACTCAAATCCCATTTATTACATAATATTAATGGAATATCCCATACAGTTAAAAACAGATATCACAGAAACCAAATTATTGCCCCACACTGACATGCTTCAAGGACATTTGTTACAAATAAATTATTTGAAGGTTCTAGAGTGTGGTCCTTGTGAAATTTGTAATGAAAAAAATGTTTGCACACACAACATGAATTGCAAGTGTTTTCTTCATCTTACATTTTGAGTAATTTTGGATATTTAAATCATATTGAGAATCTTATGCAGCTAATCAGAGCTGCTTTGCTGGGTATTTCTTATGCTAAACAATTTTAATAGTAATCCCCATTAATTAAAAGCAGTATAAGGTTTAGTGCTCTGAAACTAGACTACTGTATCATGTTGGGCAGTTTGGCTGGTCTGAAACTGACTAAAAATGCATCATGTAGATTTATGACAGAAGATGAGCTTTATATGTATAACTCTTTGAAAAGTTAAGAAAACATGCATTTCTATGTTGCAGACATAAGAAGATTAAAGCACTGGGATTATTCAGAAACAAGGAGCACATAGCACTACATTAAATAGTGCAGAATTGTAATGCACCAGTAACAGGTGATTCAAAAATACACATAACAAAGTTAATGGAAAAATGGCCCAGTATGCATTGTATGCAAAGGACTTTATATAATGGTATGCAAACAGCTGTCAATATGCTGATGAGAGCTATTGCACATGCAAATGTTGAAATCAAACATGATGAAATGATCCAGAAACTTAACAAAATTTGTACAATCAGTCATGGTGGTCATCTATTCTTACCACCAATATTTGATGTATTTTAGGCCTAATTAAATATTGCATGTCTGGCATGATGCATGATTTTCTACTCTACAGGAGATTCAGTGACATTGTAATGCTCGCAGTAGCTGTAGTATTAGTAGAACACCCTGTGTTAGTAGCTGCCTATAGATTCAATTTCTGCAGTGCTGCATGTCATCATCTCCATGCATGACAGGCAGATCTGCCAGACACTAACATATCAACACATTCATAACAGGGACATTTTCATCTTCTATCATGAGGACAGAGACACCATACAGGGCTTATCCTACATGGGCCACCCTCACATGGAATCAAGAGGATGTGTTTACCATCTTTCCAGGTGGAGATGAAGGTTTGTATAACATTAGGTATTTTTGTCATGGGGACCTTTTGATATCCAAAAGGGACATATTAGGAGTTTCACAGGCTTCATAGACCATATCCTTGGCATGTTGGAGAAGAATATGTAAGATCTTAACTGGTATCCATGACATCATAGCTATCTAAGGATTCTATAACAGGTCCAATTTCCTTAAGGTTTCTGTGAGAAATTAACTGCACCCACATTCCTATCAAGTCCCCATCAGCTCGACAAGGATGTAGTAGATCAAGAAGGGCTTCCACTTCATCAAGTAGCATGCAGCATCCAATACACAGAGCATTTTATGCAGTTTGCCTTCACCACCGAGGCAGTTCCTCTGATTCCCACATATGGCAGAAGTATGACCTATGGCCATGTTTCATGAAGGATGACTACCACCAGGATAACCTAGTTGATAGGTGAACACAGTGCCACACAGAGAATCCTCTCTCTACTATTGCCATTAACATAGGCAGCAGACAACTTATTGGGCTGTTGTGTTGCAGGTGATGTAGCATGACCAGTAGCACAGCTAGAGAGGGGCAAGAGGGCAACTGCCCTTGATGCAAAGTGTTGGGGGTCAGGATCTGCCGATTCCAACCTTTCTTTAATGCAATCCCAACTTTGTAAAGCAGGTATTGCATTTGTTGTCATACCCGTGCTCTGTAACATGGTCTAAACTGTATCAGCTGTAATGTTTTACAGTTTAAAAGTAATTATTTCTCTCTTTTTTTTTTTTTTTAATTAAAGCACTCCATGCAGGCTGGGTATAAACTGTAGCAACTGTTTGCTACAGTTTAAAAGAAGAAATTATGTTAAAGAATTGGAGACAGGGCACAGAAATGGGACCTGAATGGCTAGGGTTGTGGGGGGGGGCATGTAATGCATCTGGCCATCTGTTTTTTTTTTTTTTTTGCTCTTCTCTTGAACAGCTTAGGGAGAGGGGCACTGGTGTGTCATACCATCTATGCTCATGAGTATATGCTTTGGAACCATAGCTGATAAACCCCATATGCAGCTCCCAGACTATGATGGAGGTGAAGTTTAACACTGCACTGTTGCAGGCATGGAACATCATCAAAGATGTGCTTGGATTTATGAAAGCTTGCATCTGCTCATTGGAGACATCTAGTGGTGGTGCACTTCAGTATGTCCCAGATACCTGCAGCTGGATATCTGTAGTTTGTGCCACTCTATTTAATATGATACTATGACAGCTGCTACAATGTGATGACACAGTAGGACCACAAGGTATAACTGTGTTATCAGCAGAGCGGTTAAGTAAGGAGTCACCTGTGGAACTGGCTTTAGTGATATCCCATGTGTGACAGAGCTGGCCGCAAGCCACTACAAAACTGTAAAGCAGGCAGTGCCTGGTCCACATCTATGAAATGTGAGAAGGACAACACTTAATAAAAAGATAGATGCAATAATACATCTGGGCTATGCAGTATAGTGCATTGACTGGCCATGCTGTACATCAGACATTACCATATCCACACAAGTTGGAAGGCTGGTCAGGGTGCGGTCATCATCATTTGTACGGATGGATAGGGTCTCAAAGACAAGGTGGAACAGCTTTCACATAGGAGGACGGATGAGACAGTCAACTATGTGATAAGGAAACTGGGGTGAGTCAGAGTTCATATTCTCGTGTGATAGGCTGGATTTTCCATGAGTTGAATGCTAACTGGGTATACTGAGTAGCCAAGCAGTATCAGAACTGGTGGTATCTTCTCAAATAGATTGTTATCCATGTCAGGAGTTTATAGAAAAACCACACTGTGACCTGTCCATGAGATGTGCTTGCAAAATATCAGTGTTTTTGACCCCTTGAATGGTCATGGGCATGTATTGCACTTAAAGGGACCACGGCAGAATGAGATGAAGTATAGCAACAGGGACATGATAATCTGTATCAGTGGAATTTCCCTGTTCTGGAGGCAGGAGAAAGATGACTAAAACCACAGTACTGTCCACATTTAGGGTCAGACTCAGCCACATGGGATAGTTGAAGCTGTATCTGGGACTGTGTAAGATTTGCATAAGCCTAGCTTATGATGATGCATTGTACATCTGTCCTCTAGTATGGTCAGGGTAACCCTTTGCCAGTATTCTAATGGATGCACTGATGTTCGCTAACTGGACCATCACTACCATCAGCAGACATTCCTTCTCCAGTTCTCTATATGACTTGCATGTGCTGCTGGGTGTCTGACAGTCCATGCAGTGTTTGCATTTTCTCAAGCATGCCACTTAGCAGATGCACCATCTGTTACATGGTGTGAATACTGACCATCTGTGCTTGGATCAGTGCCCTGCACTTCCATGGATTGATGCCAAAGGTGATACTAAGAATAGGGAATGTCTTGGCGTCTTGGCATTGGCCATCACTCACACATCTCTTCCTTTGTGATTTGCACACACCTCAGAGGCAGTGTGGATCTCAGATGCCATCTTTGCTGATGACTGCTGTGTTATCTGAATGAGACTAACATGGACAGGATGTCTGGCACTAAGTAGAAGGGTTGCTGAAGATTAATCGTGTTTCCTCTACCTTTAATACCGTTATGGGTAATCATACCTCTCAACCCCTTAGAGCAAAAAATCTGGGCAATGTCATAAATTACTGGGAGACAAAGGCCCACAAATAGAGACAATTTTTAAATATACTGCTCTTACAAACTTAGAAAGTTAATAGAACAACAGTTTCTGCATTAACATGAATTTTCTGAAGGGTATGAAGTCTGAAATTCAAATGTCTTTCATTATTTTCTGACTTCAGTCTTCAATTATTTGCCAGTGATTTGCCAGAAAACAGCAATGTTATCAGAAACAGTCCAAAAATGTGAGGCAAAAATCTGGACAGTTGAGAGGTATGCGGGGTGACATTAGTATGCCCTCCAATTCTAGCATTTCTGATAGTGCTGCTCAGTCATAAGATAGAGAAGTGCTGCTCACTCATAAGATAGAGACATCCATAATGCCATCATTGGGGGCCACTGGTGGTTTGTTAACATAAGGCATGCTCTTACCTTTTTTACTGCATCCTCTACTATTCTACCCTGTGAATGCATACAAATAATATACCTCTGGCTACTTTGGATTATAGGTATCCCTCTCACCACTGTGTATCACACAGCACCTACATGCCAATTGTGTGCATAACCAGCACCTACATGCCAATTGTGTGCATAACTTATGGTCATATATGTACTTTATACATTGTTGCTTCCCAGATTTCACTGGAAAATAGATCTGTTTTTCTGCTAATGTTAATGGGCTGCATCCTTTATGGACACCTGCACAGTAATTAATAGCCAATCTCCTACATCCAAGCTACCATTAGGAATGAGGGATGATGGTTTTCATGCCACACACAGAAATAGTACTAAGAAACCCTGCACTTTTTTAAGATACCTCTCTCTTTGTAATCCACCCCCTGCAGTTGACCTGTCTCTGACAATTTCTTGTGGTTTGGTCTTGGCATACAATATCATGCCAGTGATCACATAACTCACATGTACTAATGTCTTATTATGGCCATCAACAACAGTAATGTAGGGCACCAGTCCCTGTTACACCTGGTCATAGAAGATCTTGCCCACTTCACCCTTCTCAGGGGTATGCTTGCCATTTGTATAATGGGCTCATAGTAGGATCTCTGTCTCTGTTGGACTGAACTTTTCTAACATGTAGATCAGTGTGTGTATTCAGGACTGTCCTTGACAGTTGATAATAATTTTCATATTGTCTACCTGCCTTATTTGGTGGTGACAGCCCTGCATCCTGACCCCACTCCAAGCCTGTAACTTTGCCTATTTTATCGCTTTGCATAACATAATCAGTTCTAAGGATGCTGCAGCTTGAGAAAAAGAATGGGCAATATTGTAGTTGAGGGCCTCACCAGATGCACAGTAGCAAGCCACGCCCAAAACCCACCCCCATGATATGTCATTCATGAATATGCATTCCCTCTGAATGTACAACCGAAGAAAAAGTGCACTTGATGTTGTAATAGGACAGTAAATGTAACAGTAAACTGAAAGTAAATAACCGGTATGCGTGAACATTTAAACAAAAAAAAACACTTTCTCGACCTTGGGGTATTTCAATTTCTTAGAGGACTGCCAACTGCTAAATTATGGATTTGATGCAACGTAATAGCTTCTTATTTAAACTAAAGTGTTTCCGTTGTCATAGTGCTTTTAATAGTCAAACAGTCACCAAAATCTCATATTGACACTTTGAACGGTTATGTGCTGTCAGTACAGCACGCAATCGTATGGAAGTGTAACCGCTTCTTTCTTTTACTCAGTTGTGGGGTTAGTCTTTAAGTCTTAAGTATTACAGGGTGTTGCAGCATGACTGAACTTTGATATGCACATATTGTGTATAATGGCAAGTTTAATCGACCTAAAATGTTAAAAAAAATATAGAATTTATTGCCAGTTGTCAAAAACCCCAAGTAATATGCAGACCGGGTTGTCACTCAATTTGCGACATGCCCACTTCTGCACAAAATGAACTGGTGAGGCCCTCAACTACAATATCGCCAAAGAATGTACCCCTATACCTACCTCCATTTCATCAATATGCATCTCACTGAAATGTTCATTGTCATCCAAATGACCTTACACCGAATGTCCAGTTATTACACTTGCACATTTTATAGCTGAGAAAACCTGTATGTGTCACTGGCTATCAGTGTCTAAGGCACAAAGCTACTGCTTATACTATAAATATTATGATTGATATTTTCTCTCTTGAAGAGTTAAAGTTTGAAAGTCTGTTCTTACATTTATAATTGGAAAGCAGAAACATTTTTACTGGAAGTTTTGTAATTAGAGTGTTATGGCATTAGTTAACAGTCTTCAAACAAAGTACATGAAAAATCACATCTTTTGATAAAACATTTTACTGGTATGAAATGCTACACCGAGGTGTGGTTATCAAGTATTCATCTAGCCCAGAAATCCAAGAGATGCCTTATTTCTAGTAGTAACTATTCAAGTATAATTCAGTACAGGTCATACTCAGGAATGTAAAAAAAAAAAAGTTAATTCAAAACTTAGTACTAGAGAAACTATATAAAAATATCCTGGATGTACTGCACATGAGCACTTTGTTGTATTCTGCACAGCTATACCCTTTAATATCTAATAAAATCTAAGTTCAAATATGCAGAATCTGCATGCCATCCCAACATCAGTGAGAGGTTTTTTTTTTTAGTGTTTAATTTTCCTTCCAGCTTCCAAAGACATGCAATGGGTGAATTGGCATTCCCCAAATTAGCAGTCATTGAACATGTGTTGCGTGAACAAGAGTCTACATTCCGGAACATACTGCTGTCCTGTGCAGAATTCCAGAATGAGTTGGATCACCTTGCATGCATTTCATTCCAGGGAGACTGAGACATTCTCATAACCCTGTGAAGAATAAAGCAGATTATTTTAAAATGGATTAAATGATGGATAACATACAGAAAGAAAGACATTTCCTTGCAGTCAAGTTACAGAGTTTGGATTTCATCTGAGAATTTGATTTTACACGAATGTTTGATGTGATAACCTCAAACGTTTCTGCTTTACTAAGATAAAACTTCTGCTTCTGTAAAATAAGTTTTGATAAAAAGACTGGATGCTTTGCAATCCTGGATAGACATTCACTAATGGCACTGAGGACTTTAAAGATGTTTAAAAGTATAAGGCAAATATATCCCATTAAAACTTCTTGATAGTGTGTAATGAAATGACTGACATAGTGAGATTCAAGTTTTATTTTGAGGGAGACTGTATTGAAAATAAGAAAGAACCAGTATAATGTTGAAAATATGCACTCATGCTACAGAAAAAGTAAAATGAATTAGTTGCTTTTGAAACATTGGAGGACATGTCGACATCATCATTTTCTTTCACGACACAGCAAAAATATATCATTTATTAGTATATCTGCTCTTTAAGTTTAAATGAAAAGAAACTGTAGAGGGTATATGAAAGTTTTTTTTTTTGGATGTAAATAAACCTCAGTGGTTTTGACTTAGGATCATGTATAACACTTGCAAAAGACCATGCCATTCAAATTGAAAGACAGCTTTAAGATACTCTTACTGTGCACCATTGAAATGACAGCTTCTAATGAACAGATACTGTGAATCATCACCCAGTGGTCTTTTTTGAGTGAACTCAAGAAGTCAGTTCACATCAGCAACTTCTGTACATGTTATAACAATTTTATCAGCCTACACAATTCACTGTGCATGCGTAGATATTCAGTAAGGATGTGTCATTCAATAGTGACACCTTTATCAGCCCAGTAAAAGAACAAAAAGTGCTGCGCACTCTGTGAGCTTAGTTACCGACAGCAGAAGATTAAGAAAAATAACAAGAAAGTGGGCAACACGCTAAAGTGTATGATGTTGAATGTGGTGGAAAGCGAACAGTAGGACGATCGTTAGTAACTATCCAGCAGTGCGAGAATCCAATTACTGGTGTCATTTGGCTCTGAGTGTCACAGAGACTGAGTACATCTTTATAAATGATGGTCATGATCCACACAATTCAATCATAAGCACCTTTGCAATTGGACTTTGGCTTTTATCACTTTGACGCTTGCTTCCTTTTCACTTATGCTTTCTTAAATATTTTTCATACTGTTACCTTATGTCTCTTTAATTGACACATTTGCCATACTCCATCCTGCCATGTTACTGTACTAACACTTCTGTTACCATGCATTATTGACCAGAAATGAGGATGTGTCAATGCTGTCTTTTTTTCTATTTTATAATAGAACAGATTTTGAGGAAACGTTTTTATAATGCAGATTCAGGCCATGACCTCACCATGATTTTTGGTACAGTTCAACTAACATATTCTTTTTCAAAATTAAATGAAGGATGCCTGCTAATCATTGTGCTGATCTGTTAGTCGAATTCCACTATTTATACACGCAAACAAATTTATTTTTCATAATCCTGCAGATAAGCTTGACACGTGATTGTGATACTGAACACCATTTCCTGTTTTTTATTCCATGTTGTTAAATGGTATCACAGATGGGACCCCTACTATTTATCATGTGTTGTATTCATGAATCCTAAAACATTGCATAAGTCAAGTATCACGTATATGTTATTGATGTTTTGCCATGTTGGACCTCTCTTTGTCACGGGTAAATTGGACTGTGCTTTGAAACATCAAGACTTAGAAAATAAGAAAACAGCTGGCATTCTTTTTTAACAATTTTCCATTTTCTCTACGTTTCTGTAACCACAGGCATAATATATATATAACGATCAAAGAGGTGAGTGCAAATTCCCTACAGTATGGGGTATGGTGGAATTTGCATCTTCAAAAATATTATTTTCTACTGCTTTTCAAAGATTCAAAGAAACTTTTTGCCATTTAGAACCACAGTGCAGCCTAAATGAAATTATAAACATCAGCTCACAGAAGAAATGCAGAGCAAATAATATAGATACAGCAGTATCAAAGAATAACATAAACAAGAAAATAACACAACTGATATTTTAATTGTATTTATTTCAGATGCTGAAGGTACAATGTTAAGCAACTTTACTAAGGAAGAAGTAATGTTTCATGTATTTGTTTTATTAACAACACCAACAGCTCCAGTTTCACCAACTTAATAGCAATTATTTGACTCAACTATACTCACAATTGGTAAGAGTTTTACAAAAGTGTTTTTGCAGTGGGGTAAGCCCTCCTGTACCCCCAACATGAGGGATCTGCACCCATGCCCCATTCTATAAATATACTGCTTCCAAAGCTGCACAAACTTGGATAACGTATAGTTACTGACACTGTCTATGTATTCATGTCTTGTTCTGGAATACACAGACAAGAATTTAGCTGGAGGGCCCTAATAAACATCAGGAAGGTGACCTAAGCTCCACACTATGTATCACTTGCAAAACAACATGCCCTTAAGGGTATAATTTGATGTTTAGGATAGCCTGGTTTCACTATTTGCCTCCAGTCCATTCTCCATGCCATAACATCAACAATGAACTATTATAACTAATCTGTTTCTTGCTGTGTTCCGTCTTTCTATCTCATACAACTTTTCAGCTCTTAATCAATATGTTTTAAACCACAATGTGCTATGAATGAAATACTTTACCATGTTATACTGCCTACATTCTACTACTATTTTATGCTCTATCTCTACATTATCTCCACATTCTGTATTTTTGTAAGAGTTGATAATTTGTTATTGGCTTTTACTTTTTTTATGCTGTACTTTATGTTGTATTATTAATTATTTTAAAATGTGTTACTGTTTACTGTAGCTTTTCTCCCCGGGTCTCTGCTGAAAACGGGCTTCTTGTCCAGACGGACATTATCCGGTTAACAAATGAAAACAAATAAATAAAATAAATAAATAAAATATTTCAATGTAAACTGTAAAAAATGTTTCAATGGTCAAATTTGCATGCTATTGTTGTCTCTGTTACTTATCTGCTTGTCTACCTATCTATCTATCTATTTAGGTATAATAAGGCCTGTGACAAAAATGTTTATCTGACTAAAACTGACTTTATGTTTATCACCATCGTTTGTATACCATCAAGTGTTTATCACCACTCAGTGTACACCAAAACAGTCATCAGCATCTTATCTATGCAGCCAATTGCCACGACTCTTCCATATTCAGACTACCACAGGAAAAAAATGAAACCTTATATACTGTGCACAAGACAAATCCACACTGATAGCATTCAAAAGCAAGTCCCCCATAGCTCAACCCCTAGAGGTGTTTATATTAAAGCTGGAATGAAAGGTTAGTGGCAACGCACGAAGCATCGGAGACTATCCAGGTGCAACTAACCATAGGCAAAACTGCCTTACAGTTTGTAGCATGCTACAGACCACCCTCTCAAACTCAGGAACCCCACACAGCCTTCCTGAAGACACTGGAGAGTATGAATGTCTCTCCAAATACCATCATTTTGGGAGACTTCAACTACCCAAACATAGACTGGGAACATTACTCAAGCCCCAACACCCTAGCCCAAAGGTTCCTAGAATTCATAAACTCAAATGCAATGGAACAACTAGTCACCATTCCCACAAGAGGAGACAATATACTAGACCTGATCATCACAAACATGGGGACAAAATGCTCCACACCGAAGTACATCCCTCCTTGGTAAGATCAGACCATAAATTAATCTCACTGGAAATCCACATCCCGCCCCCACCCCCTGCACAAAAGACCACAGTGAAGAACTTCTCAAAAGCAAACTTCACACTTCTTAAGACTAAAGTGGTATCTTTCAAGGCCCCTGGGCCAGTGGAAACCACAACCCACACTGCTGAATCCTTTGCAAATGCCTTCTATGGGCACCTTCAAGAATGCATGGATCATGCAATCCCAAATAAAACCAAGACCCATTCCCCCAAAGGCAGGCGCCCGGTCTGGTGGACCCCAGCCATAAACAAACTTTACAACAGGAGGAGAAAGCTACTACATGACAGAGCAAAATCCCTAAAAGGGAAGGCATCTCTGATCAGTACTAGCAAAAAACTACGATCACTCATAAAATCATCTAAGGCCAACCTTGAGAGAAAAATCGCAAAAGACACAAAAGACAATCACAAGGCCTTCTTTAGCTATGTTAGAAACCTGGGTGAAAACTCCCAGATATGCTCTGAGTTAGTCCAAAATGACACAAAATACACTGAACCCACTGACATTGCCAACATTCTGGCAGACAGGTTCAGTGCAAATTTCTCCTCCCCCTCCCCCAAAAAAGGAGAAATAACTATCCCAGGAGAGTGTAGCCTCCCTAACATCTCAGATGCCCAGGTGAGAGCCGCCCTCTCTAAAGCTAAAAACACAGCATCAATGGGACCGGATGGTGTCCCGGGCTGTGTGCTACATGAACTCCAAGAGGAACTAAACCCACACATAAGGCTGCTGTTTAATCTTAGCCTTACTACAGGATACGTACCCAAAGAGTGGCGTACGGCAACAGTGGTCCCACTTCACAAAGGCAGTGCTTCTACGGACCCTGGAAATTACCGCCCCATAAGCTTGACGAGCCTGGTCTGCAAAGCTATGGAGAGGATCATTATGGAACTCATAAACAAAGACATTGGGGACCTACAGACATTGGATCCTACCCAATTTGGCTTTGTCAAGGGCAGATCCTGCCTTTTGAACTTGGTCGACTTTTCTGAAACAGTCACTAAGGCCATTGATGAGGGTAAGGCAGTTCACACAGCCTACCTTGACCTTGCAAAAGCCTTTGACACAATACCCCACTCGGGCATCATAGACAAACTCACCAGCTTAAATGTAAACCCATATGTCACAAGATGGGTTGCAAACTGGCTCAAGGACAGAACCCACAGGGTCAGAGTTGCTGGAGCTATGTCAGACTCTAAGCCAGTCACAAGCGGTGTCCCACAGGGCTCAGTCCTGGGACCCCTCTTGTTCGGCATTTATTTTTCCGAGGTACAGGCAAACATAGGAGGATTGTGGCTGACAAAGTTCGCAGATGACTGCAAACTGGGCGCCATAATTGATACTCCAGCGGACACAAACATCCTTCAGAGAGGCCTCATAGAAACAGATAATTGGTGCCAAAGCCATGGCCTTAAGCTGAACGCCAAAAATTGTATAGTCATACCCTTTGGGAAAAACAAGGTACCGACAAATTACCACATAGGCGGTAATCCATTAAGTACGGAAGAGGTAATCAGGGACCTAGGAACCCAGGTTGACAGTAACCTCTCATTTGACACTCACATTGCCAAAGTGGTTAGGAAGACCTTCTATATTGCCCACCTTATCATGAAGGGTTTCACATCTAGATCAAGAGAGGTCATTGTGCCCCTGTACTCTTCTCTTATCAGGCCAATGATTGAGTGCAATTCCCTGTTTGGGATGTATCTCACCCGACACCTGCAGCAGTTGGAAAGACCCCAAAAGTTCCTCACCAAGAGGATAAAGGGTCTTAAACATATGTCATATGCTGCCCGACTGAAAAAACTCCAGCTCTATTCAGTCGCATACCGCCTACTCAGAGGTGATCTGTGCCTGACGTACAAGGCCATGTCCAATCCTGAATTAATGGACATGCTCCACCTCAGAAAATCCAAATCCATCAGAGCCACGAGAACAAGTGACTTAAACCTCAACACAGAAATAAATAGAACGTGCTGGAGGGACAGATTCATAACCCAGAGGCTCTCTACACTCTGGAACAGAATCCCAGTCCATGTTAGGCAGAGCCCCTCACTGACTCTATTCAAGAGAAATCTCGACGAGTGGATGGGAGATCGTAGGTTTACCCCGGGGTCATCTCTGTGTCACTACTAGACAGAGGCATAGTAAACTAAACCCTAAAAGGGCGTAGTATTCTCATCCTAAGGGGTGGTGTAAGCCACATACACTCTGGCTAGGCTTATAAATGCCCTAGGGCAGATAGCATAGTACGAACCTATGAACCTATGAACCTATAAAAAGTAAAAGAAAATAAAAGCTTCAACCAGCCACTTTTAGAATGATGTACAAAAATGAACTTTAATCCAGAAAGCTATACTAAATAAGAGAAAACTAATAAAACCATATAAAAATGCAACTTAACATACTAAAATATTGAGGACAGTCCTTACTATGCTGCTAAAACAATCATACAAAATTGCTACTTAACAGAATTTAAAACAGGCTATTCTTGGAAGTTCCATCGCAAAGAGGCATGCTGTGCTGGCTTTATGACAGAAGACCAGATGAATTATAAGGCCAGCCACGTGAGAAACTGCCATGGGGTGATGTGGGAAAGGAGCAGCTAATGAAAGCATGCCTACTTCAGAGGGACAGGTGATTTGCTTGCTCTAATTAAAGTACAATAATCTGTGTTTGTATTAGAACATGTAACACAATAACTGAGAACCACAGGTATAGGAACATGCATACTTTGGCTATTGTAGAAACATGGCAAAGTAATGTTAACAGCAGGGGATGCTAGGGCTAAAAACAAAATTCCAGTTCCAGCTATTACCCCAAGGGAATGAAATGGCCATAGTGCTTTAAACACCGAAGAAATGAATGAATCAAAGGTTGAGTAACTCAACCAACAATTGAGTGGTTGGTATAATGGTTAAGGTGTTTAAATCACAGACGCAAGGGGCAGGGTGTAATTCTAGCTTTGGAAAGGGAAATTGGCTTAAAATGGCCAACAAGGGCAACTAGCCTAGTACTTGTTGATGAACCTATAATAGGAGGTTTGAGGACAGGCTAAGTGCTTAGCAGGGGAAATCAAACAAACAAGACTAAAACTTAGCAAAAGGCAAGAGCAGGGGAAGGGCAAAGGGGATTAGAAGATAGACCAGAGGATAGGTACAGCAGCAGGAGTACAGCAGGATTTCTCTCAGACTACAGTGTGGAAGGGAGAGTTGAGTCATAAGATGAAGCTATTAATTTACTGACTAGTCCATGTACACTTCCTCACCAATGATAAATTCTGGATAGTGACTGAAAGGATGAGAGCAAAGATAAAGACAACAGAACATAAGTTCTTTCACAGGGTGGCTGAACTCATTCTCTATGATACTCTTTGGAGCACAGCAATCTGAAAAGACCATGGACAGCTATGGCTCCTCCTTGTTAAAAAGAGTCAGTTGGCATGCTGTGGGCAATTTATGACTATGCACCCTATGTACATCGAATAGGGGGCATACCAGGTACAATGCACTGCAAAAGGCTCCAGAACAGACTGGGAATATATTGGAAGGATCATTTCTCTCAGCTTCCCATGCAATGCCTAGATATCCTACAGGATGAACAGGATATTACTACTGACAATAGGGAAATCTGCTCGGTTTAATTTAACTTGCTCCTGCTGTCACTCTTTACTGGTTACGGGTGTGGTAAAACTGACTTCAGAAAACAACCAGTCAGAGCTAATCTTATAGATATGTTTTCAGGTGCCCCCTCCACATACCTCTCAACTGTACAGATTATTGCAGAATGTCCAACTTTTTGCCTCAAATTTTTGGTCCGTTTGTCATAAAATTGTGTTTCTCTCACAAAATATTGACAAATCGTTGAGGGTTAAAGTCAGAAAATAATGCAGACATTTGAGTTCCAGACTTCATACACTCAGAAAATTCATGCTAATGCAAAACCTGCAATTCTATCATTTTTCTAATTTTGTAAGATTAATATTTAAAAAGTGTTCCTATTTTAGGACTTTAGACCCCCCACATTATTGATGGCTTTGTCCAGATTTCTTGCTCTTAAAGAGGTGAGAGGTATTCCCCTCCCCGCTTTAATCAAGGTTAATTTGTCTGTTAATTTAATAAATTATATTAAAACTGTTTATCTTGGAATAATGTAAAGATTTGTTACATAAGTATGTGGAACTTGAGTTTATGATGAAAAAAGTTAAAATTTTGAAGCAAAGGCAGCTTGCACTAGTCATAAAAAAGCATAAGGCATCAGTGATCTACGGGATCTCAGGTCAAAACAGCCTCAGACTGCTGAGACTGCTATGCAAATTCAAAGTGTAATGTCTAAGCATCATAAATAAATAAATAAACACAAAGCTATCTGATTAAAAAGGTAAGGTTGATGAAAATAACTGAAATAGAATGAGTGCTGTCCACTGATACTGATCATCTACAAAAAGTCAATGGGGAGTTAAGAGGCATTGCCATAGAATGGCAGGGTAAAGGTCAGTGATGGGCTTAGTAGATGCTCACAAGGGGGGTGCTAAAGACAGAAGATGGCAATAGAATTTACATTTCGCTGGTATTGTAGAACTTGTGGATGGTTTAGATTGCATTGGCTATATGGTGATTAGTCTGTTAGAGTAGACTAGAATATCTCATGAGGATATACGAGTAGATGCTGGGTCACAAACTTTTTACACCTCAATATCTTTGGTCATTTTTATACATACCAGATTTTATTATATTTAAAATGTCTGCAATGAAGAAAATAATACTAGTTTGCTCTTTGGACTAACAGGAAGATAATTAGGTTTGGGGATTCAATGTTCCTTTGTGACCTGGATTTATTATTTTTATGTATTTATATTTTTTTTTGCTGAAGTAGTGAGTTGTTGCTCAGTTGCCATCTGCAGGCACAGCCTGGGGGAATAGAATCACATAAGAAATGAACAAAGCATATTTACAGGTGCAAGGATATACAAAAAACATATATATGCATATTTATAGAAGCAAGAATATGCTACAACCTTTAGTTCAAGAAGCAGCTTATAATGTCAAAACATTGATGTAAAAATGGAATGATGCTTATCAGAGTTTCTAGTTAATATTTGGCCATAATGACAGAGATGGTTACAGGGATAGCATCATATAATTGCATAAAGAGGTATAAAGACATCAGAAGAAGTGAGTGTGAACAGTTGCTGGAAATAATACAGTGGTGAGATGACAGAGAAATGGTAAGAGAGGCATGCAGACGGAAGAGGTGCAGAAAGGAAAGGAAGTGAGACGTGAAGAGAAGAGGGAGCCAGGAAGAATGAGATGCAGTACATGAGGGGAAGGGCTGCCTATTGAAATGTTGGCACTCAAAATGCTGCTTTTGGAAAAGGTGAGAAATAACAAAGACGAAAACACAGGAGAAGAACAAATCTTGACTTTAAGCCTGTGGCTTTTTTAGAAACCGCTGAGGTCTCTCCAGCTATGTAATGTGTTTCAATATCTGCATACTGAGCAGGCATTATATTCAATAATGTGGTATATAAGATATGAAAACAGTGAAAGCAAGATTTCTTTAACTGAGGATGAGATGCCATTTATTACTAACTGGGCCAGATAGAATGATCGTATATTTATAGTGGGGACATGATGATCAAAGGACAGACAGTCATCCACATGGGTACTTAAGTTAGAGTCATTCTTAGGGGGTGTATCATTTATAAAACATAACATGGAGCTATTTATTTTATTAAAGTGGGATATACTACAGTTTTGGCATTTAGTATGAGGACATTGTCCTTGCACCAGTTGTTTGTGTATTCCCCCCAGTCCTGGAGTACATTCACATTGCCGGGTTTTCAAATACCAACCTCTAATTTATAGTTGTCATCAAATATTGTTAAAGCAGAGAACATGCATATAAGTTTGTAGGTAAGTGAGGTACATGGCAAGTAAAACAGGGCCCGGCACTGAGCCTTAAGGAGTACCACTTAGGACATTTTTGTTTAATGAGGTGGCACTTTCAACTCTGTTGAGATATGTTCTGTCTAACAACCAATTTCCTATGTACATTACAATATATGGATTAATATATAGATTTACTGGTTTGTCAATTATATCTGTATAAGAGATGGTATCAAATATCATGGCCAAGTCCAGGTATGCCATGGGTACAACCAGTATCATCTGCTTGAGTAATTCTTTTAAAGAAGTTTATAAGGCTGCAAATTCATATCTGACCTTTGCTGCACAACTTGTATAGTTGAATCTGCAACTGCAGCACTTTGGATGTGTTGATACTGGAGATTTGCTCCCTCTCTTATGCCCACCTCATCCAATTCCCACCTCATCCAATGCCCAAGCTGATAATAAGTCCCTGGACATTTGGGTCATAGTCAGTGCTTCATTATTCTGTGACAGGAAGCCAGATTATAGTTGGACGATATTATATTACATTATATTATATTATATTATATTATATTATATTATATTATATTATATTATATAAGGCTCACTATTGAAATGTCAGGATTTAAAATGCAGATAAGCTGAAAAAAAATACTGAAAACATAGAAGAGAAAATCTCAAAAATGTCTTCTTTTTAAACTTCTTTTTGCAGAAAGGCAAGCTCTCCACACACACACTAAATTATATATACCAACTCCAAGATTGCCGTAGCTGGGAGAAAAGGGAATTTTCTGAGAAATGGCATCTTGGACTTAGTATATGCAAGTCCAGTCTTCTAGCTATCCAGATCCTATTTTGTGACTCAGTCTACTGGTTCCCGACATTTCAAATGGTCATTGAGGGGAAGATAAGATGCGATATGGGATGATGAAATAGGAATAAAAGGGTGTGAGAGAGCTGCAAGGTTTATGTAATGTGACCTGTATGATGCAGCTGCATTTTTTTGGATGGAGATTTTATTTGAGGTGGTTTGAATGGTCGTGACATTTTAATCTGAAGCTGCAGCTATTATGGGTAGCCCATAATCGAGTTGAAATAAGAGTATTCCTTTGCCTATGGCAACTTCAGCTGGCTTGGACAGAAAAGGATGACCGCTTGGATAGTTTCATTTCTTTACCAGTACTAGTCAGGAACAGATGGCATTCCTCAATTTGATAATGACTTGTTGGCAACAGACATGGAAGTCTTGATGGATTTATGCTGGTCAGCCAAATGTTTATATGACCGGAGAAGTCATTACTTTTCTTATATTGTAAGACAGCAAAATGAAAATTCAGCAGTTAATATGAGTGAATAGAGCCTGTTCAAATGTTTCTGGAGGACAACCAAAGTGATTCACCTCTCTTAATGAAAACAATGGCAACGTTTTGCCGTTTCTGATGCTGAACTAGAATCTTTCCCACTTTTCATAAAATGTACATAAAGTCAAAAAAATGCCTTTGCATGAAAATGGAGGAAGGAAGAGAAGGATGCTCATTTACTATAAAATTCCTTTGCTAGGAAACATTGCAATGGGGATTTGTTGAAGACTTTGAGAGGTATGAGATGCAAGCTTTTCATCAAATGGGAAGAAAAAAAGGTTTTATTTAAATTCTGTTTAAATATTTTAAATTACATTTACATTGACCTGCGTGGTGATGACTTTTTGTACTTCTTTGCTTTTTGAGCATGTTTTAGACAAAAAGTTATATTCTAGTCTGGGACGTAAGTCTCTCAGCTTCATTTGCAATTGGGTGTTGATTATGTATTACTGTGAGAATTTTACATTCCTTGTATGTTGTATTGTACTTCTATTTCCATAAGTAGATTTGCATGTAAAAGCTTATTTTTTTTCATATTTTGAACCCACTCTGGTGCCTAAATCAGTCTTGTAGCTTCCTTTACAGTTGAGGCAGGACTGTGATCTACTTCCAGATTTGAGATTCATTTAGTCATTTATTACAGTGTTACTGCTAAATTTCTGCATAATCTAGTGCCTTAGTCTGTGGCGGGATTGCAGTAGTGCCCGGATTCTGAATTTTGCCCCATAATTTGTGCTTTGGTACTTTTATAGCTATAAGCACCTGCTCCGAGTTGCATTCCAGTAGTCTGGTGCAAGATTCTGTGATGAGATTGCAATAGTGGTAGTACTGTGATCCAGGATTTGTGCTTCAGTACTTTTTATAGCTATATTCCTGCTTAAAGTTGCATTCCAATGCATTTCTGTTTGCCTTGCTGTTGTTTTTTTCCCTGTTCATTGAGTCTGCCCCCCTCCCCCGAGACATTAAGCTAAAAGTTTCTGAGATTCTAACCACAGGGCTAGAGTTCCAGTTTGAATTGCACAAAAGTCTGCCCCCCCCCCAAGACATTAAGCTAGACGTTTCTGAAATTCTAGCCGTAGGTCTAGAGCTCCAGTTGGAATTTTTCCCCAAATCTCTAGCTCTTCTCTTGCTGTGGTTTTAAAAGACCGTATCTCTAGCGTCTGCACATTAATGCAATCTGACTTCCAAAGTCCCACCCTCCCATCTTTCATTGCTATTTTATGTTGTGTAATTTATTTAAGTAATTTCCCACCCATTCTTTTCTATATATCCACAACATTAAGTGCCATCTCAGCAAACCAGTATTGCAGCTGGGTAAATCTTCCTTGCTACAAATTGTCTCCTGCTCATTTTCAAAGAGCTCCCACATGCTTGGTGCTCTCACAACACTCTGAGTTAATCCTAATCCATCCTTGGCAGATTCAAGATGTATTTTATTGTTTTGTACTTCAGTTAAGTGTTTAGAGGGCCACTGCTTTATTTTTGCTTCATTTCTTCATTTTAAAGGGCCCTAATATATTAAATTGCCTTGCCAAGGCAATTTGTTTAAGTTGTTTGGTTGTATCATTATACTCACAAGCAATCTTTGTTGGTTTTATTACATCAGAAGGTAAGCACTACCCTGTGCAGACACAAATGCCCAATAAGTAAATTTTATGTATAAAACTTCTGTTAGAATTGAGAACTGTAACTTAGTTTGGCTAAAGCAAAGCCATTTCTTGGAGGCAAGCTCAGGGCAGCTAGTTTGCACATTAGACAACACTGCTATCAAATCTTAGCACAGTCTAACCTAGTCTATTGCCAAAGCCCAAAGATCACCCAAGGAGACCTCTGTATAACGTAGTCCATGACCTACAGAAGCCCACCCAAATACAGTTATGGACAATACAAATATACAAATTTCAAATGTCGCTTGAGCCAGCTTGATAGCTATGGCCAGGCTGAGACAATGTAACAACTGGCCCATGTTCGCAGACAAACATTTAATCCTTAAGACACAGACACAGTATGAGAGAAATGCACATACTCAGCTTTACTGGAGACAAAAATCTCAATTACAAACAAAGTTGTCAAGAACAAACACACTACATCCACTACACAGTGTCCACCACACACAAAGACCAACTTATACTGAGGCACTAAAAAGCAATCTTCCCAAACTTGAAAGACTTCCTAAACCTACAATAGGCAATGTCTATCCTCAGCAATCTCTAAAGCATTCAACCAAAAGCAACATCAGACATCATGCATATGCCTACACCCAATGGAGCCCCAACAGCAAAGCCCATAAGGCAAACCAACACATTATCCAGGACTCATTTCATAAGGGACTCCATTGTATGGCACACAGATGTCCCACTCACCACATAGAACAAGGGGAAGATAAAGGTTAATTGCTTATCTAAAGCCAGAATTCACCAAAAAATGCAAGCACTCATGTCACTACATCACAGGTGCCAGTATCATTCAATCATAGACTTTGTGGGTGTTTATGACCTGAGATGTACATCCATAGGCTATAGGAAGAGGGACATTGCTAATCTCTCTGAATATCTGTCTCAGAAAGATATGTGCTTTGCATTGAGCAGCATTTTACCTTACCGAAGGATGATGCCACAGTTTGAACAAAAGATGCTTGACTTCAATAATTGTCTTAGTTTCTCGTGTCTTTCTAGGGGGGAATTCAGTATTTTTTTAGCATGGGAGGACATGGTTAACAAACCGCATTGCTTTGCCAAGGATGGTATACATCTGCCACCCCTAGGCTTCTGAACATTGGCTAAAACTTTATTCACCCTCTTAGAGCCTTTTTAGGCAATGCCAAATAGACAAATCTATCAACATGGCAAATAAAACACAAAAAAAAGCTAAAGGTGCTACTGTTCTTTGCTAGGAGCAAGAAGCTCCACACTCTACAAGGTTTCCTCACTCTGGAGAATATACACATCTGTGAAATTACATAGGTATGGTTTAAATCCACAGAAACTACTTTGGCAGTGTAAGGCTTCAGGGCCTTATACACATTTAGACCATCCGGTGCACAGACAGGGACAAAAGGTAGAGGAGTCTCATTCTATATTGGCAGGAAGCATAAGTCTATGGTGGTTAAACAAGACTATACCCTGGAATTTATCCATCTGCAAGTCACCATAGACAAAGTCCCTTACCATATACCAACAAGCTATAGGTTACCCTCTATGTGCCAAGAATCCCATAGCTCATAACTAGACCTATGAGAGGCACTCACCATTAAATCAAATATCCTATTCATGGGAGATGTTAACTATCCCTCTGTAGACTGGGAGACATATACTGCTTCATAATTGCAGGCACATTGATTCCTGGCCTTTATTAACAAAAATACCCTTGACCACATAATGTGCACACCCACCAGAGTTTCAAACATACTGGACCTGGCACTCACCAATACAGAAGAGAGATCCTTACTGGTGAGGTTGGACCAAAAAGCTGCCTCCTTTGAAATAAAATTCAACCTGCTAACCCCAGCAAACCCTGTAACAGTTAGGAACTATTCCAAAGTCAACTGCATACTGTTAAGTGACAGTTTGTCAAAATTCGGCGCCCCTCACAACCCCAAATTCCCCTCAATGTATGCTGAATACAGGCTGCTGTACTTAAAAGAAGTAAGCCCAAAACTAACTTTAGAAACAAACCATGCTGTTGGAATTGTAACCTTAACAGGGTATATAGGTTCATAGGTTCGTGGGTGTTTACTAGGCTAATGACCATAAGGACCTTTTTAATCCTTGCCATGCATCTCAAGTCTCTGACAATTTCTGGTATCCTTGATAAGTGTAAGCAGGGGCTTGTTGATGAAACATTTAAAAGCAGGGGCCCTGGAGATGAACTATTTACAGGATGCATGTGCCCAATAGAAACATAGGTGCCAAACCAAGGATGAATTTCCTGTTCCCCATCCAATTATCAAAGTTACACTAGAATTGGGTTAGGAAAGAACTCTGTGTCATATGGAATGGGAGGCTGCTCAAAGAGAGAGGGTAGTCTCCAGGATACATACCTGTCTTTCAAGCATGTCCTATTTATATCACAAACAAGGTTTAAGTCTTTTGTAATACTGGTGCTGTTTGTTTTGGTGATATGCAGGAGATCCATCAGGGTGGGGTCTCACAATGCCTTGTATGCTAGACATAGATCTCCTTTCAATGGTCTATAGGAGATAGAATACAGGGATAGGGCCTTGAAGCGGTCTTCATAGGATATTTAGTTTATTTATTATTTATTTGCTATTTGTTAACCAGGTTAGTCTGGCTGAGCAGATGCCCTTTTTCAGCAAAGACCCAAGGAGAAATGCTCTAATACAGAAAATTAATTTGTTACAAAGAAATTAAATATTTATGCATACAAACATGAAGAGATACAGATAGGACTTATACATCAAGAAAAATAAAGATTCATCTTATATATTGGTTGAAGAGAAAGAAAAAATCATAAATACAAGTGTGGTGTGTCATACAATAACAGTTTCATCTTATACTTTGAATGAGAATAGCAAAACTAAATTCAAATGTGTGGCATACAGTAACAGAATAAAAGTCCTGGCACACAGGAAATGAAGAAGGGAGTGTAGATACAAAAGGGGAAGTAGAAGTAAAAAGTAAAAACAGGAGTCTTGTTGCAGGGAAAAAGTAAAAGGCAGAGAAATAGAAATAAAATACCTGTAGGATAGATATATGTAAGAAACGGGCACTAGAGAAAGAGAGAGAGGCTGAGGCAGAAGAGGTAATATTCAAGTAGGATCTTTACTGATATGTTATTGATGCCCTGCATTATTTTAATGAGAAATGTCTGTGGATGTTCCAATTAGGTACATACAAAATAGAGTGTTGTAATCAATGACAGGTCTGATGAATGCTGAACACAGTGGAATAATGACTTCATTTGACCTAGATGCCACACCTTTGTTTATAACTTGCACATAGGTTCATAGCTTCATAGGTAGGTAATGGGCTATCAGCCAGAGGGCCAAAGCAAGCCTAGCCAACAGTGTATTGGCTTTCGCCACCCATGTTGTGTTAAATTCCTGCCCCTCTAATGAGCAGAGCCCCAGACATAATCCCGGGGTGAATTTCCTATCACCCATCCACTTATCAAGGTTTTTCTTGAAGAGTGCTAATGATGAGCTCTGCTTGATGTAGATGGGAATTTTGTTCCAAAGCATGGGAAGTCTCTGGGACAAGAATATATCCTTCCAGCATGTCCTATTTATTGTTGTGGTGAGGTTTAGATCCCTAGAGCATGTAGCTCGGGGAAATTGGGATTTCTTTAAGTGGAGCATGTCCATTAATTCCGGGTTTGACATGGTTTTGTATGTTAGATAGAGGTCTCCTCAGAGTAAGCGTTATGTGACCAAGTAGAGTTGGAGTTTCTTGAGTCGGTCAGCATAGGGCAACTGTTTGAGGCCAGAAATCCTCTTGGTGAGGTACTTTTGGGGCCTCTCCAGTTGCTGTAAGTGTCTTGTGAGGTACATCCCAAATGGGGCATTGTATTCAATGAGGGGTCTGATAAGTGATGAGCAGAGGGGGATGATGACTTCCTTATTTCTAGATGCAAACCCTTTGGTGAATAGGTGGGGCATGTAGAAAGATTTTCTGACCAATGTGGCAATGTGGTTATCAAAGGAGAGGTTACTATCCACTTGGGTCCCAAGGTCTCTTATCATACTTTCTGTGTTAAGTGAACTTCCCCCTATTTGATAATTCATGGGTACCGTCTTTTTACTAAAGGGGATAACAATGCACTTTTTGGCATTTAGCTTGAGGCCATGATTTTGACACCAGTTGTCTGTCTCGTTGAGGCCCTTTTGCAAGATGTCTACATCAGCAGGGGAATCGATAATGGCACCCAGTTTGCAGTCATCTATGAACTTGTTTAGCCATAGACCCTCTGTGTTTGCTTACACTTTGGAGAAGTATATACCAAACAGGAAAGGTCCAAGACTGAACCCTGGGGCACTCCACTTGTCAATGGTTTGGAGTCTGATCTGAAGTCTGCAACTCTCACCATGTGGGTTCTGTCCATGAGCCAGTTGGCCACTCATCTTGTGATGTAAGGGTTTATGTTAAGGTCGATGAGCTTATCTATGATTCCTGAATGGGAGATAGTGTCAAAGGCTTTAATGAGGTCCATTTAGGCTGTGTGGACCATCTTGCCCTCGTCTATGGCCTTGATAACTGTTTCAAAGAAGTCTACCAGGTTTAGGAGACATGATCTACCTTTCACAAATCTGAATTGGGTAGCATCCAAAGTTTGGAGGTTACCAATGTCTTTGTTTATGAGTTCCATGATGATACGCTCCATGGCCTTGCAGACCATGATGGTCAGGCTAATAGGTCGATAGTTCCCTGGGTCTGTGGTGCTTCCTCCTTTATGGAGTGAGATAACCATTGCTGTGCACCATTCAGTGGGCACATAGCCTGTGGTGAGGCTGGGATTGAACATGGAGATTAGGTGGGGGGGGGGGCTAGGTCATTTTAGAGTTCATGTAAAACGCAGCCTGGGATGTTGTCCTGTCCCATGGATGCTGTGTTTTTGGCTTTAGAGAGTGCCATTTATATCTGTGTGTTTGACAGGGCTCTACAACCATCTGGTATAGTTATAAGCTCTTTGGGGGGTGAGTGGGATGTGAAGTTTGCACTGAACCTATCTGCCAAGATGTTGCAATATCAGTTGGCTCTGTATATTTTGTGCCATTCTGTTGTAGCTCTGTGCAGATCGGGGTGTTGCAATAGTGATTTTTGACATAGCTAAACAATGCCTTGTGGTTGTCTTTGGTATCCGGGCCAATTTTTCTTTCAAAATTAGCTTTGGAGGATTTCATGAGAGATCTTAGTTTCTTACTGAGGCCTGTCAGTGAGTTCCTCCATACCTGGGTTTTTACTCTTCTTTGCAACAGTTTCTTCCTTCTGTTGTAGAGTTTGTTAATGGCAGGGGACCACCAGATCAGCTTCCTTTTTTGGAGGATAATGTCTTGTTTTTTTGGGGATAACATGATCCATGTTCTCATGCAGGTGCTTGTAGAGTGCATTTATGTAGGATTCAGCAGTCGTGACTGTATTGACTGTATTATCAATCTGCGGGGGCATCGTGAAGTTAACCTCCTCAATTTTGAGTAGAGTGAAGTTTGCTTTGGAGAAATTTTTTACGATGGTTTCCTTGTGTGGGGGTGGGGTCGGGATGTGGATATCTAGGGTGATTAGTTTATGGTCTGATCTAACAAGTAAGGAGTTGATCTCGGGCATTGAGCACCAGTCACCCATGTTGGTAACGATCAGGTCCAGAATATTATTGCCCCTAATGGGGGTGTTGACAAGTTGATCCAGGGCATTAGAGTTTATAAATTCCAGGAATCGTTGAGCAAGGGGATTAGTACAAGAGTAGTTTTCCCAGTTTAAGTTAGGGTAGTTGAAATCGCCCATTATTATGGTATTTGGTTGGACCCTCATTTTTTCCAATGTCCCCAGGAATGAGGAGTGAGGGTCCTGGGTCATGGTGGGGGATCTATAACAAGCTACAATTTGGAATGCATTTTTGCCCAGGGTTAGTTTCACTTGGATGATTTCAGAGGCATCATGTTTTGCAACAAGCCTGGAGGTGTGGAAGCCCTTGATGAAGATGGACACACCTCCTCCCTTCATGTTTCTGTCCGAATTTTGTGGCCGAAACATGTGGTATGAATTATAGCCTGGTAGTGCTGGGGTGCTCTCAGGAGCCATGAGCCAGGTCTCAGTCACTGCACAGATATCGATGTTCTCCATTTTGAGGAATGCCTCGAGTAAGTGCATTTTGAGGTTTAGACTCTTAGCACTGAGCAGAATTGCCCTCAGTTTTTTGTCACCTGTAGTTCTTATGGTGGTGGATTTATTTTTTGAGCCTTGCCTAAAAAAGGCAATATGGGGGTAGCAAGATCCTTGGCCAATATCCTGAATCTCAGGAGTGACAGGTGCAGGCCATCTCTGGCAAAGCATCGTGGCCTGTCAAGCATGTCATCCCAGGCAGACAGATACTGGATCCCCTTTGAATGACACCAGAAGCTTTGCCATTTGTTAAAATTGATCATCTTATCCTTGTACTGTGGTATAATTTTTGGTGAAGGCAGGATGCTACTCAGGGCTAGGGTTATACCAGCCTGTGCTACAGGATCAGAGAGCTCTTCCATGTCTCTTTTCATGTAGTCCAGGGAGGTACATCTCAGGTCATACACCAACATGGACAATGACAGAGTCATATTTGTACTTGCCTTGTAGTGACCTGAGTGCATGCATTATGTGGTGGATTCTGGCACCCAAGCAGCTGACAGTAACCTTCTCTTTGTCCAGCCTGGTGACTGGGACGGTGGTGTACCTGACTATAGAGTCACCTATCACTAGTGTGTTGGGTATGTTGTTTTTACCTTATGGGCTGTGGTTGTGTTGCACACCGAGTTTGTGGGCTATGTGTTGTTTGGGGTATGTTGGTTGGAGGAGGTGGCTTGTGTGCTGCTTTGGAGGTCTCTGTTGCCTAGGCAGATTTAGATTTTTTATTAAAGCCTCTGTATATGTCTTGGTGTTACTATGTGTGGGTTTTAGAGGTGCTGGTTTAGTTGGTCTATGTGCAGTGAGTGGGGTGCTGTGAGTTATTACCTTCTCCTGTTGACTGTCTCTTCCAGTCTTGGTTGGAGAGAGCTTTTCCTCTAGATTGGCTGTATAAGTGCATCTCTCGCAAGTGTTATTGTTTGGTGGTAGGAGGAAAAGGCTGTCTGTGTACATGGGGCAGTTGTAACACTGCCTCAAGATGGCCAGGTTCATCAGGTAGACTGGAGAGTTCAATGGGAATTGTCTCTTGGACGTGCCTGAATAAGTAGTAAAGACTGTTTGCTTTTGTTAAGTGGGAAAGTAGTTGTCAAGCAGGGAAGTATATAGACTATTCCCTTCTGGCAGATGCGGGGGTTGAGTGCTGGGGGTTATTTAGTGCTGCAGCAGATTTAGAACAAGTGCTGGGTGAAAAGGTGTGGGTCTGAGTGCTTTAGGCTGAAAGACTGACAAGTTATAAGGTAAAAACTGAAGAGCAGACTTTGTGGAGCCGGGGATAGTTAACCTAATCTAACCAGGACTGCACGGTGCGCAAAACCATGCAAATGTGGGTTTTTATAGCAGAAAGATGAAAGGGGTAGAAATTAGCCCAAAATAGCCAATAAACTACAAATTCTGAGGTGAAAACCACTCCTCCAGGTACAGATAGGTTGCTCAAAGCTCCCCACTCTCACTGGTGAACAGAGAAACTTCCTTCTATCCAAGTAAGGTATGGGCAACATAGAAACGACAATACAGCACTGTTTCAGCAAACTCTGAAAACTGGACTCTACTAGCTTCAGAAAGGTGTGAAACAAGTGTAGGATATCTTATTTTTTTTTTTTTTTTTTTTGTTTGTTTTTTTAAGAAGTTAAGGCAGTTAAAACAAAATAATCACTTTAAAACACAGTAAAACGGCTATCACACTTGAGTGTGTAGCCTACAACAGTTAAAAACAGTTTAAATGCTCACAGAAACAATTTTAATAGTGCAAACAGTAAGTACAATTAAACAGTTGAAATAGGCTTTTTAGTATCAAATAAATGCTAGATATTTACTCAATAATGTAGACACTTGTCAAAGGCTAGATTACTGTCTATGTGTGTCCCCCAAGTCCTTGACTACTGGGTCAACTCTTAGGGGTGTTTTGTCAATATGATAGTTACCAGGAGTGAATGGCTTCTTGAAGGATACTATTATGCATTTATTGGCATTTAGTGTTAGTTCACTGTTCTGATGCCAATTATTTGTCTGTGTCAGTCCTTCCTGGAGAACATTTGTGTTCGTGGGAGAGCCTGTGAATGCTCCTAATTTGCAATCATCAATTTAGCCAGCCAGACACCACTAATGTTGCCCTTGACTTCAGAGAAGTAAATGCCAAAAAGGAGTTGTCCCAGTATTGATCCCTGAGGGATTGCACTTGTGACTGGCCTCTTTGTAGAGGTGGACTCCCTAATTTTAAATTCCTGGGACCTTTCTGTGAGCCAGGTGGCTATCCACTGGATGTCATAAGGGGTTATAACTAACCTACTGAGTTTGTCAACAATGCTTGATTGAGTTATTGTTTCAAATGCTTTTTCCAGGTCAAGGCAGGCAGCATGAACCATTAGGTTCATAGGTTCATAGGTTTATACTAGGCTATCTGCCCTAAGGCATTTATAAGCCTAGCCCATATTTTTGTGGCTTACGCCACCCCTTATATGAAAAAATACTGTGCCCATTAGTTTGTTGTGCCTCTGTCCAGCAGTGACACAGAGATGATTCCCAGGGTAAACCTACGATCTCCCATCCACAGGTCTAGATATCTCTTGAACAGAGTCAGCGAGGTGCTCTGCCTCACATGGACCGGGATTTTATTCCACAGCATAGGGAGTCTCTGAGTGATAAATCTATCCCTCCAGCACGTCCTATTTATATCTGTGCTAAGGTTTAAGTCGCTTGCTCTAGTGGTTTTGGTGGATTTGGATTTTTTGAGGTGGAGCATGTCCATTAATTCCGGGTTGGACATGGCCTTGTATGTCAGGCACATGTCACCTCTGAGCAGACGGTATGCGACTGAATAGAGCTGGAGTTTCTTCAATCTGGCAGCATATGACAGATTTTGGAGTCCCTTTATCCTTTTGGTGAGGAACTTTTGGGGTCTCTCCAATTGCTGCAGATGTCGGGTGAGATACATCCCGAATGGGGCATTGTACTCGATCATTGGTCTGATAAGTGAAGAGTACAGGGGAACAATGACCTCACTAGATCTGGATGTGAATCCCTTCATGATCAGGTGGGCAATGTAGAAGGTCTTTCTAACCACTTTAGCAATGTGAGTGTCAAAGAAAGGCCACTGTCAACCTGGGTCCCCAGGTCCCTGATAACCCCTTCTGTACTTAGTGGATTGCCACCTATATGGTAGCTTGGGGTTACCTTGTTTTTCCCGAAGGGTATGACTATACATTTTTTGGCGTTTAACTTCAGGCCATGGCTCTGGCACCAGCTATCTGTTTCCGTGAGTCCCTTCTGAAGGATATCCGTGTCCGATGCACTTTCCACTATGGCGCCCAGTTTGCAGTCGCCTGCAAACTTTGTCAGCCAAAGTCCTCCCATGTTGGCCTGTACTTCTGAGAAGTAGATGCCAAACAATAGGGGGCCAAGGACCGAGCCCTGTGGGACACCACTTGTGACCGGCTTGGAGTCTGACACAGCGCCAGCAACTCTAACCCTGTGGGTTCTGTCCTTAAGCCAGTTTGCAACCCATCTTGTGACATATGGGTTTACATTTAAGCTGGTAAGTTTTTCTACAATACCCGAGTGGGGTATTGTGTCGAAAGCCTTTGCAAGGTCAAGGTAGGCTGTATGGACTGCCTTTCCCTCATCAATGGCCTTGGTGACTGTTTCGAAGAAGTCGACCAAGTTCAAAAGGCATGATCTTCCCTTGACAAAGCCAAACTGGGTAGGGTCCAATGTCTGCAAGTCCCCTATATCTTTGCTTATGAGCTCCATTATGATCCTCTCCATAGCTTTGCAGACTAGACTTGTTAAGCTTATGGGGCAGTAATTACCAGGGTCCGTAGAGGCGCCGCCTTTGTGGAGTGGGACAACAGTTGCCGTACGCCACTCCTTGGGCACGTATCCTGTGGTAAGGCTGAGATTAAACAGCTGCCTTATGTGCGGGTTTAATTCCTCATTTAGCTCGTGTAGCACACAGCCGGGGACACCATCCGGTCCCATTGATGCTGTGTTTTTAGCTTTAGAGAGAGCAGCTTTCACCTGCGCATTTGAGATGTCCGGGAGGCTACACTCGGCTGGGATAGTTATCTCTCCTTTAGGGGAGAGGGTGAAGTTTGCACTGAACCTGTCTGCCAGTATGTTGGCAATGTCTGTGGGTTCAGTGATTTTTGTATCATTTTGGACTAATTCTGAGCATATCTGGGAGTTTCCACCCAGGTTCCTAACATAGCTGAAAAAGGCCTTATGATTGTCCTTTGAATCCATGGCAATTTTTCTCTCAAAATTGGCCTTAGTTGATTTTATGAGTGCTCGTATTTTTTTACTAATAATGATCAGGGTGACTTCCCTTTTATGGATTTTGTTCTATCATGTAATAGCTTTCTCCTCTTATTGTAAAGTTTGTTAATGGCTGGGGTCCACCAGACTGGACGTTTGCCCTTTGTGGAAAGAGTCTTGGTTTTATTTGGGATTGCCTGATCCATGCAGTCCTGGAGGTGTTCATAGAAGGCATTTGTAAGGGCTTCCGCAGCTTGGGTTGTGGTTTCCACTGGCTCAGGGGCCTTGAAGGATACCACACCAGTCTTGAGTAGTGTGAAGTTTGCTTTAGAGAAGTTCTTCACTATGGTCTTTTGTTTGGGGTGGGGCGGGATGTGGATTTCCAGTGAGATTAGTTTATGATCAGATCTCACCAATGAGGGATATACTTCGGTGTGGAGCATTTTGTCCCCATATTTGTGACAATGAGATCTAGTATATTTTCTCCTCTCGTGGGAACAGTGACTAGCTGTTCCATGGCATTTGAATTTATGAACTCCAGGAACCGTTGGGCTAGAAAGTTAGGGCTTGAGTAATGTTCCCAGTCTATATTCGGTAGTTGAAGTCACCCAATATGATGGTGTTTGGAGATACATTTATACCCTCCAGTGTCTTCAGGAAGGCTGTGTGGGGTTCCTGAGTTTGAGAGGGTGGCCTGTAGCATGCTACAATTTGTAGAGCAGTTTTGCCTATGGTTAGTTGCACCTGGATGGTTTCCAAAGCTTGCGTTGCCACCAACCTGGAGGTGTGGGTATCCTTTATGAATATGGATACACCCCTCCTTTTGTGGTGTGGTCCGGGTTTTGGGGCTGGAACGCATGATATGAGGTAAAACCTAATAGTGCCGGGTGCTCTCAGGAGCCTTGAACCAGGTTTCAGTTACAGCACAGACATCGATGTTCTCCATACTGAGAAGGGCCTCGAGTGCGTGCATTTTGAGATTTAGACTTCTGGCATTGAGCAGCATTACCCTCAGTTTCTTCCCATTTTTGTTTCTAGGGTGGTAGGTTTAGAATTTGAGCCTTGCCTAAAAAGGCACTATGGGGTGGCAAGAGCCTTAGCCAATATCCGGAATCCCAGGGTGACAGGTGCAAGCCGTCCCTTGCGAAGCAGCGTGGCTTGTCAAGCATGTCATCCCAGGCAGACAGACACTGGATCCCCTTTGAATGACACCAGACATTAAGCCAATTGTTAAAGCTGATCATCTTGTCTCTATATTGTGGCATCATTCTTGGTGAAGGAAGGATACTGCTCAGGGTTAGGGTCATACCTGCCTGGGCTACATAATCAGAGAGCTCCTCTATGTCTCTTTTCATGTAGTCCAGGGAGGTGCGTCTCAGGTCGTTCACACCAGCATGGACAATGACTGTGTCATATTTGTACTTGCCGTGGAGTGACCCGAGTGCTTGTGTTATGTGACGGATTCTAGCGCCCGATAGGCAGCTTACTGTGACCCTCTCCTTGTTCAGCCTGGTGAGTGGGACGTCAGTGTGTCTGACTATGGAGTCACCTATGACAAGTATGTTTGGTGTTGTATTTGGCCTTAAGGGCTGTGACTGCTTTGCACACTGCTTTTGTGGTTTATGTGTTGCTCGTGGGGTGTCTTGATGTAGCAGTTGTTTGGGTGTCTGCTTTGGAGGCCTCTGCTGTTTAGGTAAATTTTTACTCAGAGCCTCCGAGTATGTCTTTGTGTGTTTATGTGTTTGATTCAGTGGAGTGGTAGCATTATGTGAGGCTGGTTTTGTGGTGTGTGTAGTTGCCTTCTCCTCCTGTCTGGTCTTGCCAGTCCTGAGTTGAGAGAGCTCAGCCTCCAGTTTGGCTAAATAGCTGCATCTCTCGCAAGTATTTGTGTTATGTGGGAGGAGGAGAGGGTTGTCTGTGTACATGAGGCAGTTATAACATTGCCTCAAGATTCCCAGATTCACCAGCTGGACCGGAGAGAAGATTGACAACTGACCTTTGGACATGCTAGAATAATATTGGGAATTCCTTAATTGAAAACAAGGGCCAGTGGGGAGTGAGAGTGTAGTGCTTTTAATTTTTAGTGCTGACTTATATAATTGCTTTAGTGAGCAAGTGTCAGGTAACTTGAGTGCAATGTGTTACAAGTAACTAAATGCAAAAACGACAAACAGTAACTTTCTTTCAAGTGAAACAAGGAAATAAGTACAGTAAGCAATGCAGATATCACTAGTGATCCACAGAAGCGCTGAGAAGTTGCGTATTAGGTGGAATTAGCTTCCATGGAAATAACAAGCAAACAAACAACAAGCATATAAACAAAGCTAGATTCAGCAGGCCTGGATCTAGTCTATGCTAGAGCAAACAAGGTGAACCAATTTCAGTAAGATACAGTTCAAATATTCAGGCACTATAAACCTTTAACCAGAAATTCCCAGCTCAGAAGGGCAGAGTCCAACCTCTTCTCCCACAAGAGTGCAGACCACGAACCTTCTTAATGTAAAATAACTGGCCTGAAGCCCAAGTGCCTAAACCAGAACTAATACACTTGGACACTGGGCTCTCAATCAGCATTTCCCAACTTAGAAGGATGAAAGCTACCTGTCCTGCCACCACAGTGCTTGCCACAAACCTTCCTAATGTAAAACAACTGGTCTGAAGCCCAAGTGCTTAATCCAAAAGACTTGAATGATAGCTACACTTTAATCAAGTTACAACCAAGCAGTAATAAATACCATTGAATACTTTAGAGAATGTCTGGATTAGTGCTCAAGTTACACAAACAAAGCTAGATCCAGCAGGCCCGAATCCAGTCTATGCCACAGCAAACAAGGCGCACCAACTTCAGTAAGAAACAATTCAGATATGCATGCACTATAAGCCTTTAACCAGAAATTCCCAGCTCAGAAGGGCAGAGTCCAGCCTCTCCTCCCACAAGAGTGCAGACCACAAACCCTCTTAATGTAAAATAACTGGCTTGAAAGCCCAAGTGCTTAAACCAGAATTAATACACTTTTGGAATAACAGACACTGAGCCCTCAATCAGCAGTTCTCAACCTAGAAGGATGTAAGCTACCAGTTCTGCCACAACAGTGCAGACCACAAACCCTCTCAGTGCAAAACAACTAACTGGTCCGAAGCCCACGTGTTTAAACCAAAAGGCTTAGAATGAGTTACACCAAGCAGTAATAAATACAATTGAGTATTTTAAGATGATGCAAAAGTAAAAAGAAGTAGGTAAAAACACAAGTACAGTAAAAGCAGATGAAATTTTTTTTTTTTTTTTTTTTTTCTGAACAAGTGCTGAGATCAAAGAAACAAATTTGAGTGCTGAAACTAGAAAACTGGCTAGTTATAAGAAAAAAAAACAAGCTAGAAGGCTTCCCTCAAACACAGAAGGGCTTGGGGGCTCAGAAGCCTACAAATAGTCTGTACCACTTAACAAGAAAGGTAGGAAATAAGCTTATTTTTTTTTTTCTATTTCCCAGATGCTCTCTTTGTACACAGTGGGAGTGCCTGAAATCAGAATATGATCTCACTGCACTCAGTTGAGTGAGCAAATGAGATGGGCCCAGAGGCAGGCGGAGGGGCGGGCAGTTTCAATGCCACTAAGATTAACACCAAAACAAAAAAAGGGCGGGTGGGTGGGAATAACTGAAGAGCAGAATAACTTCAGTTAAAAATTCCTTCAACACTCAAATTAAATACTGTATTTTTAAAAAAAAAGTGCAGATAAAGGTACTTAAATTCTCTTATACGTTCAGTTGAATATAACCAAGTTCTTAGCTGGCCAAGCTGAAGTTTTAAAGCAGGAATTATTTCACATGCACCAGTTTAAATATGCAAGGACAGGAAATCAAAGAATGTGGCTACCCCCACACCTGTAATTACTAGCAAATAACAAAATTCAGCCAACACTAGCTTCAGTTCAAGTTACTGAAGAGCAGAATAACTTCAGTTAAAAATTCCTTCAACACTCAAATTAAATACTGTATTTTTTTTAAAAAAGTGCAGATAAAGGTACTTAAATTCTCTTATACGTCCAGTTGAATATAACCAAGTTCTTAGCTGGCCAAGCTGAAGTTTTAAAGCAGGAATTATTTCACATGCACCAGTTTAAATATGCAAGGACAGGAAATCAAAGAATGTGGCTAACCCCACACCTGTAATTACTAGCAAATAACAAAATTCAGCAAACACTAGCTTCAGTTCAAGTTACTGAAGAGCAGAATAACTTCAGTTAAAAATTCCTTCAACACTCAAATTAAATACTGTATTTTAAAAAAAAAAAGTGCAGATAAAGGTACTTAAATTCTCTTATACGTCCAGTTGAATATAACCAAGTTCTTAGCTGGCCAAGCTGAAGTTTTAAAGCAGGAATTATTTCACATGCACCAGTTTAAATATGCAAGGACAGGAAATCAAAGAATGTGGCTACCCCACACCTGTAATTACTAGCAAATAACAAAATTCAGCCAACACTAGCTTCAGTTCAAGTTACTGAAGAGCAGAATAACTTCAGTTAAAAATTCCTTCAACACTCAAATTAAATACTGTATTTTTTTAAAAAAGTGCAGATAAAGGTACTTAAATTCTCTTATACGTCCAGTTGAATATAACCAAGTTCTTAGCTGGCCAAGCTGAAGTTTTAAAGCAGGAATTATTTCACATGCACCAGTTTAAATATGCAAGGACAGGAAATCAAAGAATGTGGCTACACCCACACCTGTAATTACTAGCAAATAACAAAATTCAGCCAACACTAGCTTCAGTTCAAGTTACTGAAGAGCAGAATAACTTCAGTTAAAAATTCCTTCAACACTCAAATTAAATACTGTATTTTTTAAAAAAAAGTGCAGATAAAGGTACTTAAATTCTCTTATACGTCCAGTTGAATATAACCAAGTTTTTTGCTGGCCAAGCTGAAGTTTTAAAGCAGGAATTATTTCACATGCACCAGTTTAAATATGCAAGGACAAGAAATCAAAGAATGTGGCTACCCCACACCTGTAATTACTAGCAAATAACAAAATTCAGCCAACACTAGCTTCAGTTCAAGTTACTGAAGAGCAGAATAACTTCAGTTAAAAATTCCTTCAACACTCAAATTAAATACTGTATTTTTTTAAAAAAAAAGTGCAGATAAAGGTACTTAAATTCTCTTATACGTCCAGTTGAATATAACCAAGTTCTTAGCTGGCCAAGCTGAAGTTTTAAAGCAGGAATTATTTCACATGCACCAGTTTAAATATGCAAGGACAGGAAATCAAAGAATGTGGCTACCCCACACCTGTAATTACTAGCAAATAACAAAATTCAGCCAACACTAGCTTCAGTTCAAGTTACTGAAGAGCAGAATAACTTCAGTTAAAAATTCCTTCAACACTCAAATTAAATACTGTATTTTTTAAAAAAAGTGCAGATAAAGGTACTTAAATTCTCTTATACGTCCAGTTGAATATAACCAAGTTCTTAGCTGGCCAAGCTGAAGTTTTAAAGCAGGAATTATTTCACATGCACCAGTTTAAATATGCAAGGACAGGAAATCAAAGAATGTGGCTACCCCCACACCTGTAATTACTAGCAAATAACAAAATTCAGCCAACACTAGCTTCAGTTCAAGTTACTGAAGAGCAGAATAACTTCAGTTAAAAATTCCTTCAACACTCAAATTAAATACTGTATTTTTTTTAAAAAAAAGTGCAGATAAAGGTACTTAAATTCTCTTATATGTCCAGTTGAATATAACCAAGTTCTTTGCTGGCCAAGCTGAAGTTTTAAAGCAGGAATTATTTCACATGCACCAGTTTAAATATGCAAGGACAGGAAATCAAAGAATGTGGCTACCCCCACACCTGTAATTACTAGCAAATAACAAAATTCAGCCAACACTAGCTTCAGTTCAAGTTACTGAAGAGCAGAATAACTTCAGTTAAAAATTCCTTCAACACTCAAATTAAATACTGTATTTTAAAAAAAAAGTGCAGATAAAGGTACTTAAATTCTCTTATACGTCCAGTTGAATATAACCAAGTTCTTAGCTGGCCAAGCTGAAGTTTTAAAGCAGGAATTATTTCACATGCACCAGTTTAAATATGCAAGGACAGGAAATCAAAGAATGTGGCTACCCCCACACCTGTAATTACTAGCAAATAACAAAATTCAGCCAACACTAGCTTCAGTTCAAGTTACTGAAGAGCAGAATAACTTCAGTTAAAAATTCCTTCAACACTCAAATTAAATACTGTATTTTTTAAAAAAGTGCAGATAAAGGTACTTAAATTCTCTTATACGTCCAGTTGAATATAACCAAGTTCTTAGCTGGCCAAGCTGAAGTTTTAAAGCAGGAATTATTTCACATGCACCAGTTTAAATATGCAAGGACAGGAAATCAAAGAATGTGGCTACCCCCACACCTGTAATTACTAGCAAATAACAAAATTCAGCCAACACTAGCTTCAGTTCAAGTTACTGAAGAGCAGAATAACTTCAGTTAAAAATTCCTTCAACACTCAAATTAAATACTGTATTTTTTAAAAAAAAGTGCAGATAAAGGTACTTAAATTCTCTTATACGTCCAGTTGAATATAACCAAGTTCTTAGCTGGCCAAGCTGAAGTTTTAAAGCAGGAATTATTTCACATGCACCAGTTTAAATATGCAAGGACAGGAAATCAAAGAATGTGGCTACCCCACACCTGTAATTACTAGCAAATAACAAAATTCAGCCAACACTAGCTTCAGTTCAAGTTACTGAAGAGCAGAATAACTTCAGTTAAAAATTCCTTCAACACTCAAATTAAATACTGTATTTTTGTTAAAAAAAGTGCAGATAAAGGTACTTAAATTCTCTTATACGTCCAGTTGAATATAACCAAGTTCTTAGCTGGCCAAGCTGAAGTTTTAAAGCAGGAATTATTTCACATGCACCAGTTTAAATATGCAAGGACAGGAAATCAAAGAATGTGGCTACCCCACACCTGTAATTACTAGCAAATAACAAAATTCAGCCAACACTAGCTTCAGTTCAAGTTACTGAAGAGCAGAATAACTTCAGTTAAAAATTCCTTCAACACTCAAATTAAATACTGTATTTTTTAAAAAAGTGCAGATAAAGGTACTTAAATTCTCTTATACGTCCAGTTGAATATAACCAAGTTCTTAGCTGGCCAAGCTGAAGTTTTAAAGCAGGAATTATTTCACATGCACCAGTTTAAATATGCAAGGACAGGAAATCAAAGAATGTGGCTACCCCCACACCTGTAATTACTAGCAAATAACAAAATTCAGCCAACACTAGCTTCAGTTCAAGTTACTGAAGAGCAGAATAACTTCAGTTAAAAATTCCTTCAACACTCAAATTAAATACTGTATTTTTTAAAAAAAAGTGCAGATAAAGGTACTTAAATTCTCTTATACGTCCAGTTGAATATAACCAAGTTCTTAGCTGGCCAAGCTGAAGTTTTAAAGCAGGAATTATTTCACATGCACCAGTTTAAATATGCAAGGACAGGAAATCAAAGAATGTGGCTACCCCACACCTGTAATTACTAGCAAATAACAAAATTCAGCCAACACTAGCTTCAGTTCAAGTTACTGAAGAGCAGAATAACTTCAGTTAAAAATTCCTTCAACACTCAAATTAAATACTGTATTTTTTAAAAAAAAGTGCAGATAAAGGTACTTAAATTCTCTTATACGTCCAGTTGAATATAACCAAGTTCTTAGCTGGCCAAGCTGAAGTTTTAAAGCAGGAATTATTTCACATGCACCAGTTTAAATATGCAAGGACAGGAAATCAAAGAATGTGGCTACCCCCACACCTGTAATTACTAGCAAATAACAAAATTCAGCCAACACTAGCTTCAGTTCAAGTTACTGAAGAGCAGAATAACTTCAGTTAAAAATTCCTTCAACACTCAAATTAAATACTGTATTTTTAAAAAAAAAGTGCAGATAAAGGTACTTAAATTCTCTTATACGTCCAGTTGAATATAACCAAGTTCTTAGCTGGCCAAGCTGAAGTTTTAAAGCAGGAATTATTTCACATGCACCAGTTTAAATATGCAAGGACAGGAAATCAAAGAATGTGGCTACCCCACACCTGTAATTACTAGCAAATAACAAAATTCAGCCAACACTAGCTTCAGTTCAAGTTACTGAAGAGCAGAATAACTTCAGTTAAAAATTCCTTCAACACTCAAATTAAATACTGTATTTTTTTAAAAAAAAGTGCAGATAAAGGTACTTAAATTCTCTTATACGTCCAGTTGAATATAACCAAGTTCTTAGCTGGCCAAGCTGAAGTTTTAAAGCAGGAATTATTTCACATGCACCAGTTTAAATATGCAAGGACAGGAAATCAAAGAATGTGGCTACCCCACACCTGTAATTACTAGCAAATAACAAAATTCAGCCAACACTAGCTTCAGTTCAAGTTACTGAAGAGCAGAATAACTTCAGTTAAAAATTCCTTCAACACTCAAATTAAATACTGTATTTTTTAAAAAAAGTGCAGATAAAGGTACTTAAATTCTCTTATACGTCCAGTTGAATATAACCAAGTTCTTAGCTGGCCAAGCTGAAGTTTTAAAGCAGGAATTATTTCACATGCACCAGTTTAAATATGCAAGGACAGGAAATCAAAGAATGTGGCTACCCCACACCTGTAATTACTAGCAAATAACAAAATTCAGCCAACACTAGCTTCAGTTCAAGTTACTGAAGAGCAGAATAACTTCAGTTAAAAATTCCTTCAACACTCAAATTAAATACTGTATTTTTTAAAAAAAAGTGCAGATAAAGGTACTTAAATTCTCTTATACGTCCAGTTGAATATAACCAAGTTCTTAGCTGGCCAAGCTGAAGTTTTAAAGCAGGAATTATTTCACATGCACCAGTTTAAATATGCAAGGACAGGAAATCAAAGAATGTGGCTACCCCCACACCTGTAATTACTAGCAAATAACAAAATTCAGCCAACACTAGCTTCAGTTCAAGTTACTGAAGAGCAGAATAACTTCAGTTAAAAATTCCTTCAACACTCAAATTAAATACTGTATTTTTAAAAAAAGTGCAGATAAAGGTACTTAAATTCTCTTATACGTCCAGTTGAATATAACCAAGTTCTTAGCTGGCCAAGCTGAAGTTTTAAAGCAGGAATTATTTCACATGCACCAGTTTAAATATGCAAGGACAGGAAATCAAAGAATGTGGCTACCCCACACCTGTAATTACTAGCAAATAACAAAATTCAGCCAACACTAGCTTCAGTTCAAGTTACTGAAGAGCAGAATAACTTCAGTTAAAAATTCCTTCAACACTCAAATTAAATACTGTATTTCTAAAAAAAAAAGTGCAGATAAAGGTACTTAAATTCTCTTATACGTCCAGTTGAATATAACCAAGTTCTTAGCTGGCCAAGCTGAAGTTTTAAAGCAGGAATTATTTCACATGCACCAGTTTAAATATGCAAGGACAGGAAATCAAAGAATGTGGCTACCACCACACCTGTAATTACTAGCAAATAACAAAATTCAGCCAACACTAGCTTCAGTTCAAGTTACTGAAGAGCAGAATAACTTCAGTTAAAAATTCCTTCAACACTCAAATTAAATACTGTATTTTTTAAAAAAAGTGCAGATAAAGGTACTTAAATTCTCTTATACGTCCAGTTGAATATAACCAAGTTCTTAGCTGGCCAAGCTGAAGTTTTAAAGCAGGAATTATTTCACATGCACCAGTTTAAATATGCAAGGACAGGAAATCAAAGAATGTGGCTACCCCCACACCTGTAATTACTAGCAAATAACAAAATTCAGCCAACACTAGCTTCAGTTCAAGTTACTGAAGAGCAGAATAACTTCAGTTAAAAATTCCTTCAACACTCAAATTAAATACTGTATTTTTTTTAAAAAAAGTGCAGATAAAGGTACTTAAATTCTCTTATACGTCCAGTTGAATATAACCAAGTTCTTAGCTGGCCAAGCTGAAGTTTTAAAGCAGGAATTATTTCACATGCACCAGTTTAAATATGCAAGGACAGGAAATCAAAGAATGTGGCTACCCCACACCTGTAATTACTAGCAAATAACAAAATTCAGCCAACACTAGCTTCAGTTCAAGTTACTGAAGAGCAGAATAACTTCAGTTAAAAATTCCTTCAACACTCAAATTAAATACTGTATTTTTTTAAAAAAAAAGTGCAGATAAAGGTACTTAAATTCTCTTATACGTCCAGTTGAATATAACCAAGTTCTTAGCTGGCCAAGCTGAAGTTTTAAAGCAGGAATTATTTCACATGCACCAGTTTAAATATGCAAGGACAGGAAATCAAAGAATGTGGCTACCCCCACACCTGTAATTACTAGCAAATAACAAAATTCAGCCAACACTAGCTTCAGTTCAAGTTACTGAAGAGCAGAATAACTTCAGTTAAAAATTCCTTCAACACTCAAATTAAATACTGTATTTTTTTTTTAAAAAAGTGCAGATAAAGGTACTTAAATTCTCTTATACGTCCAGTTGAATATAACCAAGTTCTTAGCTGGCCAAGCTGAAGTTTTAAAGCAGGAATTATTTCACATGCACCAGTTTAAATATGCAAGGACAGGAAATCAAAGAATGTGGCTACCCCCACACCTGTAATTACTAGCAAATAACAAAATTCAGCCAACACTAGCTTCAGTTCAAGTTACTGAAGAGCAGAATAACTTCAGTTAAAAATTCCTTCAACACTCAAATTAAATACTGTATTTTTTAAAAAAAAGTGCAGATAAAGGTACTTAAATTCTCTTATACGTCCAGTTGAATATAACCAAGTTCTTAGCTGGCCAAGCTGAAGTTTTAAAGCAGGAATTATTTCACATGCACCAGTTTAAATATGCAAGGACAGGAAATCAAAGAATGTGGCTACCCCACACCTGTAATTACTAGCAAATAACAAAATTCAGCCAACACTAGCTTCAGTTCAAGTTACTGAAGAGCAGAATAACTTCAGTTAAAAATTCCTTCAACACTCAAATTAAATACTGTATTTTTAAAAAAAAAGTGCAGATAAAGGTACTTAAATTCTCTTATACGTCCAGTTGAATATAACCAAGTTCTTAGCTGGCCAAGCTGAAGTTTTAAAGCAGGAATTATTTCACATGCACCAGTTTAAATATGCAAGGACAGGAAATCAAAGAATGTGGCTACCCCACACCTGTAATTACTAGCAAATAACAAAATTCAGCCAACACTAGCTTCAGTTCAAGTTACTGAAGAGCAGAATAACTTCAGTTAAAAATTCCTTCAACACTCAAATTAAATACTGTATTTTTAAAAAAAAGTGCAGATAAAGGTACTTAAATTCTCTTATACGTCCAGTTGAATATAACCAAGTTCTTAGCTGGCCAAGCTGAAGTTTTAAAGCAGGAATTATTTCACATGCACCAGTTTAAATATGCAAGGACAGGAAATCAAAGAATGTGGCTACCCCACACCTGTAATTACTAGCAAATAACAAAATTCAGCCAACACTAGCTTCAGTTCAAGTTACTGAAGAGCAGAATAACTTCAGTTAAAAATTCCTTCAACACTCAAATTAAATACTGTATTTTTTTAAAAAAGTGCAGATAAAGGTACTTAAATTCTCTTATACGTCCAGTTGAATATAACCAAGTTCTTAGCTGGCCAAGCTGAAGTTTTAAAGCAGGAATTATTTCACATGCACCAGTTTAAATATGCAAGGACAGGAAATCAAAGAATGTGGCTACCCCCACACCTGTAATTACTAGCAAATAACAAAATTCAGCCAACACTAGCTTCAGTTCAAGTTACTGAAGAGCAGAATAACTTCAGTTAAAAATTCCTTCAACACTCAAATTAAATACTGTATTTTTTAAAAAAAAAGTGCAGATAAAGGTACTTAAATTCTCTTATACGTCCAGTTGAATATAACCAAGTTCTTAGCTGGCCAAGCTGAAGTTTTAAAGCAGGAATTATTTCACATGCACCAGTTTAAATATGCAAGGACAGGAAATCAAAGAATGTGGCTACCCCACACCTGTAATTACTAGCAAATAACAAAATTCAGCCAACACTAGCTTCAGTTCAAGTTACTGAAGAGCAGAATAACTTCAGTTAAAAATTCCTTCAACACTCAAATTAAATACTGTATTTTTTAAAAAAGTGCAGATAAAGGTACTTAAATTCTCTTATACGTCCAGTTGAATATAACCAAGTTCTTAGCTGGCCAAGCTGAAGTTTTAAAGCAGGAATTATTTCACATGCACCAGTTTAAATATGCAAGGACAGGAAATCAAAGAATGTGGCTACCCCACACCTGTAATTACTAGCAAATAACAAAATTCAGCCAACACTAGCTTCAGTTCAAGTTACTGAAGAGCAGAATAACTTCAGTTAAAAATTCCTTCAACACTCAAATTAAATACTGTATTTTTTAAAAAAAGTGCAGATAAAGGTACTTAAATTCTCTTATACGTCCAGTTGAATATAACCAAGTTCTTAGCTGGCCAAGCTGAAGTTTTAAAGCAGGAATTATTTCACATGCACCAGTTTAAATATGCAAGGACAGGAAATCAAAGAATGTGGCTACCCCACACCTGTAATTACTAGCAAATAACAAAATTCAGCCAACACTAGCTTCAGTTCAAGTTACTGAAGAGCAGAATAACTTCAGTTAAAAATTCCTTCAACACTCAAATTAAATACTGTATTTTTTAAAAAAAAGTGCAGATAAAGGTACTTAAATTCTCTTATACGTCCAGTTGAATATAACCAAGTTCTTAGCTGGCCAAGCTGAAGTTTTAAAGCAGGAATTATTTCACATGCACCAGTTTAAATATGCAAGGACAGGAAATCAAAGAATGTGGCTACCCCCACACCTGTAATTACTAGCAAATAACAAAATTCAGCCAACACTAGCTTCAGTTCAAGTTACTGAAGAGCAGAATAACTTCAGTTAAAAATTCCTTCAACACTCAAATTAAATACTGTATTTTTTAAAAAAAGTGCAGATAAAGGTACTTAAATTCTCTTATACGTCCAGTTGAATATAACCAAGTTCTTAGCTGGCCAAGCTGAAGTTTTAAAGCAGGAATTATTTCACATGCACCAGTTTAAATATGCAAGGACAGGAAATCAAAGAATGTGGCTACCCCACACCTGTAATTACTAGCAAATAACAAAATTCAGCCAACACTAGCTTCAGTTCAAGTTACTGAAGAGCAGAATAACTTCAGTTAAAAATTCCTTCAACACTCAAATTAAATACTGTATTTTTTAAAAAAGTGCAGATAAAGGTACTTAAATTCTCTTATACGTCCAGTTGAATATAACCAAGTTCTTAGCTGGCCAAGCTGAAGTTTTAAAGCAGGAATTATTTCACATGCACCAGTTTAAATATGCAAGGACAGGAAATCAAAGAATGTGGCTACCCCACACCTGTAATTACTAGCAAATAACAAAATTCAGCCAACACTAGCTTCAGTTCAAGTTACTGAAGAGCAGAATAACTTCAGTTAAAAATTCCTTCAACACTCAAATTAAATACTGTATTTTTTAAAAAAGTGCAGATAAAGGTACTTAAATTCTCTTATACGTCCAGTTGAATATAACCAAGTTCTTAGCTGGCCAAGCTGAAGTTTTAAAGCAGGAATTATTTCACATGCACCAGTTTAAATATGCAAGGACAGGAAATCAAAGAATGTGGCTACCCCCACACCTGTAATTACTAGCAAATAACAAAATTCAGCCAACACTAGCTTCAGTTCAAGTTACTGAAGAGCAGAATAACTTCAGTTAAAAATTCCTTCAACACTCAAATTAAATACTGTATTTTTAAAAAAAAAGTGCAGATAAAGGTACTTAAATTCTCTTATACGTCCAGTTGAATATAACCAAGTTCTTAGCTGGCCAAGCTGAAGTTTTAAAGCAGGAATTATTTCACATGCACCAGTTTAAATATGCAAGGACAGGAAATCAAAGAATGTGGCTACCCCACACCTGTAATTACTAGCAAATAACAAAATTCAGCCAACACTAGCTTCAGTTCAAGTTACTGAAGAGCAGAATAACTTCAGTTAAAAATTCCTTCAACACTCAAATTAAATACTGTATTTTTTAAAAAAAGTGCAGATAAAGGTACTTAAATTCTCTTATACGTCCAGTTGAATATAACCAAGTTCTTAGCTGGCCAAGCTGAAGTTTTAAAGCAGGAATTATTTCACATGCACCAGTTTAAATATGCAAGGACAGGAAATCAAAGAATGTGGCTACCCCACACCTGTAATTACTAGCAAATAACAAAATTCAGCCAACACTAGCTTCAGTTCAAGTTACTGAAGAGCAGAATAACTTCAGTTAAAAATTCCTTCAACACTCAAATTAAATACTGTATTTTTTAAAAAAAAGTGCAGATAAAGGTACTTAAATTCTCTTATACGTCCAGTTGAATATAACCAAGTTCTTAGCTGGCCAAGCTGAAGTTTTAAAGCAGGAATTATTTCACATGCACCAGTTTAAATATGCAAGGACAGGAAATCAAAGAATGTGGCTACCCCACACCTGTAATTACTAGCAAATAACAAAATTCAGCCAACAGTAGCTTCAGTTCAAGTTACTGAAGAGCAGAATAACTTCAGTTAAAAATTCCTTCAACACTCAAATTAAATACTGTATTTTTTTAAAAAAAGTGCAGATAAAGGTACTTAAATTCTCTTATACGTCCAGTTGAATATAACCAAGTTCTTTGCTGGCCAAGCTGAAGTTTTAAAGCAGGAATTATTTCACATGCACCAGTTTAAATATGCAAGGACAGGAAATCAAAGAATGTGGCTACCCCCACACCTGTAATTACTAGCAAATAACAAAATTCAGCCAACACTAGCTTCAGTTCAAGTTGCTGAAGAGCAGAATAACTTCAGTTAAAAATTCCTTCAACACTCAAATTAAATACTGTATTTTAAAAAAAAAAGTGCAGATAAAGGTACTTAAATTCTCTTATACCTCCATTTGAATATAACCAAGTTCTTAGCTGGCCAAGCTGAAGATTTAAAGCAGGAATTATTTCACATGCACCAGTTTAAATATGCAAGGACAGGAAATCAAAGAATGTGGCTACCCCCACACCTGTAATTACTAGCAAATAACAAAATTCAGCCAACACTAGCTTCAGTTCAAGTTACTGAAGAGCAGAATAACTTCAGTTAAAAATTCCTTCAACACTCAAATTAAATACTGTATTTTTTTAAAAAAAAAGTGCAGATAAAGGTACTTAAATTCTCTTATACGTCCAGTTGAATATAACCAAGTTCTTTGCTGGCCAAGCTGAAGTGTTAAAGTTTTGCCCTCATCCATTGCTTTGATGACCATCTCATAGAAGTCCACTAGGCTGATTAGGCATGACCCGCCCTTTACAAAACAAAATTGGGTAGGGCCCAGGGTTTGGTTGTTTTGTAGGTCATAACTGATCATTTCTATGATAATTCTTTCAATAGCTTTGCATATGAGACTAGGGAGAACTATGGGTCTTTAGTTTCAAGGATCTGTAGCTAGCCCACCTTTGTGCAGAAAGATGACTGTTGCTGTTCAATATTCATGAGGCATGAAGCCTGTTATGAGGCTACAGCTAAATAACAGTTCCAGATGCCCTGCTAGGTCATGTTTCATGCTATTTGGAAGGAATCCTGAAATACTGGCTGGGCCCATTGACACAGAGAGAGAATTAAGAACATGTTCCCTAGCGATAGTAGAGGGAAGCTTGAGGAGGAGAGAGAGAGATAAAGTTGCAGTTAAATTTGTCAGCCAGTAGGCTTGCTATATCTTATGGCTCAGTATAGGTGGCTCCATCAACAATCAGCACTGCACACAATTATGTATTACCCTTGAAGTTGCGGATAAAGCTAAAGAATGTCTTGTGGTTGTTCTTGGCTTGGGAGGCCAAATTTACCTCAAATTTGGCTTTCATAGACTTTATTTGCCCTCTGAGTTGTTTGCTTAGTTTGATGAGAGTACTTTATCATGCTGGTTGGTGCACCTCCTAATTATTGCCATGATTTTCTTCCTTCTGTTATACAGCCTATTGCTGTTCTGATTCCACCAGGGTGGCTTGTTTTATAGTGTTTCTGTGAACAGTTCTGCATAGGCAGCAGTGTTCTCAGGTTTATGGAGGCTTGAAATTTTGCTAGGTTATCACTTAATAGTAGGAAGTTAGGTTTAGAGTAGTTCATGGATATTTCAGGGTTAGATGAAGTTTCAGATTTTATTTTTACTTCAAAGGAGATCATTTTGTGGTCTGACCTTACCAGTGAAGGCATTACACTAAGAGGTGTGTGTGCAGCATTCTCCAACATTGCTAAGGAACAGGTCCAGTATTTTTGCAAACCTGGTTGGTGTACTGACAATTTGGACCAGGAAGTTTGTGTTTACAAACTCCAGAATCTATGCTGTACATTTGGTGTCATATGGGATTCACAGTTAATAATGGGATAATTGAAGTCACCCATGAATATGGTATTGGGTTGGATGGTGGATGTTTCCAAAAAGTTTAAATATATGTTAAGGGTTCATAGGTCATAGGGGGGGCTATAACTTGCAAGGAAGTGTTTTTTGCCTATGGCGATTTGAATATGGAAAACTTCAAGTGCATTGTCCTGTTTGACCAGCCTTGAGGATTATTTATATTTGATGTAAATCAAAGCACTTCCACCTTTGGTTCCTGTCTATGTAGTAGCTAGTCTAAATGTTGGAAGGCATTATAGCCTTGTACTGCCAGTGTGCTCTCCATGGATTTAAACCATGTCTCACTGATTGTGCAGACATCAGCATTCTCTAGGGTGAGAAGAGCATGTAGGGAGTGAAGTTTTTTTGTTTAGACTCACATCACTGAGCAGTAACACCTTAAGATTTTCTTGGTTTTGATTTGATATGTCAGAAGTACCTTAAGTCTGAAATTGCCTAAAAAAGACACTATGTGGAAAGAGAATGTTTTAGCAAATATTCAAAAGCTTAGAGAAAAAAGTCCAGGCTATCCCTGGCAAAGGGTCTATATTATAAAATCGACTGCTTAGCGTGTCGAACACCCAAATGTCGACAGCTAAACAGTGAAAGCTTAAAACTGCGAACAACCACTTCTGCACAGTTTTTCATAGGGAAAAACTTTGCTTGGCCGTCGGACGGTAAAACAAACTTTTAACCCCTAATTAAGTGGGGGGGGCTTCACCCCCACCCCCCCAGTGTGGGGGGTCTGTGCCCACCACACCCCCTAACTAAATATGCCAACTCCACAATCACTCTACATTTGGGAAAAGGGCAAATTCCCAATAATGGCCAAGCAAATTTTTTCCCTATGAAAAAATTTGCAGAACTGGCCATTTGCGGTTTTAAGCTTTCACTGTTTAGCTGTCGACTATAGACCCCTGGCAAAGTAGCAAACCCTTAGAATGACACCAGGAACTAAGCAAATTATTAGTCAGTCACTTTCTGATTGCATTGTGGCATCATCCTTGGTGAAAGTAAAATGCTGCTCAGTGCTAGGCTCATACCATCTTTGGACACATATTCTGAAAGCTCCATGTCTCTCTTCATATAGTCTAGGCTGGTATGTCTCAAGTCATTTACTCCCACATGAACAATGACTGCATCAATCTGGTACTTGTGGTCCAATGACCTGAGAATGTGCATAATGTGACTGATCCTGGCCCCTGATAAGTAACTCACTGTGACTTTCTCCTTACTTAACCTGGTGAGAGGGACATCAGTGTGTCCCACAATAGTGTCTCCAATGATCAGAATGTTAGATTGTGTGGTGGCTTGCCTTATGTGCTCAGAAGTTGTATCTCCATAGGATCTGGCTGTATGTGTAGATGTGGATGTTTTGAAAGAGTACATTCAAGTTGATGAAGGTATTTGTTATGCATTACCTCTCAACCTCTTACAGCAAAAAATCCAAACAAAGCCTGACAAAATTGGGGGACAAAGGCCCAAAAATAGGGACATATTTTAAATACTGCTCTTATAAACTTAAAAAGTTGCTAGAATAACAGGATTTGTATTAGCATGCATTTTTTGGAAGGATAATATGTCTGAAACACAAATGTATATCAATATTTAGTAACTTCAATCCACAGATCATCCTAGTGACTTGCCAATAAAAAACACAAATCTTATGAGGAACAGATCAAAAATATGAGGCAAAAATCTTGACATTCTGCGAAAATCTGTACAGTTGAGAGGTATGAATTATGCATACTTTGTCTAGGAGGTCTTTGTATTTTAGGAAGTTTACATTTAAATGCCTCAGCATATGTGGGACTATGTCTTTGCTTTGAACTGTGGATGTTGGGTGCAGTGTGTATATTACTGACAACCTGATTCATACTAGGAGTACTTTTCATAGTTTCATAGTTTCATAGTATAGTACTAGGCTATCTGCCCTGGGGCATTTGTAAGCCTAGCCATAGTGATGTGACTTTTGCCACCCCATGAAATGGTAAAAAAATGTACAGAATAAAATTAGAATACTGTGCCTCTGTCTAGTAGTGACACAATGAAGGTCCCCTTATATAATAGAATTAGTTTACTGTGCCCCTGTCTAGCAGTGACACAGATGTGACCCCTGGGGAAAACTTACGATCTCCCATCCACTCATCAAGATTTCTCTTGAAGAGAGTCAGTGAGGGGCTCTGCCTAATACGAACTGGGATCTTGTTCCAAAGCATGGGAAGCCTCTGGGTTATGAATCTATCCCTCCAGCATGTCCTATTCATACTTGTGCCAAGGTTTAAGTCTTTAGCTCTCGTGGTCCTGATGGATTTTGATTTTTTGAGGTGGAGCATGTCCATCAGATCCTGATTGGACATGGCCTTGTATGTCAGGCAGAGATCACCTCTGAGCAGGCGGTATGCTACTGAATAGAGCTGAAGTTTCTTTAGTCTGGCAGAATAAGACATATGTTGGAGACCCTTGATCCTCTTGGTGAGGTACTTTTGTGGTCTCTCCAGCTATTGCAAATGCCGGGTGAGGTACATACCAAATGGGGCATTGTACTCAATCATGGGTCTGATGAGGGAGGAGTAAAGGGGTACAATGACATCCCTGGATCTGGATGTGAATCCCTTCATGATGAGGTGTGCAAGGTAGAAAGTCTTTCTAACCACTTTGGCAATGTGGGTGTCAAATGAGAGGTCACTATCAACTTGGGTCCCCAGTTCTCTGATTACTTTTTCCGTACTCAGTGGGTTGCTGTCTATGTGATAATTTGTGGGTACTTTGTTTTTCCCAAAGGGGATGACTATACATTTTTTGGCATTTAGTTTAAGGCCGTGACTCCAACACCAGTTGTCCGTTTCTGTGAGGCCTTTTTGTAGGATGTATGTGTCCACTGGTGTATCGACTATGGCGCCTAGTTTGCAGTCATCTGCGAACTTTGTCAGCCACAACCCTCCCATGTTTGCTTTAACATCTGAGAAATAAATGCCGAACAAGAGGGGTCCCAGGACAGATCCCTGTGGGACACCACTTGTGACTGGCTTTGAGTCTGACATTGCTCCAGTGATTTTAACTTTATGGGTTCTGTCCTTTAGCCAGTTTGCAACCCATCTAGTGACATAAGGGTTTACGTTTAAGCTGTTGAGCTTATCTATGATGCCTGAGTGGGGTATTGTGTCGAAGGCCTTAGCCAAGTCCAGGTAGGCTGTATGGACTGCTTTGCCCTCATCAATGGCTCTAGTGACTGTTTCAAAAAAGTTAACCAGGTTCAAAAGGCAGGATCTGCCCTTTACAAAGCCGAACTGGGTGGGGTCAAGTGTCTGTAGGTCCCCTATGTCTCTGTTTATGAGTTCCATAATGATTCTTTCCATAGCTTTGCAGACCAGGCTGGTTAAGCGTATGGGGCGGTAGTTCCCAGCGTCTGTAGAGGTACCCCCTTTGTGGAGTGGGACCACTGTTGCTGTACTCCAGTGTTCAGGTACATATCCTGAAGTAAGGCTAAGGTTAAATAGCATTTTTATGTGTGGGTTTAGCTCCTCTTGGAGTTCACGTAACACGCAACCCGGGATACTGTCAGGTCCCATTGATGCTGTGTTTTTAGCTTTGTTTAGGGCGGTTCTCACTTGGACATCTGAGATGACAGGGAGATTGGGATAAGTATTTCTTCTTTTGGGGGTGAGGGAGGGGAGATATTTGCACTGAACCTGTCAGCCAGAATGTTGGCAATATCTGTGGGTTCAGTGTATTTTTTTGTTGTTGTGAACTAACTCTGAGCATATCTGAGGGTTTCTGCCCAGGTTTCTAACATAGCTGAAGAAGGCTTTGTGGTTATCTTTAGTGTCCTTAGCGATTTTTCTCTCAAAGTTGGCCTTGGATGTTTTTATGAGAGAACATAGTTTTCTGCTAATGTTGATCAGAGATGTCTTCCCTTCATGGGATTTTGCTCTGACATGCAGTAGCTTCCTTCTTTTGTTATACAATTTGTTAATGGCTGAGGTCCACCAGACTGGACACTTGCCTTTGGTGGAGAGGGACTTGGATTTATTTGGGATTGCATGATCCATGCATTCTTGGAGATGTCCATAGAAAGCATTTGTGAAGGATTTGGCATTGTGGGATGTGGTATCCACTGGCACAGTGGGCTTAAAGGATACCATCTCAGTCTTAAGAAGAGTGAAGTCTGCTTTTGAGAAGTTTTTCACTGTGGTCTTTTGTGCTGGGGTGGAGGTGGGATATGTATATCCAGGGTGATTAGTTTGTGGTCAGATCTCACTAGTGAGGGGTATACTTCCGGTGTGGAGCATTTTGTCCCCATGTTTGTGATGATCAGGTCTAGTATATTATCTCCCCTAGTGGGAGAGGTGACTAGTTGTTCCAGTGCATTTGAATTTATGAATTCCAGGAACCTTTGGGCTAGGGTATTAGGGCTAGAATAATGTACCCAATCTATGTTTGGGTAGTTGAAGTCTCCCAGTATGATGGTATTTTGTGATACATTCATATCCTCCAATGTCTTCAGGAAGGCTGAGTGGGGTTCCTGAGATTGGGAGGTGGTCTGTAACATGCTACCAGTTGTATAGCAGTTTTGCCTGTGGTTAGTTGCACCTGTATGGTCTCTGATGCTTCATGTGTTGCTACTAACCTGGAGGTGTGGGTGTCCTTGATGAATATGGACACTCCCCCTCCCTTTGTGGTTTGGCCCGGGTTTTGGGGCTGAAAAGCATGATACGAGGTATAGCCTGGTAGTGCTGGGGTGCTCTCAGGAGCCTTGAACCAGGTTTCAGTTACTGCACAGACGTCGATGTTCTCCATGCTGAGGAGTACATCGAGTGCCTGCATTTTGAGATTTAGACTTCTGGCGTTGAGCAGCATTACCCTTCGTTTATTTCCATTTTTGTTTTCTAAGGAGGTGGGTTTGTCTTTTGAGCCTTGCCTAAAAAAGGCACTATGGGGGTGGCAAGAGCCTTAGCAAATATCCAGAAGCCCAGCGGTGACAGGTGTAAGCCATCCCTTGCGAAGCAGCGTGGCTTGTCCAACATGTCATCCCAGGCAGACAGACATTGGATCCCCTTAGAATGACACCAGTACTTGAGCCAATTATTAAAGCTGATCATCTTGTCTTTGTATTGTGGTATCATTCTTGCTGAGGGCAAGATGCTGCTCAGGGTCAGGGTCATACCAGCCTGGGCTACATAATCGGAGAGCTCCTCTATGTCTCTTTTCATGTAGTCCAGGGAGGTACGTCTCAGGTCATTCACACCAGCATGGACATTGACGGAGTCATATTTGTACTTGCTTTGGAGTGACTTGAGTGTGTGTTATGTGGCGGATCCTAGCTCCCGATAGACAGCTCACAGTCACCCTCTCCTTGTTCAGCCTGGTCAGCAGGACATCAGTGTGTCTGACTATAGAGTCACCTATTACTAGTGTATCAGGCATGCTGTTTGGCCTTAAGGGCTGTGATTGGTTGACACACTGATTTATTGAAGTATGTGTTGCATGTGTTTTGTTTTGAGGTGGTGGATTTTTGGATGTCTGCTTTGGGAGCCTCTGTTGTTTTGGTAAGTTTTTTATTAGAGCCTCCGAGTATGTCTTTGTGTTTTTATGTGTTTGGTTTGCAGTTGTGGTAGGTCTATGTGGGACTGGGATTGTTGTGAGTGTGGTTATCATCTCCTCCTGTCTGGTCATGCCAGCCCTGAGTTGAGAGAGTTCAGCCTCCAGTTTGGCTATATAGTTGCATCTCTCACATGTATTTGTGTTTGTTGGGAGGAGGAGAGGGTTGTCTGTGTACATGAGACAATTGTAGCATTGTCTCAAGATACCCAGATTGACCAGCTGAACTGGAGAGGACGCCAGTAATCTACCACTTGACATGCTAGAACAGTTTTGCCTCCAGTGACACTGTATAAATGCATCTCTCACATACCATATCAGTTTGAGAATTAACTGGTTGCCAGTAAACATGAGGTAATTTCTACATTGCTTCTGGATGCCCATATACAGCAAGCTGGTAATGAAGATAGTGGGAAAGTTCATACCCATGGCAAAATGCACTTTTTTATTGATTAGACAGTTGGAGTGAGAATATAAAGTATTGTCATGTGTATCTGGTTAGCAACTCTGAAGACAATTCTTGTCATTGCAAACTAGTTGCCTTGTGTGCAAACAAGTATTGGTGAAATTTCAAGGGTGCTTTTAAAGAAAAGATGTCAGCTCATTGTGTCTGTGTCTATAGAGGGCATTGCCAAACACTTGAGGAGAAACTATTTATTTAACATTTGTTGACTGTGAAAGCATGACTAGGACAGAGCCTATTTTCAGGGGAGGCCCAGGTAGAAATGCTCCAGATGTATGTCATTGTAACGTGGGAGGAAAGTGGAGTAGCTGGTGGAAACCCACACAAACAAAGGGAGGACATGCAGACTCTGCACAGAAGGCACCCCAGCTGAGAACTGAACCAGAAAACTGCTCCCTGTGAGGCAACAATGTTAACCACTGCACCACTGCACTGCCCTATTATGAAAATAATAAGCAAACCCTGATGATTTATGGATGAAGTATTTAGGGAGATATTCTGAAGTAAGGTTAGATGATAAGAAATCAAGCAGTACTTACTGAAAACAAAGAATTAGCTTTGTCAAAAATGATGAAAAGGGGGGTCTGAATAGCTGCTGCCTGTCTGCTACCAGTGCTGGTCTTACCGCAGTTTCATGCTGCTAGGATAGAATGCCATTTTGCTTCTTCTCTCAACAGAAGGAAAAAGTAGCACCAATCTGAAGATGAGAAGCAGGCCACAGGCTCTTTGGTAATTAACAGTCGTGTTTCAGATGATGCAAGGGTCTGTAGGCTTGCTGTAGCCTTTTCCATGTAGCTGCCTTTAATATCAACCAGATACATCAGGAAGGTTCAACACAGACACTCACTGCCAAATCAGAAACAGCTAGGAATCAATGCACTCTGCTCCTACTATCCGCAAGAGCAAAACGTAATACAGATTCCAAGCTGGAACCCATGATGCTGTTGCTATGCTTTCTGGTGATCAGTAGTCTCCAGGAAATAATGTTCCTATGCCTTTTCTCTCAGCAGGATCAGAATGGAGGCACTCATCCCAAGATGACTACTAAGAGCAGAATGTGGGCTGTCCTATAGTTGTACATAGAGTAGATGTTGCAGATTTTAAAGGTAAGGTGGAAAAATGGTTTAATATCCTAAGGGCTGCAGTAGGCACTAAGCAGTTAAATATGAAAGAGGGAGTAACCTAAGCTCTAGCTATCTACAGTAGATATAAAATCTTTACACATCCCTGTTAAAATGCCAGGTTTTTGTGATATAAAAAAATGAAACCACAATAAATCATTTCAAAACTTTTCCCACCTTTAATGTCTCCAATAACCTGTACAATTCAATTGAAAAATGAACAAATCTGTTGGGGAAAAATCTAAAAAATAAAAAACGTACAATATGCTGGTTGCATAAGTGTGCACATCCTTAAACTAATAGTTTGTTGAAGCACCCTTTGATTTAATTACAGCATTTAGTCTTCTTGGGTAGGAGTCTATCAGCATGGCACATCTTGACTTGCCAATATTTGCTCACTCTTCTTTGCAAAAGGGCTCCAAATCTATCAGATTGGGAGGGCATCTCTTGTGCACAGCCCTCTTCAGGTCACCCCACAGATTTTCTATTGGATTTAGGTCTGGGACTGGCTGGGACATTCCAAAACTTTAATCTTCTTCTGGTGAAGTCATTCTTTTGTTGATTTGGATGTATGCTTGGGGTCATTGTCAAGTTGAAAGGTGAAATTCCTCTTCATCTTCAGCTTTCTAGCAGATGCCTGAAGGTTTTGGGCCAAAAGTGATTGGAATTTGGAACTGTTCATAATTCCCTCCACCTTGACTAAAGCCTCAGTTCCAGCTGAAGAAAAGCAACCCCAAAGCATGATACTGCCACCATCATGCCTCACCATGGGGATGGTGTTCTTTTGGTGATGCAAAGTGTTACTTTTGCTCCAAACATACTTTTTGGAATTGTGGCCAGAAAGTTGAATCTTGGTCTCATCAGACCATAACACATTTTCCTGCATGCTTTTGGGAGACTTAATGTATTGTTTTGCAAATTTTAACTGGGCCTGGATGTTTTTCTGTGTAAAAGAGTCTTCCATCTTGCAACCCTACCCCATACTCCAGACATTTGGAGAATACGGGAGATTGTTGTCACATGTAGTACATAAACACTACTTGCCAGAAATTCCTGCAGCTCCTTCAATGTTGCTGTAGGTCTCTTGGCAGCTTCCCTGACCAGTTTTTGTCTTGTCTTTTCATCAACTTTGGAGGGACATCCAGTTCTTTGCAACATCACTGTTGCCCCATATTTTCTTTACTTTTTGATGACTGTCTTTACTGTGTTCCATGGTATGTCCAATGCTGTGGAAATTTTTTTGTACCCTTCTCCTGACTGATACCTTTCAACAATGAGATCCCTTTGATGTTTTGAAAGCTCTCTGCAAACCATGGCTTTTGCTGTAGCAGGCAACTGAATAAATGTCAGGAAAATCCTACTATGACAGCTGAACTTTATTTGGGGTTAATCGGTCTCTTTAATTGATGGCAGGTGTGTACCCAAGAAGACTGCATGCTGTAATTAAATTAAAAGGTGCTTCAACAAAGTATTAGTTTAAGGATCCACTCACATAAAGTATTAGTTTAACGGTGTGCACACTTATGCAACCGGCATATTGTACGTTTCTTATTTTTTATATTTTTTCCCCTAACTGATTTGTTTGGTTTTCAATTGAATTGTAAAGGTTATAGGTCACATTAAAGGTGGGAAAAGTTCTGAAATGATTTATTGTGGTCTCATTTTTTTATATCACAAAAACTTGGCATTTTAACAGGAGTGTGTAAACATTTTATATCCACTTTAAGTAGAGCTGCACTAATTTTAAAAGAGCAATATAGATTGCAAGGGGGTGGGCACTTTGTATTCTGGTTCTATGGAATACAGTAGGAAGGTCAATAAAGTTAAATAGCTGAAAGGAAGTTAAAGTGGACAATACAGTAGTGCAGTGGTAGCATCGTTACCTCACAGCAAGATGTTATCTGGTTCAATTCTCAGGTAGGGTGCCTTCTGTATGGAGTCTGCATGTCCTCTCTGTGTTCATGTGGGTTTCCTGCCACATTAGAAAAATATGCATCTGGAGCATTTTTCCCCAGGCCTCTGCTGGAAATTGGCTTTGTTCAAAGTTGAACTTTCCTGGTTAATAAATGGATGTTATAAAATTATAATTTTATGCTTCCTCACAATAGCCTCTGATAGAGGAGAGGGAAGGAAATATGCTGTTTTAATATAAGGGGCAGGCAGTAAGAAAGGCAACTGAGTTTAAAATTAAAGCAGCACCAAAGTGGGAGGGTGAGGGAAAACTGAATTTCTGTTTGGCTCAAAAATGACACAGCTGTGGTCTCTTTCCTACTTTAAATATGCAATTGAAAGCAGAATACAAATACAATACCATGTAAAGAAAATAAACAACAATAGACACGATAGAAGAAAGCAATGAAGCAATAAAAATATAAGAAAGCAAAAACAAATTAAACCTTTCTCCCACAGCAATGTGTGGCAAAGTCTGAGTCAGTTTTTCCAGTAAAGCCTTAAAATGTTTTATTTTATCCTTTAAATAGAAGGTTTAGTTCCTAGCTCCACCCTCATTTCACAGGTAATTAACCTTAATTGACCTGTTCTAATATCTGTTTGACTCTTAAGAGACAATGCTGTGTTTTTTTTCTAGTTTAAATATGCAACTAACAAATAATATAACAAAAATAAAATAAATCATGACTAAAATCAGGAAGATCAACTCCCATAATCATAGCAGCTCTCTAATTAAAATAAACAGGAAATTAAGAGTACTAATTAAGTCCAAAAAAGCCAATTATAAGGTCAAGATAGTTTCACAGGCTGAAGACAAATACAAGGTCTTCTACAGCTATGCCCAAAACCTCAAAGGCTGCAAACATCCATATGCTGCATTGGTATCAATGGTGCCACCTTCACTCAACAGAGTGACATAGCGAATTGGCTGCACTGCCCCTGCCTCTGCCCATGAAATAACTGATAGCATAACCTCCCCACCTATTAACATAGAGCAGGATCTGGTGACACTTGCTATGGCCAAAAACACAGCCTCAGTAGGACCTGCCAATATCCTGGGATGCCTCCTAAGTAGCTTAAAACATGACCGATCAGTACCACTTGAGTCACTTTTCCTATAGCTGGAAAATAGGCTTTGTACGACAAGAATGAAAGACTGTAGTGATTATCCTACTTCACAAGGGTGGACCATCAACTGAACCATGGAAACTTCAGACCCATTAATCTGACTAATCTCCTATGCAAAGCCATGGGATGATTTATTATGGAAATGATAAACAAATTCATAGGAAACTTCAGACACTGGATATGACTCAGTTTGGCTTAGTCAGGGGGAGTTCATGCCTACTAAACCCGATGGACTTTTTTCTGAAGGTCACCATGGCAATGGATGAGAGGAAAATGGTGAATACTGCCTAACTGAACCTGGCTAAGGTGCTCAATATAATACCAGGGGCGGCTCGTGGCATCGGACTGCCGGACTGCAGCCCCCTCAGCAAAAAAAAAGAAAAAAGTACTTTTTAGTTTAATTATTTTATTTTTTTTACTGTCTCAGACAGTTCAGTTGACTTAGTTACTCGTCTTTCAAGTTCCTGCCTCAGAGAGTACGCGCATGCGCACTTTGACCACTTCGGGTTGTGTCAGTTTTAAATAAAGACGTTTTTTTTTTTCTCTCTGTTTCTGCTGCAGCCCGGAGAGCAAATTAAGGCATCAGTGTGATGCCCAGCAGTCTATGCAGTTTGGAACCGCATAGAATTGGAAAGGGTTCGGACTGCCACATCCACAGGCATGTACATGACAT
>NC_056727.1:49025987-49091394 GCF_019279795.1 Protopterus annectens | reverse complement strand
CTTTTTACTTCTTCAGAGATTGTGCATATTTACTGATAATGGTGGACTGTAGAAGTTTGAGTAGACTTTTATGATGGAAATGTTCTGAACTGGGCAGTTTTGTCATTATTGATGCATGTGTTTTGTTTCATTGTTTACTGGAAAAATGTTCAAAACAATAGGAAGGTGTATCAAAGAGCACATGTATGTTTCATATGCAAGGGGTCTATAATTTGAAAACAGCCCAGAATTAATCATTATCTGCCACTGGTAAAATGTATTTTCTTTGAATGTGGGTTTCAATGCTGTTTCAATTAATGTGAGTTTCAAGGGCAGAGAAGTTTTAATGCTAAGTTTGTTTAGCAGATGTCTTAGTGTTTGTGCTGTAAAATGCAAAATAAAACTTTCAAATAAAGTCCAAATCATCATAGAAGTAAATCAGTATGCACATTAGTGTTTATGGTAAATGGAGTGAAATAGCCAAGTAATGGATCATTGGAATGACTGCAGGGGGAGGCTCCATTAGACCATGATTTTGTAAGGGGGAAGGGTGGCAAACTTAGACAGCCCCAGCTGAACTACACCTCCCAACTGTCCAGATTTTCAAAGAATTAATAGATTTTTGCTTCTTATTTTTGGTTTGTTCCTCATAAAATTTGTGGTTTTCTGGCAAATCACTTAGGAATTAAGTCACTAAATAATGACACACTGAGTTTCAGACTTCATAACCTTCAGAAAAATGCATGCTAAAATAAGACCTGTTGTTCTATCAACTGCCTCAGTTTATACAAGAGCAATTTTTAGTACTGTTTATATGTTCACCCCAATATATTTGTCCTTGTCCAGATTTATTGCATTAACAGGTTGAGAGGTATATGCAAATAAATTGCTTTATAGAATTAGGCATAGCCAAACCTCTCAACTGTCCCTGATTTTGGCTGAAAATGTTGCTCTTCCCCTAATAATCTCTCTGCAAAATAGCAATTTTGGAAGAAAACATGGAGGGTTTACAATTAAGAAATAAATGTAATAATCAGAGTTATAGATTACTTTTATTTCAGAAATGCATGTAGATTCTTTTATTTTGTTAGCTGCTCAAGTTAGCAGTACTAATATTAAAGTGTCCCTTCTTTGACAGGTTCCCAGCTGTATTGTGTGGCTATTTTATATTTTTACATCACATTTTTCGTCCATTTTTCATAACATTGTGTTTTTTTGGCAAATTAGTGACAAATCATTAAAGACTGAAGTTAGAAAATAATGACAGACATTTGAGTTTCAGAGTTCATACCATTCAGAAAATTCATACTAATGCAAGACCTATTCTATTATCTTTCTAAGTTTATAAGAGCAATATTTTAAAAATTGTCCTTATTTTTGAGCCTTTGTCCCACTTCTTTGTATGGCTTTGTCCAGATTTCTTGCTCTGAGGTTGAGAGGTATGACAAATTTGTCAGGGTCATCACAGTCAGCCAGAGACATTTCAAATTGTGACATACTTGTTGCACCCCACTCCCCCATGTAGTGACTCTGGATGTGTTGAAGCAAGGCAAGGAGTAGTTATGCAGTGTAAATGTGCAGAGTATCCCCCCATCCAAGGTAGACACAAGTACTAGAGTGGCTTTTCATCTGTCCTTGATTTTTGCAGAATGGTCTGGTTTCTGTCATATTTTTTGTACTGTTGATTTATGCTTATTACTCAAAGTGCGTGTTGCTCTGTGTTTAAGTGGCAATACTTTAATGACCATCAGGTAAGCTTGGCTGAGATTGTAAGATGCAAGTAAGCTTTAATAAGCATACTGTTAAAGAATTGCCAACATTGAAAGCCTTTCTGTTGTTGCCATGTAGGGAATACGTGACTAGATAATGTATAAGCCTTGGGTATTGAAATGCATATAGGTTCATAGGTTCATAGGTTCATACTAGGCTATCTGCCCTAGGGCATTTATAAGCCTAGCCAGAATGTGTTTGGCTTTCGCCACCCATTTTAAATTTATTTTGCTATGCCCTTTTTCGAGGTTAGTATACTGTGCCTCTATCTAACAGTGACACAGAAGTGATACCCGGGGTAAACCTACGATCTCCCATCCACTCATCAAGATTCCTCTTGAAGAGAGTCAATGAGGGACTCTGCCTAACCTGGACTGGGATTTTATTCCAGAGTGAAGGGAGCCTCTGGGTTATGAATCTGTCCCTCCAGCATGTCCTATTTATTTCAGTGCTGAGGTTCAAGTCTCTCGGCGTAGCTCGATGGGATTTGGATTTTCTGAGGTGCAGCATGTCCATTAATTCGGGTTGGACATGGCTTTATATGTCAGGCACAGATCGCCTCTGAACAGGCGGTATGCCACTGAGTAGAGCTGGAGTTTCTTTAACCGGGCAGCATATGGCATCTGTTTGAGCCCTTTGATCCTCTTGGTGAGGTACTTTTGGGGTCTTTCCAATTGCTGCAGGTGTCTGGTAAGGTACATCCCAAAGGGGCATTGTACTCAATTATGGGCCTGATGAGGGATGAGTAAAGAGGCACGATGACCTCCCCTGATCTAGATGTGAATCCCTTCATGATTAGGTGGGCTATATAAAATGTTTTTCTAACCACTTTGGCCACGTGGTTGTCAAATGAGAGATTGCTATCAACTTGGGTCCCCAGGTCCCTAATTACTTCTTCTGTACTTAATGGATTTCCACCTATGTGGTAATTTGTGGGCACTTTGTTTTTGCCAAAGGGGATGACTATACACTTTTTGGCATTTAGCTTGAGGCCATGGCACTGGTACCAGTTGTCTGTTTCTATGAGGCCCTTTTGAAGGATGCTTGTGTCGGCTGGAGAGTCGATTATGGCACCCAGTTTGCAGTCATCTGTGAACTTGGTCAGCCACAGTCCTTCCGTGTTGGCCTGTACCTCCGAGAAATATATACCGAACAAGAGAGGTCCCAGGACTGAGCCTTGTGGGACACCACTTGTAACTGGTTTGGAGTCTGACATGGCTCCAGCAATTCTAACCATGTGGGTTCTGTCCTTGAGCCAGTTTGCAATCCATCTAGTGACATAGGGGTTTATATTTAAGCTGGTGAGTTTATCTATAATGCCCGAGTGGGGTATTGTATCGAAGGCTTTTGCAAGGTCCAGGTAGGCTGTGTGGACCACCTTCCCCTCGTCAATGGCCTTGGTGACTGTTTCAAAGAAATCAACCAGGTTTAAGAGGCAGGATCTGCCCTTAACAAAGCCGAACTGGGTAGGATCCAGTGTTTGTAGGTCCCCAATATCTTTATTTATGAGGTCCATGATGATCCTTTCCATAGCTTTGCAGACCAAGCTAGTCAGGCTTATGGGGCGATAGTTTCCAGGATCCGTTGAGGCACCACCTTTATGGAGAGGGACCACTGTTGCTGTACGCCACTCTTTGGGCACATATCCTGTAGTAAGGCTGAGATTGAACAGTAGTTTTATGTTTGGGTTTAGCTCTTCTTTGAGTTCATGTAGGACGCAGCCGGGACACCATCTGGTCCCATTGATGCTGTGTTTTTGCTTTGGAGAGGGCGGCTCTTACCTGAGCATCTGAGATGTCAGGGGGGCAGCACTCTGCTGGGATAGATATTTGCCCTTTTGGTGGGGTGGGGGAGAAGTTTGCGCTGAACCTGTCAGCTAGGATGTTGGCAATGTCTGTGGGTTCGTGTATTTTTTGTCATTGTGGACTAATTCTGAGCATATCTGGGAATTACCACCCAGGTTCCTAACATAACTAAAGAAAGCCTTGTGATTATCCTTAGTGTCCTGTGCAATTTTTCTCTTGAAGCTGGCCTTAGACAATTTTATGTGTGCCCGTAGTTTTTTGCTAATACTGATCAGTGATGCCTTCCCTTTTTGGGATTTTGCTTTATCATTTAGTAGCTTCCTCCTTCTATTGTATAGTTTGTTTATGGCTGGGGTCCACCAGACAGGACGTCTGCCTTTGGAGGATTGGGTCTTGGTTTTATTTGGGATCGCATGATCCATGCATTCCTGAAGGTGTTCATAGAATGTGTTTATAAAGGATTCTGCGGTCTGGGCTGTATTTTCCACAGGCCCGGGTGCTTTGAAGGATTCCACCTCAGTTTTGAGGAGTGTAAAATTTGCTTTAGAGAAGTTTTTCACTGTGGTTTTCTGGGCAGGGGGTGGGGTCGGGATGTGAATATCCAGTGAGATTAGTTTATGGTCTGATCTTACCAGTGAGGGATACACTTCTGGTCTGGAGCATAGAGTCCCCATGTTGGTGATGATCAGGTCCAGTATGTTTTCCCCTCTTGTGGGAGTGGTAACAAGTTGTTCCATAGCATTTGAGTTTATAAATTCTAGGAACCTTTGGGCTAGGTGTTGGAGCTAGAGTAATGCTCCCAGTCTATGTTTGGGTAGTTGAAGTCGCCCAATATAATGGTGTTTGGAGAGACCTTCATATTTTCCAGTGTTCTCAGGAAGGCCGAGTGGGGTTCCTGGGTTTGGGAGGGTGGTCTGTAGCAGGCTATAAACTGGAAGGCAGTTTTACCCACTGTTAGTTGCACATGGATAGTCTCTGATGCTTCGTGCTTTGCCACCAACCTGGAGGTGTGGGTATCTTTGATGAATATCGATACTCCCCCTCCTTTTGTGGTTCGGTCCAAGTTTGGGGCCGAAAAGCATGGTATGAGGTATAACCTGGTAGTGCTGGGGTGCTCTCGGGAGCCCTGAACCAGGTTTCTGTTACTGCACAGATATCGATGTTCTCCATGCTAAGGAAAGTTTTGAGTGCGTGCATCTTGAGGTTTAGACTTCTGGCGTTGAGTAGCATTACTCTTAGTTTCTTATCCCTTGTGATACCTATGGAGGTGGGTTTGTCTTTTGAGCCTTGCCTAAAAAAGGCACTATGGGGGTAGCAAGAGCTTTTGCCAATATCCGAAAGCCCAGGGGTGACAGGTGCAAGCCGTCCCTAGCGAAGCATCGTGGCTTGTCGAGCATATCATCCCAAGCTGACAGGCATTGGATCCCCTTTGAATGAAATGACACCAGTACTTAAGCCAATTGTTGAAATTGATCATCTTGTCTTCATATTGTGGCATCATTCTTGGTGAGGGTAAGATGCTACTCAAGGTCAGGGTCATACCGGCCTGGGCTACATGCTCAGAGAGCTCCTTTATGTCTCTTTTCATGTAGTCCAGGGAGGTACGTCTCAGATTATTCACACCGGCATGGACAATGACTGAGTCATATTTGTACTTGCCTTGGAGTGACCTGAGTGCTTGTGTTATGTGGCGGATCCTAGCACCCGACAGGCTGCTCACCGTGACCCTCTCCTTGTTCAGCCTGGTGAGTGGGACGTCAGTGTGCCTGACGATAGAGTCACCTATTACAAGTGTATCAGGTGTGTTGTTTAGTCTTAAGGGCTGTGACTGTTTGGCACACTGGCTTTGTGAGATATGTGTTGCACGTGTTTTGTTTTGGGGTAGCGGCTGCTTGGGTGTCTGCTTTGGAGGTCTCTGCTGCTTCGGCAGATCTTTATTTAGAGCCTCCAAGTATGTTTTTGTGTGATTATGTGTTTGGTTTGCTGTCGTGGTAGGTCTATGTGAGACTGGAATTGTAGTGAGTATGGTTTCCTTCTCCTCCTGACTGGTTATGCCAGTACTGAGTTGAGAGAGCTTAGCCTCCAGTTTGGCTATATGGTTGCATCTCTCACATGTGTTGGAATTTGTTGGGAGGAGGAGAGGGTTGTCTGTGTACATGAGGCAGTTGTAACATTGCCTCAAGATTCCCAGATTCACCAGCTGGACCGGAGAGGAGATTGACAACTGACCTTTGGACATGCTAGAATAATATTGGGAATTCCTTAATAATTGAAAACCAGGGCCAGTGGGGAGTGAGGGTGTAGTGCTTTTAATTTTTAGTGCTGACTTATATAATTGCTTTAGTGAGCAAGTGCCAGGTAACTTAAGTGCAATGTGTTACAGGTAACTTAAATGCAAAAATGACAAACAGTAACTTTCTTTCAAGTGAAACAAGGAAATAAGTACATTAAGCAATGCAGATATCACTAGTGAGCCACAGAAGCGCTGAGAAGCCACGTATTAGGTAGAATTAGCGTTCCAGGGAAATAACAAGCAAACAAACAACAAGCATATAAACAAAGCTATATTCAGCAGGCCTGGATCTAGTCTATGCTACAGCAAACAAGGTGACAGTATTTGTAATAAAGGACAGGATTACATTATTTTAAGAAGCTAATTACACTTGGAGACTTCCAGTCATCTCTGCAGGCTTTACCTGTAAACTAAACAGAATGCCAATTGTGTGGTCCATAACCTGTACAGTAATCCTTTTAAGCAATGTATCTTGAGCTTATTTCTTGTTTGCTTTTCATTTTTTACTTTGATCATGTTTTCCCCATGAAACAAGTAGATAGTTGTCAGGCAGCAGGTCTCCTTTTGGATAAGGAACATTTTTACAAGTGGAGGCATCAGAGATTTCTACTTTCAGAATGTTACTTGGTACTTTAATAAAGCTGAATTTAAATTATAATTAGAACTGCAGTGCAAGAAGTGGTTTGAGTTGAGTGCTGCTTGTTTTTCTTATACTTGATTTTGACTGGCATTCCATTAATGTATTTAAAAAAGTAATTTATTTTGTCATGCCTCACAACCTTTTTGTTTCCCTCTAGATATTAAAAAGCTGTCATGCAGCCAATGCATTGAAATATTTTTATTCTTCTACACTTCATTTTGTCTTGATTGGACTCTCATAATGACGGTTTGGCACCCACGGCAGTGTATTTAGTTAGTTTTTGTGGTTTTGAGCATGGCTCCTCCCCTTTCTAGTTGGCTGCACACCTTCCCATTGACCCTACCCATTCAGCTGTCTCCTGCAGCCCCCCTTTGATTTGACGTCACCAGCCGCCACTGTATAATACCCCACTCAGGTATAGCTGACAAAATCTCCAAACTGTGCATAAATCCTTACATATCTCACTGGATTGCCAACTAGTTCACAGACTGGACCAAGGAAGTTAGGATTGGTGGTACCACTTCCAATAAGAGACCAGTCACTAGCGGAGTAACTCAGGGCTTGTTACTGGCACTGCTCCTATCTGGCATCTACTTGTCAGAGGTAAAGGTTAATGTCAAAGGCCTTTGGCTGACCAAATTTGGGATTATCATAGATTCCTCTCATGACACAAACATTTTACAAAATGATCTAAAGCAGACAAACTCACAGATTAAAACACAATGTCAAAAAAATGCATTATAGTGCCTTTTGGGAAAACTGCCACACAAGCTAATTACATTATTGAATAAGACACCCCTAAGAATTGACCCTGTAGTCAGGGATCTGGAAACATACATAGAAAGTAGTCTAGCCTTTGATCAACATGTGGCCACGGTTGTAAGAAAATCATTCTATGTCGTCCAACTTATAAGTAAAGGCATGGCATTTAGATCCAAGAAAGTCATAGTGTCACTTTATTTGGCCCTTATCAGACCCATCATTAAGTATTATGTCCCGTCTCTCATGTACCTGACCAGATATATGCAACAGTCGGAACATGCAACCAGGCTCTTTATCAGAAGAATCCAGGATATAAACACATTGTCCTATACAAATCTCCTTAAAGTCTTATCTCTATACTTTGTCTCCTACAGGTTACTGAAAGGTAATCTATGCCTGGCATGCAAAGCATCCTCAGAGACATCTCTGATGGACCTTTTGCACATCTGCCAAAAGAACAGCTTCAGAACCATTAGATCCAAAGATTTAAATGTTCACTTGTAATATAAATAAGACATGTTAGAAAGACAGATATGTGTCTCAGAGGATCCCAATGCTCTGGAACAAGTTCCTCATCCATATGAAATGGAGTCTATCCCTAACCCTATGTAAGTGTATCCTTGAACAATGGATGGGACCCCGGGTCTGGCCCCCATGTCTCTGAGAGTCAGATGCAAACATTAATGCCCAAACTAACATACCTCCTCCCACATAACCTCTAGAAACTTTTTAAGTAACATTGCCCTCTTAATAAATGTCCATGGATTGTACAACTAGGGTTATAACCTCCCTGCTGGTTGTTAGCCTAGTATGTACCTATGAAATTATGAACCTATAAGCAATGCAGTTGTGTCTTTGGGAAGATATTTAATTAGATTGTCTATGGTAGCTTTTACGGTTCATAGTTTGGAAGAAAAATGTGTTTAAACATTAAAGGCTGATAAGAGTAATATATTGGTTTATCATTATAAGGTATTTGATAGGAAATGAATTATATTAACTGGTCTTTAGTAACATGGACTCAGGTTATCCTTGAAGAAATGGCAACTTGAACTTTTGGCCATGCATCCATACAGGTAAAGGAAGACTATTGATATTTGTGAGGAATGAATGTTAAAAATAATACAGTAGATAACTACTCATAATATATCTAATATTAAATGTAGCTAGTTAGTAATCTGGGTGAATTTTTTAACATAGTGCAACTTGGTGATGTTAGTAATCTTTACTTCATGTCTGATAATGTTTTCTTTGTGTGGATCTGGGAAGTAATGGGTTTGACTGGATACTTGAGGTATATTTGCTGATGCCATAGATTTCTTCTACATTAACAAAAACTTAAGATTGTTCTGGGGATACAAAATATTGATGGCTCTGCCTGTTAAAAGTGAAATGGTGGGTATATTCTTCACCAACTGCAGCATGGACTGCTTTGATTTCAATCTTTTGGTTTCAGACTTAGAAAACACATACTGTTATCTCCTTAAAAAGTATAAGGATTGGGATTTTCCAGATGGTACAGAAAACAGTTTCTTTGTGTTGTCCTATTTAGATTCTGCACATCTGTGCAAACAAAATATCCATTATGATACAACAAAATTTACAAAAAGAACCCTTAAAATCTGCTAAAATGCATGGTTAGTATAGGATGTGTACGTAAAGCAAATAATACTGATCATGCTTTTACTGTCAAAGGAATCAAGACTTTTCATAGTTGTAGTAAGGCTTGCAGTCAGGGACATTTCTGCAATAGGGAAAGGGATGATTTGCACTTTGATGATGATGATGAAGCTAATATTTGAAAATGCTAATGGGCTCTTTTGCACTACTAAGTACTTTAGGGTATTTACAAGAACATGGTCCTGATGTAGTTTTCCTACAGAAATCCCATTTGAGGGATGAAGAACATTTAAACTTACTAAAGCTCTGATAATAAAAAGGAATGCTTTCCCTATATTCTAGATGAAGACATAAACAAGTTATTATGTTTTAGAAATGTGCTTCCAATTTCTATAACAGACTGTGAGGGAAGATAATGAAGGAAGATATGCAATGTGAACGCATCTGATTGATGGACGTGTTTTAACACTGATAACTGTCTATATTCAATTGGTTCCAAGGCAAGTTTGATAGCACCGACATTATGACATTGTATCATATTTCTCAATTGACTATCCACATAGGTGGGGAACTGGAGTAGACTCAGTGTTTTCATTTGTTGAAGCTGAAGGACAACCAAGTTGTCACTCAGTGTCTGTGTTAGATAGATTTTTTTCAGTAGATGGCAGAAAGTGATGAGATGGTTCATAGGTTCATAGGTTGGTACTAGGCTATCGGCCCTAGGGCCTATACAAGCCTAGCCATAACAATTCCCTGGCTATTTCTTCCCACACTATTTACTTCCCTGGACCCCTGTCTAGCAGGGTGACTGATGTGATCCTCGGGGTGAATTTCCTTTCTCCCATCCAATCATCAACGTTCCTTTTGAAGAGGGCTAAAGAGGCGCTCTGCTTGACATATATGGGCAGTATATTCCAGAGTCTGGGGAGTCTCTGGGCCATGAACCTGATACTCTTGTAGCTTTTGTATGGAGATAAGGGGCCAAATTCTAAAAAGCAGGTGTAGACTCAGGTGTAGTCTCAGTAAACAGCCTCCTTCATCATGTTGTTACAATACTGAATGGTGAAGTCATCCCTGACCCCAGATACCATCATCATGAGGGTGGTAAGTTTCATTCAAGTCAATGCTTTGCAATGCCAACATACTAAATGGAAGGAAGTTCAGTCATGCCTAGACAAGGAAAAGGGATTCTATAACTTTCCATTTAAAGAATCTCAATATCTTTTAAGACTGTAGCCCAAACTAACTACTTCTCCAGCATAGCAACTCCATCTGTATGACGGTAGGTAGCCAGCCAGCCTGCAATACCAGTTCTGTCAAGTATAGACATAATGGTAAGCATGGTGGCATGCCTGCACTCAAGAAGAGGGGCTGGAATGCAGGTTAACTTGCCTACCAGACAATTAAATATATTTTAACAAAATAACACTGAGAGATACCCCAAAAAGTGTTTGGTTGGGGAGGGGTCATGCTACTCATATTTTCAATATGCATGTAGTCCAGCCCCATGCCTGTAGCAGAGTTCCTTCTGTATGTGGAACTATGCCCTCGAGGCAATCTTGCTTCCCTACAGGAACTGCCTGCAATAATGCCTAGTCCAACATAGAGCTGGAGCTGCCACTTTGTCAGTGTTCCCATTGCTCTTTAATGGTATTCTCTGTCAAGTTAGCCTTGTATGTTTGGGAACATTACAAATGTACAAGGCTGACTAAATTTGGTGAAGTGAATTTTCTTCTTTGTCATTTTCAGATTGGCAGACTCCTTTGTTTTATGTGGAGTAGAGACTCTCAGATTCCTATCTTTTGGACTCAGCAGTGGAGTAACATCATCATCAGTATCTGGTGAGAAGAGGATGGTGATAGCAGTGTCTTACATGCTGGTGTAAAATGTTCAGTTTCCCATCAAACAAGTCAACACAGACAAACAACAGTTGACCCGAGTGAGATTAGGACCTCTACCTAAGTACACCAACTAGACAACTCAGCATTTAATGCAAACACCACAACACAAGTCTTACTTTTGTATTGCTGCTGGACAATTTATAGTGGATGACATTATCACTGGATGCTTGAGAGAAGATGTTGGGAGGCCTGAATGAAATGGATGTGTAGTCATGTACAACTGTAAAAATATTGATACTCGATTGATGACTGTAGGATGCACAGTAACGCTCTTCTGACTAGACACACACAAGCAGGACAGAATAAGATTACAACCTTTACCTAAGTACGCTGATTAGAGAACTCAGTATTCAACACAAGCTCCCCAGCACTAGTCTGACTTTTGCAATGCTGCTGGACAATTTATAGTTCGGGAGAAGATCTTGAGAGGCCTGTATGAAATGAATAGGTAGCCATGTACGTCTATGAATATATTAAGTTCTGCATGTTATTGGACTGATGATAGTATTATACAGAATGACTTTTTTTGACTATGCACACACACACGCACACACACGCACACACACACACACACACACACACACACACGCACACACACACACACACACACACACACACACACACACTTAAACATGCATAGAGACACACATATAATATGGCTGCTGTGCTAATCTACCTCACATGTAATTATTTGTTCCCATCTGCAAAACACAGTACATGCTGATTGCAACACCAGTAAATTATGTATTTGCCTTGTTAGAGTTTTCTTTATAGATGATAATCTTCTCTTTCAGTCTTTGCTTCCATTGTTTCTAACATTTATTTCTATACTTTCTTTCCATATGCATTAATTGCACCTACTTAAACTCCTGTAATTCTTTGCTCTCCTGTATAATTATATATAATTGCATACAACTCTTTGTTTTTATGCCGACTGTATTTATGCCAATTATATAATTTGTATATATATGATTGTAACTGGAGCTTTTCTCTCCAGCCCTCCACTGAAAATGGGTAATTTCTGACATAGTCAGATCATCCCAGTAAACAAATGTCAAATAAATAAAAAAATAAATAAATAAATGATGCCATCATCATTATATGATGTGGTTGACATATCCTGTAATGAAAGTGGTGTGCAAAGTGTGGATGTAGTATTTCTTGTGTTCCCGATGTGCAGGCATACTTTAAGAGATGGCTGTACAAACTATATGCAAACAGCTGTCAGGAATGTATGTAACAGAAATGAGACAGTTTGTCCAAGTATGTTGCACACATTACATACTAAAATTGTCACATACAGACACACACATTTTTTTATCATATTTGCCTGTTCATATTTGTGAATAATTGCTGTCCATATTAGTACAAGTATTAGATAATCTGAATGTGTATTGCCAGTGTAACAATGTACATGGTATGTATCAAAGAATTTTTTATATTTGTAGTGTAGTTGATATTTGGGAACAAGTACTGAGATACTGAGTTTCGAGTACATGGGTGTATGGAACACATTACTACAGTGTAAATATGTGTTCAGTCTTTAAAAAGTGCCTTTACTTTGGTTATGATTTTACCTATATTGTAATGGGATGAAGACTAACTGGACATTAATGATAAGTAATATATGCTAAAGAGCACTTTCCTTAGCGCACAGCTGAGCAGCTGGTTTGGGTGATGGATGACAAAGTGTTTGCACATGCGAGATATACATTTACAGACTCCTACTTGAACCTGTGAAGCACTTATCCATACTGGCTATGGTATAATCAGCTAACAGATATTATGGTGTTTATATATAGTTCATATCGGAAATGTTGGGTCATAGATTGTCTAACCTTAAAAAAGTATTTATATGCTTTCCCCATTTGTGCATAGATAAGACACTAGCAAATGTAGGCCTCTGCTTCATTGATAAAATTATGAGATTTCTATTGGTTCACTTTCCTCCTTGCAATCACACTAAGTGGAAAGGTGCAGCAATCAGCACTTTGGACAGTAATGAGTGGATGAATAACACATGTGGCTTAGCTGACTCTGTGGTAGCAGGTGTAAACATTGAGATTTTCATTTTAAGACTAGATGCTACAGGGTTCTAATCCATCTTTATCTAATAATTTGAAATTTGAGATGGAATATAAACGAATTGTACTCAAGTAATTGATGTCAACAGAACATGTATGGAATTACATATCGATTCAGTCGTCAGACTATGTAAATAGTTTTTAAATGTAATTTTTAATGTCAGTGCCTTTATTCTACTTTAACTGTGTGTTTCCATTGTGCAGTGGGTTTAAGCAGCATTGTGCTGATGTAACCACACTATGCCATTGGATGTGAAGAGTCATGCACCTTCATTTGGCATTGGAGCATGATGCCAAACTCTGGGCAAACGCAGAGGACAAAAAGTGAAAGGCTTCACTGGGGATTTCTTTTTTATGTGTGTGGTATGTGATTTTATTTTCTGACCTTATTAAAAGTGTTAAAATGGGGTAGATATGAAAGTGATGAAATGGGGGACAAGCAGGAGGAAAAATAAAGGGAAAGCAATATAGGGATGTGTAGGAGAGAGGTAGGAAAGAACCATAGCTATCCACTTCTTCAGCTGTGTAAAATGAATATGTATAGAATATTGACTGAATTTGGACTGTCACCTCAACAAAGGGGTGACAATAGCACAGACTTGTGCAAAGTGGAGAGCGATATATGGGATGATGTTTTTTTTTTTTTTTGAGGGACAAATGCCCATTTATGATTTTTTATTTCAGTAAGAGAGGAATATTAGGTAAGAGATGTAGTAATTTCTGGATCAGTTAAGGAGTGTAGGTGATGAAGCGTATGCAGACAACCAGGACAAACAAGACAAGATTCAGGGATGATGAGGGACATAACAGGTTGGGGGACACCATGACTGAGGATAGGGAGGAGACATGAGATGCCCATGCCTGTCAAATGTCAGCAGTGAGAATCTAGTCCTCACCCTCAGAACTGTCATCACAGTGGTTGGCCTACTTCCCTGTGCTGTAAAGCATTTTGTGAGTTGTCAGAAACTGATGACATAAAAACGCTGTGACCACACATGTAAAAATAAAAAAGAGAGATAAGGGTTGAGGTTGGAGAAGAAAAAAAGAGATAATTAGCACCGGCATATATGACAAACAATAAATTACTACATTATAACAAATTTATTTCTACTATTATATTTAAGTATATCTTTTAACAACTAAAAACTATAACTGATGATTGCTCCAAGTAATCCTTACAATATGTATATATTGCACATATGCTTGATCAAATAATGCATATTAAGTTAACAGCATGGCATGTATGTTAATTTTGTTGAAATTATTATGTAATCTTTTTAAATGATTTTACTAGATATATTTGATATCTGAACACATGTCTGAGTATATCTCTATAATCGGCACTTACAGTTGGCTTGTGCTACCGACTGAAGCATGCATGCTGGTTTTTACAGTTAGAATATGCATGCTTAATTTGCTGCTACTGTATAAAAGAGCAATACTTTACATAAAATAATAGTTATGCTGTGCTGCATACATACCCCTTGCTTTCCTAAGTCTTTCTAGATGCTCAGCATAGGTTTCCCTGTTTGCTGCTATCTCCTGTTTGGCTGTAGAATGAAAAAGAGAACAAGAGAAGAGCATTATGCATACCAGTCTTGCCTATGTGCAGTTTTCTATTGAATTTAAATAATATTTATCTTTAAACTTACACAACTGTAGGCTGTCAGATGTCTTAAACATATCCTGCCACTGGTTGAGTGTATCCTGTGTGTTGCTTTTGAAGTCATTAAAGTGGTGCCTGCATTGCACTGCAGTGCATGGAATGCCAGTCACACTAGAGACAACCTTGGCCAGACTATTACAAGCCTCAGATTTGTACTGAGACCTGGTATAATCCCCTGCAGTGGCCTTCGGTTGTGGTGCTTTACAAGCAGTGCAATAAAGATCCTGCGCGTCTCCATACCCTACATTAGAGCCCTAATTTGGGCACCTTCCCTTCTAGCTCCAGACATGTCCACTCAGGTCAAACAACAACAGTTACGGGTGTTTTCCCTGACAACTGGTGTTATCACATTTAATGCTAGTGTGCAAACCTGAGCAACCATGTCTACTGAGTTTACATGACATTAACTGGAGACCAACAGTACCAAACAGAGAGTAAAGCAGTTTTTGAAAAAGAAAGTGTAGTGTGTGTATATACCTTTAAAAAGCTACCCAAGGGCTTGAACAAGTCTATAAATACTGAGCATGTGCGAGCCTGACTGACATTTTATAGTAAGCTGTTGAGATGTAAGCATGTATGTATGTAAGGCCTGTCTGTTAATCAGTTTGTTTATATTTTATAATGCTGCTATCCATCCTGATGTGATTCTGTGTATTAAAACATCTAAATGAAAACCCCAGCCTTCTTGTCATCTGTGTTAGAGACGAACAATATTAGAATGCATGTTATTAAAAGAAACAGGCCTAAGCACACGGCAGTAACTGTGACCCCTGCAGCACTCACTGATAAACTCCAGAGATTTCTAGAAAATTCCAGAGTTCACACAGTCTCAGTGAAGCATAAGAGTGAGTCAGCAAACTCAAAGCATGGGCCCCTAATCTAGGTTCACTGCCAACTGTCATAAGTGTGGTGGAAGCCATGAATCTAAAAGGGAAACCTGTTTACCTTTTGGTCAACAATGCCACCAATGCAATAAAAGGAATCATTTCAAAATATTTTGTTTATCAAAAAGCCCACAGTATTTTATTAAATGGGAACATTTTAAGAAATGAGTTGAACAGTTAGACAGTGGCAGTCCTACTCTTTATGTTGATAATGTGTCAGTGATTCATAAAATAAAATTAAGGGCAAAGAAAGAAGTATTTTGTACTGTTTGGATAAATGGCAAACCCACAGAGCTCAAAGCTGATACAGGTTTCAAGTGCAATGTTCTGTCAGCAGAAACATTTGCCAGAGTGTGTAAAGGTGAAAGGCTTCATTTGGCAAGGTTTGCGAAGCTTGTTGCTTATGGAGGTGAAGAAATTCAGACCAAAGTCTCAGTAGTGCTTTCATCTTTCCTTGCTGGAAGAAGCTACAACTTATTTTATGTGGTCGAGGCATGTCCAGTCATTATTAAGGCTCAGAGACAATTTGGAAATAGGACTGCTTTCATTTAATAAGGAAGTCCATCATGTTATCTTAAAAGACCACTACTCTAATTTTGCCCTGTGCATTTTTTCCATCTATGCTGATCTTTTCAAAGACAAATTAGATAAACTTCCAGTTGTGTACTCCATGAAGTTAGACCCAGATGTCAGTCCAGTTATCAGCCCAGCACGCAAAGTTCTAATAGCCATGCAGGACAGAGTCAAAGCAGAGTTAGATACAATGGTGTGACAAGGCGTGATTGGTCCAGCTGAAGCTCCAACTGAATGGGTCTCTTCCATGGTGGTAGCTCCTAAGAAAAGCTCAGATGACATCAGAGTATGTATTACCAAGAGATTTGAACAAAAAATTTAAAAGACCTCATCATCCAATGCACATAGTTTATAGGTTCATAGGTTCATAGGTTCATAGGTTGGTACTAGGCTATCAGCCCTAGGGCCTATACAAGCCTAGCCATAACAATTCCCTGGCTATTTCTTCCCACATTATTTACTTTCCTGGACCCCTGTCTAGCAGGGCAACTGACGTGATCCCTGGGGTGAATTTCCTTTCTCCCATCCAATTGTCAAGGTTCCTCTTGAAGAGGTCCAAAGAGGCACTCTGCTTGACATGTATGGGCAATCTATTCCAGAGTCTGGGGAGTCTCTGGGTCAGGAACCTATCCCTCCAGCATGTTTTGTTTATTGTGATGACAAGGTTTAGATCCCTGGAGCGTGTAGCTCTGAGGGATTGGGATTTCTTTAAGTGTAGCATGTCCAACAGCTCTGGGTTTGACATGGCCTTGTATGTTAAGCAGAGATCGCCTCTGAGTAGACGATATGCAACAGAGTATAGCTGGAGTTTTTAAGGCGGTCAGCGTAGGGCATCTGCTTTAGGCCTGTGATTCTTTTAGTGAGGTATTTCTGAGGCCTTTCCAGTTGTTGCAGATGTCTTGAGAGGTACATACCAAATGGGGCGTTGTATTCTATAATGGGTCTAATGAGGGATGAGTACAGTGGGACAATGACCTCCTTTTTCTGGATGAAAAGCCCTTCGTGATGAGGTGTGCCACATAGAAGGATTTCCTGACTGTTATGGCGATGTGGTTATCGAAGGTGAGACCACTGTCCACCTGTGTCCCTAAGTCTCTTATCACACTTTCTGTGTTTAGTGTACTGCCACCTATATGGTAATTCATGGATACATGTTTTTTTCCCAAAGGGATAACAATACATTTCTTGGCATTGAGCTTGAGCCCATGGCTCTGGCACCAAGCATCTGTTTCTGTAAGGCCTTTTGTAGAGTATCCACATCATTTGGGCATTCAATAATGGCTCCCAGTTTGCAGTCATCTGCAAACTTTGTTAGCCAGAGTCCCTTAGTGTTGACCTGTACTTCAGAGAAGTAGATGCCAAACAAGAGCGGCCCCAGGACTGAACCCTGAGGTACTCCACTTGTCACTTGTCTGGAGCTGGATTTGGAGTCGGCTACTTTTACAGTGTGGGTTCTATCAGTAAGCCATTTAGCAACCCATTGGGTGACATAGGGATTAATGCCCAACTTAGTAAGTTTATCTATGATTCCAGAGTGGGGGATGGTGTCAAAGGCCTTGGCAAGGTCTAGATAGGCTGTGTGGACCACCTTACCCTTGTCCATGGCTCTGGAGACTGATTCAAAGAAGTCAATCAGGTTCAGGAGACAAGATCGGCTCTTCATAAACCCAAACTGGGTGGGGTCCAGTGTTTGAAGGTTGCCAATGTCTTTGTTTATAAGTTCCATGATAATACGCTCCATGGCCTTGCAGATAAGGCTTGTCAGACTGATGGGATGGTAGTTTCCGGGATCCAAGGTGGATCACCCCTTGTGGATTGGGATAACTGTAGCTCTGCGCCACTCAGTGGGCACGAAACCTGAGGTGAGGCTATGATTAAACATGACACTTAGGTGAGGTGCCAGTTCATATTGTAGTTCATGTAGTACACAGCCCGGGATGTCATCTGGTCCCATGGATGCTGTATTCTTGGAGAGTGCGTTTTGTACCTGTGTGGCCATTATTACTGGAATTTGGCAATCTTCCGGTATTGAGATGGGCCATTTAGGGGGTGAGAGGGGGGTGAAGTTGGCACTGAATCGATCTGCCAGGATATTGGCAATATCCTTCGGATCAGTATATTTAATGCCATTCTGTTTTAGCTCAGAGCAGATCTGAGCATTGCCATTTAGATTCTTGACATAGTGATAGAATGCTTTGCGGTTGTCTTTGGAATCTTTGTCAATTTTATTTTCATAACTAGCTTTGGAGGATTTTATGAGGCATCTCAGTTTCTTACTGAGGCTAGTAAGGGAGTTTTTTGCATCCTGGGATTTTCCTCTTTTTCTGCAAAAGTTTCTTCCTTTTGTTGTAAAGTTTGTTTATGGCAGGGGACCACCAGATTGGCTTCCTTTTTTTGGATGAGAGCATTTTGGTTCTATTTGGGATGGCACGATTTATGCATGAGTGGATGTACTCGTACAGTGCCTTAGTGTAGGATTCAGCAGTTGAACTTTCAGTTCCCGTCTGCATGGGTGTCATGAAGTTTGTCACTTCTGACTTGAGTAGCATGAAGTTGGCTTTGGAGAAGTTTTTATGGTGGTTTCTTTACTGGGGGGGTGGGATGTGGATGTTAAGGGTGATTAGCTTATGGTCAGACCTGACTAACAAGGGGGTGACCATAGGTATGGAGCATTGATTTCCCATGTTGGTAATGACCAGGTCTAGGATATTGGAGCCCCTGGTGGGACTATGGATTAGTTGATCCAGGGCATTGGAATTTATGAATTCCAAGAACCGCTAGCAAAGGTGTTGGGACATGAGTAGTTTTCCCAGTTAATGGCAGGGTAGTTAAAATCACCCATTATTAGGGTGTTTGGTTCTATCTTAATATTTTCCAGTATGTTTAGAAAGGTGTAGTGAGAATCTTGGGGTATGGTGGGGATCTGTAGCAAGCTACAATTTGGATTGCAGTCTTACCTAGTGTTAGTTGCACTTGGAGAATTTCAGACACATTGTGTTGGCCAACTAGCCTGGTGGTGTGAATATCCTTGGTGAATATTGACACTCCTCCACCTTTAGTGTTTCAGTCCTGGTTTGGTGGCGAAAAGTGTGGTAAGAGTTGTAGCCTGGTATTGCAGGGGTGCTCTCTGGAGCCTTGAACCAGGTCTCAGTTACTGCACAGATATCGATGTTCTCCATTTTTAGGAGTGCCTCGAGAGAGTGCATTTTGAGGTTTAGACTTCTAGCATTGAGTAGCATTACCTTCAGATTTTGCATGCTTGTACCTGTTACGGTGGTGGTTTTGTCCTTTGAAGTTTGGCTAAAAAAGGCACTATAGGGGTGGCAAGAGCCTTAGCCAGTAACCTGAATCCCAGGGGCGACAGGTGCAGGCCATCTCTGGCAAAGCATCGTGGTCTGTCAATCATGTCATCCCAGGCAGACAGATACTGAATCCCCTTTGAATGACACCATAAGCTTAGCCAATTGTTGAAGTCAATCATTTTATCCTTATATTGTGGTATCATTCTGGGCAAAGGCAGGATGCTACTCAGGGCTAGGGTCATACCTGCCTGGGCCACATGATCTGAGAGCTCTTCCATGTCTCTTTTCATGTAGTCCAGGGAGGTACGTCTCAAGTCATTCACTCCAACATGGACAATGACAGAGTCATATTTGTACTTGTTGTGGAGTGACTTGAGTGCATGCGTTATGTGGCGAATCCTGGCACCCGACAGGCAGCTGACTGTAGTTGAAGAATTCACAGCCTTGATGCCAAATGCCTCTATTTTTTTTTGTCTTAGATGCAAAGAATTCATTTTGGCAAATTCAACTTGACAAGAAATCATCATTGCGCACTACATTTAGTAGTCCATTTGGCAGGTACAGATTTTTGAGAATGCCATTTGGGATAAATTCTGCAAGTTAAGTCTTTCAACGTGCAATGGAGCAAATTTTTAATGGGTATCCTTGTGCTATTATAGTAGACATGCTGGTAGGATGTCATGATGAAGGAGAACATGACGGACACCTCAGAAAATTTCTGGAAAGGGCACGTCAAGTGAATCTTAAGCTCAATCCACAGAAATGCAAGTTCAAAGTACAAGAAGTTACTTATGTTGGTCATTTATTTAAAAGCACAGGGCTACGGCCAGACCCTTCTAAGCAAACAGCCATTCTGAAGATGCCAGCTCCAGACAATGTTCAAGCCCTGCAACATTTTCTTGGCATGGTTAACTACCTAGACAAGTTAATTCCAGACTTGAGCCAACTTTCAGTACCACTCAGAGAGCTGACCTGGTTCTGGTTAGAGCAACACCAAAGAGCATTTGATGTCCTGAAACAGAGAATTGCTAGTCCACCAATACTCAGATGCTATGATTTTCACAAGCCAGTAACACCTTCCTGTGAAGCTTCGTAGTTTGGTCTAGGTGTAGTCATTCTGCAAGAGGATCAACCTGTTGCTTGTGCATCGACAGCGCTTATCCAAACTGAGATGCAGAATGCCCAGATCGAGAAAGAGCTTTTGGCAATTGTGTTTGCATGTTTGAAGTTCCATGATTATGTTTATGGTAGACCATCCAGATCAAAACAGACCACCAACCCTTAGTCACTGTTTTCAGAAAGCCTATGTTTTCAGCTCCAGCCAGACTGCAATGCATGATGCTGACATTACAAAAGTACAATTTCAATCTTGTCTACAAGAAAGGCAAACCTCTCTTGCTGATACATTATCCAAATTGCCCAGAAATACCACAGAACAGCATGTGAATGAGAACTTTGATTATGAAGTCAAGGAAGTGAGAACATTTTCTTCCACACATCTTGATGAGCTGAGAGATCACATAGCCATAGATCCAGTTTTACAAAGGTTCATTTATTTTATCAATCAAGGTTAGCAGTCAAAGCAATCTAGTTTACCTCAAGAAGTGCAACATTTTTTCCTTATAGAGATGAGATTTTTGTCTGACAATGGTATCATTATGAAAGGCCCAAAAATGACTGTTCCAAAGTCCTTGCAACAAAAGTACATTACTATCTTGCATTGTGGTCACCCAGGTACTGACTCTACCAAAAGAAGGGCAAGATAACTAGTATTTGGCCTTCCATGTCACAAGACATTGGGAAAACACTTTCATCTTGTTCAGTGTGTAATAGTACAAAGCCACATCAACAGAAAGAACCACTTCAGCTTAACCAGATCCTGGAACTACCTTGGTTGACAGTAGTCACTGATATCTTCGAGTGGAATGGTTAGCATTATTTGGTGTTATTAAACTCTTACTCCAATTGGTTCAAGACTGACTTATTTCCTAACCTACCATACAGTACTGTTATTACTAAGCTGAAACATCATTTTGCAGTCAATGGTAGTGCACACAAAGTTATTTCTGACAATGGTATGCAGTTTACAAGCCAATAGCACAAAAGATTTCGTGAAGAATTGGACTTTACTCATGTCACAAGTTGTCCAGAGTATCTGCAGTCGAATGGTTTGGCAGAACGTGCAGTTCAAAGTGCAAAACAGTTACTAGAGAAGTCAAAATGAGATAATAGTGATGTTTTTCTGAATCCCGTGAAACTCAGAAATGTTCCTCATGTTAAACATTTTGGTTGACCTGTTCAGAGACCTCTTTCAAGACAAATCAGAACCACATTACCAATTAGTACTCATTTGTTGGCTCCATGTGTCAAGAGCAAGTCAGTAAAGGCCTACCCCAGTCCTACTATGATAAAACCAGCAAACCACTCAATCCATCACAAGAAGGAGAAGTGATGAGCACGCAAATGTCCCGAGGTTATTTCTGGATTGATGTCATGAAAAATATTGGTCCAGAGCTGAGATTGTACATTGTGGAATCAGAAGGAGCAGTTTTTAGATAAAATTGGAAGCATTTGAGACTGGTGTCTGAGCCTATACCACAGCATATAGCCTGTGAGAAAGACTCTTTATCTCAGAGTGAGTTGTCCGGTGTTCCAATTCCAGAGGAAGTTCCAGAAGACATTCTCATTCCTGTGATGAATCTAGAAGTTCATGATATAAGTCGTGCAATGCAGACTGTCCCTGGTATTAAGTTTGGTCCAAATTGTTATGCCACAAGATATGGTCGCATATCTAAACCCTGTAGCAGATATGAAGCAAATTGGACATGAACATTGTGTATTGTTTCCAATGTATAAACTAATGCATGTCCATATCTAATATTGTTTTTTTTTTCAAAAGGCAATCTTTTTAAGAGGAAGGATGTAAATCAATGTATGTGTATATACCTTTAAGAAGCTATCCAAGGGCTTGCACAAGTGTATAAATACTGAGCACGCGCAAGCTAGACTGCCATTTTGTAGTAAGCAGTTGAGATGTAAGCATATATGCATATAAGGTATGCTTGTTAACTATTTTGTTCATATTTAATGATGCTGCTATCCATCCTGATGTGTTTCTGTGTATTAAGGCATCCAAACGAAAACTCCAGCCTTCTTGTCATCTGTGTTACAGATTAACAAGCAACAAAAAGGTTAATCTGATATTTGGTATTAGTTTATGAATTAGTTGTTGCTGAATCTGTTATTTGATTTAACTTTGCAGACATGCATTGGGGCATGTATCTTATGACCTGGCACATTTGTTGTGTCTTTGCACACTGATAAAATTAATTGTAGAATGTTAGATTCAAATCTATGGAAAACAGACAAAACATAATCTTACACATGGGGGATTTTTCATCCTTGCCACAGAAGAAGTGCTTGTTGAATATGTTCATTAATTATATATAAATTCACTTGACAGACTGAGGAGTTAACCATGTATGTGTGTGACCTGACAAGTTTCTGGTTTATATATTCATGTGTGTATACCTATCATTGAAGTCTGAAGTCCATCCAAAGCCATAAAAGACAATTATAATTAAAGAAACATAATTGTCAGTATACCCTCAGTCACATATATAATTTATGTGAGCTCCAGTGCTATGCATACTTATTGTTATTTATAATTATGTTCACATTGTTTAATATTTTTTTAAATTGAGTTGAAAGCATTAATAAAATTAGGATTGTGCTAGATTAGAACAGTAGTTTACTTGTATTGTGAGCATTTACTTATACCAGTTGCCACAGAGAAGGTTGGCCTGGTGATGTATTTTTTACAGTCATTCCACTAGAAAGTCGATTATCTGAAAGTTGATTACCTGAAACATCAATTATCCGAACCCAGTCTTCCAAAGTTTTTGGTAGGAAAAAAAACTCATAAAGTCTGAATATGTAAACATTATACATATTAACTTGTGCATGTTTTTTGAACTTGTAGCCTGCTTGTATGTGAAAAATATTCTTTATTGTCCACTGGGCTTGCTGAATGGTTGAAAAGTGTATTCCCTGAGTGCAGAAAAATCACGATTTTAGTAGTTTTTTTTTTTAATCTAGTTCAATGTATGTTTGATTATTTGAGCAGTTTGATTATTCGAACTACCCTTGATCCCAAATAGTTTGGATAATCGACTCTCTACTGTACTGTGCAGAGTGCTCATTGCAGCTGAGACCTTGTTTGTCAGACAGGCTCATTAGTTATACATATAAATTGAAGAGTTGAGTGTTTAACCATGAATGTGTGCGTGACATGAATATTCAGAAAATAATTGTGTAACTGTAGAACCATCAGTTACGCATGCAATATATCTCTGATATCCTGTGTGTGCTCAATTCATATGCTATAGATAGTTATTCCTATGTGCAAATATTTAATGTTTGTATAAAGTAGAGTGGAATATCAGTAAGAAAAGCTTGGTATTTGCTGGATTAGGACCCAAACTCACCGGTATTATAATCCTTAACTTACATCTGCTGCCACAGGAGCAACCCCTGCAGCTGTATATTTTCATTTTCATTGCTCTATATGTTTGCTGATCACCATCAAACCACACATAATACAATGTATCCATTTTGAAATTGTCTACTGTCTGCTTCCTGTCTGCAGGTGAACTGGACCTGCAAGTGTTGTGGGAGCTTACTGACTGTCATACAATGCTGCTCAGTTAGTTTGAGCAATGGTAAACAAAAGATGCAACAATGTATCAGTTTTGAAATTGACTACTGTTTGCTTCCTGTCTGGAGGTGTTCTGGACCTGCAGATGTTGTTGACCATCACATCATGTCACTTAGCAGGATTGAGTGCTGGTCAGCAAAAGAAGTAAAAATGTATCTTTCTTGAAACTGAGAATGCCCGCTTCTTATGTGGGCCATTAGACAGTGTTTGCATGAAGGTAAGCGACACATAAATGTGACAAGCAGAGCTACACATGCGTTACTCTGGCAATAAGTGTTTATTAGGTTTCAACATTAAAAGATAAATGTGGGATTTGAACCATGATCTACAGATACTATATACTGAGTAGAGTATCATATTTACCATGTGTGCTACACACACATTTACCTCATCAGGGTAATTCAAGCAGTCTTTATCACAGACATATGTTACATGAAATGTATTTGATTAATCAATTTCACCATGTTTGTGCTAAGATGTGCATGGGGTAAATATTAATATTAAAAAAAAAGAAACAAACATTACAAAATATATTTTAGTATACATTACAGATTTTTACACGTCTGGATTTGAACTATCAAACCAATGAACCTACAAAACACAGTAAGGATGTCTTATCCCTCTTTATCACAGAATCAGCTATGCAGCAGGAATGCAAATCATTTTGCATGCAAGCAAGTCCCATTTCATCCACAGTATTAATAAGACATACAACAACAACATTAATAAGACATATAACACAAACACACTCAGCTGTTTGTATGTGTTAATTACATATTTAGTGCAATGACTGATTACACAAACATTTGAGTACTGTTTACAGCAAAGCAGCTCTGTCTTCTCTTTGTATTATGTCCATTCTTCTCATCCGAAATGTAATCTCAGACATGCAGTCTATAGGAAAAGTTGTACCATTGTCTTTAAAATGTATGAGAATATTAAGCAAGCAATAATGCCCAACAAGGTGTGTGTTATTTTGGAAATAACACCACCCAGTGGGTGTTCTGAGGCCTGACACATCAAGTGGACAGCCTCTAGACCCCTGGAAGGGGTTTCCACAATAACAAACCCTGGAGAGCATTATTTCACTTAGAGAATTGGCTGTCTGTAAAATTGTTGTGTTTTAGTTACTTATTTCTTTTTATTACTATATTTCTTATTTTTTTTAATGTAAAATAGTTAATCCACCTAATGTTTCAAACCTGCTGTAGTATATGTTAATGATGTTGGAGGAAGCAATTTACATCAAAATATAACACTTTAAAAAATTTGCAGAATGTCCAGATTCTTGGCTCATATGTTTGGCTCCTTTCTCAAAAAAATTGTAGCTTTCTGTCAAATCACTGGGGATTGAAGTCTTACAATAATGACAGACATTTGTTTTTGACTTCATATTCTTCAGAAAATACATGCTAATGGAAATCCTGTTATTCTAGCAACTTTCTAAGTTTATAAGAGTGACATTTAAAATCTGTCCCTATTTTGGGTCCTTTGTTCCCCGTTATTTATGGCTCTGTCTAGAATTCTTGTGTCAAGAGGTTGAGAGATATGGTTGAGCTATACACAAACCACTTACTTGATTCTACTGCTGCCAGGGATCACTCAATCTCTCTCACTCTACACTTCTTCTCACACACACACACACACACACACACACACACACACACACACACACACACACACATGTTAACACCGTGGAAGTGCCTGCACTATGTTTACAGCTGCTACATGGAGCCTAAAGTTTGGGATTAAGCAATTCTAATGAGTTTACAGCTCATATGCATCTTTACTGTGCTTACAGGCTTGAATCTACAGTATAAAAAGGTAACCCTGTAGCTAGGGAACCTGAAGATGAGGAGAGTTTTGTATGTGGACAACAGAGAAGAAGATTGCTATTAATTTGGATATTTTTGTGCAGAAAACTTCTAATCTTGGTAAAGTTTGGGTTCACTACTAAATCTCGAATTATGGAATCTCAAGACTCAGAAACCCAAAGACCAGAATCTCGAGATTCCGTAATATTGAAATGAAAAAAAAAAAAAAAAAGAAAGAAAGAAAATAAAAAAATAAGATTTAGAAGGTATGCACCCCCCACCCCTTGCACTTAAATATACCAACTTCGAGATCGCATTACAGTTGGGTGAACAACAAAATTTCCGTTCTGCTCTGCACGGCACTATTTTGACGTTCGCTCCACTGTGGTGTGATCTTGGAGTTGGTATATTTAAGTTGCAGGGGGTGTGGGATGTGCAGGGGGGCTTGCCCCCCTGCATATGGTTTAAAAAATGTTTTCTTTTTTATTACGATATTACGGAATCTCAAGATTCTGGTCTTTGGTCTTCAGAGTCTCGAGATTCCGTAATTCCAGATTTAGTAGTGAACCCATATCTATCTATATATATATAAAATCATTAGCAAATGCACCTTTTATGTGTATGTACTTTATAGATGTTTACTGATGGTATAAGGCATTTTTGTCAGGACATTTTACTTTCTCAGATACGCAGCCTTATTAACTTTCATCACAACTGTTATTGTTACAACTGTTTATTTTACACTGTTCATGTTATTTCAGTGAAATGTAAATGTCATATATTATTGTCAATGATATTGTGGTGTTATGCTTCAGACGTGACCCCTAGACACATCTAAGGGAGTGCTGGGCACAAGTGGAGGGGACTGGCAATTGTATAAAAATGACTTTTTTTGTTGCAAATGTGTACACATCTTAGGAGATTTTTTTTTTTTTTTTTGGAAACTACTTATAATAATTGACAGTGTGTTATTCCTTGCTTGGTACAAACTGTCATTTGCTGTTGTTTTGCGGGTGGGGGGTCCAAGTTCCAATTTTATATTGCCACAACCAACATTGTTTAAAGAAGCTTGCTCTATTTATTTCTTTTTTTGGATCAAACCTTTTTTTGTGTGACTGTGATATGTTACAACCACATAACCTTTTATATTTTAATACCAGAAGTTTTGTGTTTCTCCATTGGGTAATATTGAAAAAAATATTAATATTTACATGTATAAGCAGGATTTTTATTTATGTGATATTTATGTGTAGTATCCATCTTTTTGTTTTATGTCACCTAGGAGTATGGCATCCAAGCATTCCAATCCCAGCAAACCCCCTTTTAGTGACTTTGTGACTGATCTAATTGTCCAGAAATTTAGGTGACATGATACTTTGCTGCTTTAGGGATGATGTGGGGATATGTCTGGCAGAAAGCAGATTTGGAACCAGATAGTGAATAATGTCACTGCCATAGGAGGTGTAACATAGCATATGATAAGGTGCATCATAGGGCCACAGATAAGATTTCATCAGCCCAGAGGAGAGCAGCTGCACTGGCTCATGAATAAATGGCAACAGTGGGGGAGGGGCTGCTACAGAGCCACCGCTGACACCAAATGAAGAGTTCCTGCCCACTGTCAGGGAACCAGAGAGCTCAGTGCAAAGTGCACAACAGCATGTGATTGATGTTGCTGCTGCTGTTTCATGGATGGTAAGTGTGTCACAGGATGAGCTTCAAGGCAAGTTTATGTATCATTTTTTAATATTTTCTTGTATAGTAAAATATTGAAAGTAATAAATGAGCTTTTTTATTTATTTATTTATTTTAGTTTTGGGGAGGGAACCTATTGTTAAATTGATACAGTTAACAACACATACTGGTTCATTACACATGGACTTTGGGTTGACGTGTCAGCCAAGTTTCATTATTGTTAATGGACATATAAAGGCAAAAAAATGGTCCCCTGTGTTATTGGAATTGTGATGACTGCGTACTTACCTTTTGCTTAACTTCTTCAATGACCATCCTCCCTATCAAGTGTGGAGTCATCTGCACATGGTAAGCCAAACATTTTTATTGAAGTACTGATGAGCATTTGACACAAATATGCATGTATCCATATGTGTGAGGTGGGTGTCATGAGTGTGTGTGAGTGTGTGTGTGTGTGTGTGTGTGTGTGTGTGTGTGTGTGTGTGTGTGTGTGTGTGTGTGTGTGTGTGTGTGTGTGTGTGTGTGTGTGTGTGTGTGTGTGTGTGTGTGTGTGTGTGTGTGTGTGTGTGTGTGTGTGTGTGTGTGTGTGTGTGTGTGTGTGTGTGTGTGTGTGTGTGTGTGTGTGTGTGTGTGTGTGTTGCTGTACCATCTGTGATAGTGGCACCAGTGCTAGTTTGTTTGCATATATTAAACTGTAGTGTAAGTATTAATTTCTGTCCTGTGTTTGTTGATTATTATCTCAGGTGATCTTGATAAGTGGAAGTGTAGGACAAGTACCACCTGATGTCAGAGTATCATCAGACTCTGATGATGATGGTGGCCAAACAGAGGCACAGTCATGAGGTGCACAGGGTGAATCTGACACTGAGGTTCACATTCTGCCATCCCATGTATTTCAATCAGGCACAGCCAGTAGGTCTAGGCATACGTATTTCAGTGAGCCCTCAGATATTGGACATGTGGAGGTCCAAAGTGTGGGCAAGGTGCCATGCAGGAGGGCTGTTAGGGGTGCTTGGAGGAGGTCTGCTGTCCACCCTCCACCTGATCCTGGGGTGTCTTTCTATTCAACTCGATGTATGTTTAATTAGGGCCATTATGCATGTTCCAATAGGGCCACTGAGTAAACACTTAGAGTTGTAGATGTGGCACAGGCTGACATGAGTGACTGCCTCCACCATGTTGCTGCTTCATTGGATTGGATGAGTGGCATGCTGGAACTAGTGGTGTCTGTAATGGAATGTTTTCTGGGAGGAGGACGACACCCATGTGGACATAGGTCAGCCACATCATCTGATGTTAGCCAAAGTGGCTGTGTCTGATCATGCTCCTGTAGTGGCACTACTTCTACTACTCTGTCAGTGATTGAGTTCTTCACACCCAGAAATGGCAGGCCATAGGGTTGTGGCCTTGGGAGTATCCATGAGGACAGCTCCTCCAGAAGACATGAGTCACATTCAGGTAGCAGCAGTGCATCTGATTTCAGGCAAGGATGTGCCAGTGCAACTCCTGGCAGAGCCAGTGTTTGTTCACAGTTGGGGATGATGATGATGAACTCTCACCTCTACCATGCATGGCTCACACTTGTCCAACATACCAGGATGTAGATCTAGCATAGAGCTTGGTTGTGTTCTTGCAGGCACTCACACTCACATTTCACATTTAATGCCCATACAGATGCACACACACATAACAGTTACATGGGACAGTCATGTTTACAGCTTATTCTGTCTCAGTGGTGATTTAATACTTTATCCAAATGCCTACTTCTGTGTCTTTTTTACTCACATACACTCACTATCATTTGTGTCAGCCTTAGCTTCCTGCCTCTCCCCCCAATAACAACCTGTGCAAATCATGATAACTGTGTTATATTCCTTGATTTTCTCTCTTTTGGATTCAGGGGTACATAAGTCTTTTGTCTGATGCTCAGCACAGCTGACTAAGTGCTTAGTATACATGTGTTTGTGATGCTCTTTTGCAAATTGTACTGTTTTCTTACAGGTTTTTGTAATCCATACATCCCTCTCAGTCTCTTAGAATAAGAAAACTGAACCCAGTCATACATAAAAGTGGAGCAAAGGCCCAAAAATAGTGACAATTTTGAAATATTTTGGTCTTAAAAACTTAGAAACCTGATACAATAACAGGTTTTACATTACCATGAATATTCTGAGGGATATGAAGTCTGAAGCTGAAATATCTGTCATTATGTTCTAACTTCAGCCACGATCTTCCAGTACAAAACCATGAGGCCAAACTCTGAACATTCTGTGAACATCTGTAGATTTGAGAGTTATGGATGTGTGAATCTTTGATGCATGAGGCCTATTAGTTGATAGACATCACATGTATTGATATAAGTCTGCGCTGTGACATATTGATGTCATTGCTGTAAAAATATATTGATGTCATATCACCCACCTTATACTTTGTTACATTAACAAGTAACAGCATACAAGGATATTTTTTATTTTTTTATTTAACATTTGTTGACTGGGAATGTCCGACTAGGTTCCACAGAGCCTGTTTTCAGCGGAGGCCCGGGGACAAATGCTCCAGATGCATGTCTTTGGAATGTGGGAGGAAACCGGAGTACCCAGAGGAAACCCACACAAACACAGGGAGAACATGCAAAATCCACACAGAAGGCACCCCAGATGAGAATTGAACCGGAGAACCTCTTGCTGTGAGGCGACAACATTAACCGCTGCACCACTGTGCCACCCTTAATATGCTATTCATTTGTGTTCTTACCCATTTGGTTTTCAATTCCAGGTTCAATACTTACCATGAAAAACAAAACAATGTTCTGTGCCTCACCAAAGTCCAGTCAAATAAACCATAGTAAATATCCAAAAACAAATAAGATCTGATGAAGGGCAAAGGCCCGAAAGCGCTCATCACTTGTATGTCGATTTTTAATAAACAGAAGGAGTTGGTATTCGAGCAGTGTCCAGTCTTATTTGTTTTTGGATCAATACTTACCATGGAATTCAAGCAGTTGCAAGAGTTTTAGTTCAGGGCTGACTGATGTTAGTGGTATACAGCCATTATATGGATAAGTAAAGGCTGTGAGCATTGCCTGGAATCAATGTTATTGTAAGTATTGTGTAGGATGAAAGTTTTAGCCACTTAGGTGGTGAGTTTGTGTGCTATCCATTGATTCTTGGGAAGGGCAAGAGCATATTGTGCACACCTATGTCTCCCTACACCTACAGTGGCTAGGGGTTCACCCTCTGAATCCTCACCTGTGTGTGACTGTGGTAATCCTGCCAGTGGTGGTGGGATGTGTGGCCTTCCCCTTGGTATTCCTGCTGAATCTGTTTTCTCAGAATAATATTGTGAAGCATGGCACAGATGGTGACAATTTCAGCAAATGTATGGGATTTGTACTGCAGGGCTCCCCCAGATGTATCTAGGCACTGAAATGATGACTTCAGCAGCCCAATCACGTAATCTATGCTATTTCTGGTTTGAGTATGTGCCTCATTATAACATTCTTCAGTTGGTCTGTGTGCATTTCTGATGGGCATCAGCCATGGTTTGAGTGCATAATCTGAATCCCTCAGTAAATGAACCTGTGGGATATTCTCCCTAGAAAACTTCTGATACAGCTGAGAGTTGCACCAGATATGTAGTCATAACTGCATGGGTTGCCAGTACACACCCATTCAGGATGATTCCATTACAGATGACCTGGCAGTTAATGAAGTGGAAGCCCCTTCTGTTTATATAAACTCTTCCCTGTTCCATGGGTGGTACTTTGATTTCAACTTGTGCAAAGTCTGTGGCACCCATGACTTCAGGGTAGTGTGCTACAGGGTAGAACTCCTGCATAGCTGTGACTCTGTCCTCAGGTGTACTGGCAAAATGTCTGCAGTCACTGGCATGTCTTAACATAACATACAGAGATTGATGTAAGACACTGGATGCTGATGCCTGAGACACCCCCAGCATGCATCTGTTGGCATGCGGTATGTTCCTGTAACTAATATTCTAAGTGCTACACATACCTTAGTCCCTACTGGTACTGGTTTTCCTCAGTTTGCCCTTGTTGTCAGTTGAGGGAGACAGAGGTTGCAGAGTACCTGTAGTGTGTCTCTATCCACCTCAAGTAGAGAGTGAAAAGTTAAATGGTGTCTAAACACCCTTCTCCTTTTTGGCTGTGGTCTGTTAGCAGCATCAGTATAGACCTGGGCCTGTTGCACATACACATGAATAACAGCAACGACAGCCACTAACATTCTTTCTACGTAGACTAGTTTCCATAGCTGTATTCTTATAGGTTTTGAATTTCACAGGCAAAACCTGCACTGAGTCTACATGACGGCTTTATAGCTTGTTGAATAGCTCCCCCATCTTGGATTAGAGTATAATTCAAATGTTTATGCTGTAAGTAGCTTGCAATATTATTTACTGTGTTTGTGTGGCTCTAAACGCCATATAGAGCTGCTTGCTAAATACAAAGCAGTGTGCTATCATGTGCACATCACACCACTATGTACACACAGTTTTAACAGTCTGTGTAGGCTTTACTGAATCTGTACCAATGTGTGGATGCAGTGAAGAAAACCATTTTATTCAACCAAAGCTTAATAAGATTACAAAATGTTAGACACTTAACTGTAAAAAGGAGATTATAAAAATATTATATTTTGAAGCTGACCGAACAAAGAATGCAATGAAATTGGCTCATTTTGAATCTTCTTCAGAAAAATTAAAACATCTGGCTTTAAGACTAAGAGAAAAGAAGGGCAGAGCCAAGATGGCCTCCTAAAATCATCCTCATTGAAGAGCTCTGCAGTAAATTCTTTATAAAAGCAGGAAAATTCAAACATCTAAGGTTATGTCTGCTCGAAACTTAATGTGAATAGTCTGATATCAAAAAATACAAACCTTATTTAAAATTTCTGGAATTTTCCTGTAAACTTATTTTCTTCAGTTTACCTATGGTTTTGATGATGAGTTTGTCTCATCCAGAGCTTTCTCTTATCAGGTTTATAAGTTCACAGGTTCAAAGGTACGTACTAGGATAGCTGCCCTTTTGGGACATTTTAAGCCTAGCTTTTTGATTATTGATTAGCCTCATCCATCCCATGGCCAATAATTATATATTACCTCTAATGGGAATAAATTGTATCATACCATAGATAATTCGACCCATGTGTCCATTTGTAGTACAGGGGCAGTCCTGCAGTAAATGTTCTGCTTCCCATCCATAGATCTAAGTTGCTCTTGAATATGGACAGGGATGAACTTTTCTTTCTGTGGATGGGAAATCTCTCAACAAGGCCTTATACCAGATAATATCCCTTCAGGATTTATCAGTAAAAATCGATTTGTTTCAGCAAAGGTGAGACAATCTACAAAAAGAAAGATTTAAATCAAAATGAGCTGCTCAAATACATGCTTCAGAAACAAAATTTTAAAATTCCAGATATCAAAACTTCATTAACTGATGTGGATGGAAGACTTCAAAAAAATTAATTACAAATAGAATGTATTCCAAAGCAATGTAAATGGATCCTGCTTAAACTGGAAGATTTAGAAAACTGAGAGAGGAAATGCAACCTTAGTTTCTTTGGTGTACCAGGAAAAAAAAAAGGTAGAGAATATAATTTTTTTCCAAAAAACATGGATTCCAGCTTTTTAAATGTATAAGAAGGACTTTCGTATAGAATAGAACAGGGCACATCACTCTTTCAGCTTTTAAGTCACAGTTTCTTTCAGTGTCTAGAGTTAAAAGTCTTTTCTGGAAAAAGGATTAGTATTGAACATGGCAAAGTTCCAACAAATTTTGGTCAAAACATAATCAGATTTGATAAAGACCATTCTCCCAATTAAACTGCTAAAATGAAACAATATCAGTGAGCAACCTCTTTTCCAAGCTGGATTTAAAATATGTATGCAGTCTATTCAAAGATTTTTAATATTGTGGAGGAAGTTTGTATATATATTACAATTAGCAGTATTATTTCCCCTTATGTGGGTATGTACCGGGCAACTGTATATCTAAGAAGAACATCCAGAAAATAAAAAAAAAAAAACAGTGGACAAAAACCACCAGCAAAAACAAAGGATAACATTTCACTCTGTATCCTCCTGTGATTTATCAGTTGGTTTTTCGTGTTACTTTTATAAGAAAAAATATGTACTCATCTACTGCACATCTTAATATGTATTAGATATATATGTATATATATATATATATATATATATATATATATATATATATATATATATATATATATGTGTGTGTGTATGTATATTGCAAAATGCAAAATGTTAAGCCACAGACATGGTGTGTTTCCCTTCACCTGCAAATTGCTTAACATAACAAAATATGCTCAGATCCATGAATACCAAAACATTTAATCACAAATAACATTAACATTCACAAAATCTAGGTTCACAATGCCAAATAAACCATGCAAACATTGCCAACAATTCATCTCACCAAAAGAAAACTATAAAATAAAAAAAAATGTATGCTTACAACACCAACAATTAACCCTTTTCAAAATTAAAAACTATTTACTTACCTTATTAACAGACACTGGATGATATAAAAGCAAACTAGGTGTGGGGCTATGCACCCCACTCCCCCCAGCTATATATACTAACTCTGGGATAGCACTACACTAGGGAAAAGGTCATATATCCTTTACTTACCTTATTGTACTGTACACACTGCCATTTTGCATTTTGTAATTCAGCATTGTAAGCAGTTGGTATTCTGAAATTCAGCCAAATGAGTTTTCGGTATTTTGAACATTCGGAATTGTGCACTCAGTCAAATGAATTTCAGTGTTTTCAGGTTTCAGTCATGTGAAGTGGACCCATATATATATATATATATATATATATATATATATATATATATATATATATATATATATATTAGGTGTGTATCTATATATATAATATATATATATATATATATATATATATATATATATATATATATATATATATATATATATGACACTTCATGCATCTTTAGAAACCTCACTGAGGAACTAATTATAGTGACTTCTTTGAGGTATACAAATTCATTTCCTTAGATTTCGGTATTGCGTCATTCTACCTGGCTTGTTACTTTCAGAAAGGAAAGCCTTGATTAGACTTGTTCCCTCTTGTAAATGGTTACATTTAAGTCATAGTTAAATGATTTGTTTCAGCCGTTACTCATTCTTTACTTTGTTTTATTTGGTTGCAAACATTATTTTAACATTACAGTTAGAACATTTTAGTATTAGCTTGCTTAAGTACTTTTCTACCAGCTACAGCTTTTACATTTACTTTTCCACTTCAGCTCTTTTCAGTGTGCAGACAATAACTGCATTTCACACAATATTCTGCCTTGTAGGTTCCATCTGATACTTGTTTTCTATATACCTTCTCTACATGCCTTACCTTTTCATATCTTTTCTCTTTGTTCCAGAGCTACAGGTACACTTTTAATGATGCTTGCACTCCAAGCGTGCACAGAGATAAATCACTCAGTTTCTTTTTAAACGGACAGAACCGCAGACATGTCAATTTATGTTTGAGTTAATGACCTAATAGAAATAATGCATCTACAGCATTGTATTTTCATTTCATATGAATCACTTCAAGACTTAAGTGAAATTTATTCTGATTTTATTTGAAGTTTTAATCGGTCCAAGACATCGGTGTTCTCTTCTGTGGTCAAACACATTAAGGAAGACAAGGGAATTGATGAAGCCTGTCATAGTTGCTGTTTTTATTTTCTTGATTTCCTTTATTTAATTTCAATTGTGATTTATGAAGCTATTAGGGTTAACACTTTGCACTTTCTCGTACAGATACTTACATTACTGGATTGCTTCCTAATAGGTTCATGGATGAGGTGAGATTTCAGTATGGTCATTTAACTCTTTGTGTGTGTTCTGCACAGTAGCAGAACATACCGTCTGACCTGCCATAGCATGTTTTGTGGTCTGTGGTTTTATAGTAGTCTTATTGATTTATGGCCTTTATGGGGACTGATGGGAGTTAGAGAAAGATTGTTGGCTGAACTGCTGAGCCAAAAATGTCTGATGATGCATCCTTTCCATTTGTTCTGATATTTCCTGTGTGGATGAGATTATATTGGCATCTGTGTATTGTTAATGTATTAATACAATTTAAAGATGCTGTCTGCACTTATCTATATACAAAACATGGTGCTTTGAGTGTGAAGTTCTACTAAATCATCCATTGCCTGTACAAATTGCTACTGTTTGTGAAAATCTTTCCTACCATGAGGGAAACACCATTAGCAAAACAGCTGAATAATTCTTGTTTAATTTGTAAAGTGATGATTGCAACATCACTGATGCCTGAGGAAACCAACTTGAATTGGATCATTGCTTCAACAATCCCCATCACATTGGCTAGAACATTTACAAATTTCGACTACTGGACATCATAATTTACTTATCATAACTTTGAATATAGAAAGTCTCTTGAATTATATCTATAATTATATCTATATCTATACCTATATGTACATCTATCTAGCTATTCTATCTATATCTGTCTTAAAAAAAAAAAAAAAAAAAAAAAAAATATATATATATATATATATATATATATATATATATATATATAAAACTATACATATCTATCTGTACATATATATATATATATATATATATATATATATATATATATATATATATATATATAAACTATACATATATATATATATATATATATATATATATATATATATATATCTAGATATAGATATAGATAGATAGATATAGCTATATATATATACATATAGATATATATCTATATCTATATCTATATATCTATACACACACACATACACATATATATATATATATATATATATATATATATACATATATTAAAATTTTAACCAGCTAGGACTGGGCCTTTACTCTTGATTGAATTAGTATCGTAAGAAAAGAAATGTGATTAACTTATAATTTTGTTTTTTTTTTTTTGCAAACATTTTTATTTTCATTTTGCATTTATAAAAGACACAAAAAATGTCATATTTACAACATGACCATAGGAGAAAGTTATACATTGTAGTCAGTATAGAAACATGAAGGTCATATAACAAACCTATTTACACTATATACATAGATGTTTTCTCAAACAAGTTTAAACAATATAAAGACAATACATACATTAATGTTTGCAATACCATATTTTTGTTGTGAGTTTGTGGGTATATTGCTAGGTTCCCTTATAACACGTTACTCTATAGTGTGCATGAAGTTTTATGCTAGTATGATATTGAAGATTTGTTCCCAAGTTGCTCAAGTTTTGCTGTTTTTGTTTCTTTTATCCATTACTATTTTGTGAGTAAATAGGTGTTTAATAGCCACTTTCTTAAAACCTTCCCAAGAGATGTTCATAGAGTCTATCCATTTGAGGGCTATATATAGTTTCATTAATGAGAATATGGTTATAAGTGAGTTTGCTCGTTTTAATGAGAAGTTAGATGGGCAAATATGTAATATGGTAAATTCCCATGTAAGTGTTGTTGATTGATATCCCAATTTTTGTAATTACAATTTCAATGATTTCCAGAGTTTATAGATGCATTTGCAACTCCAAAATATATGCATTAAATCTGCTATCTGATCCTTGCAGTGTGTACAGTATGGTGATTTTGTTGCACTGAATTTGTGTAGTAATGCAGGTGGGAAATATGTGTTGTTATTCGTCATAAGCTGTGTGTACAACAGTTTTTTAAGGGGTATGCTTTTCAGTGTTAGGTTAATTACATTTTGTATCTGGTGGTCGTCCAAAGATGGTTGTATTTTCCTCCAATAGTTAGAGAAAAGGAGGTCTTTCTGGAATTTGATTTCCCCTATCATTTTTTTTATGAGTTTGTTATAGTTTTCTTTGTCATGAGGATAGTCTCCCAGAGCATAGTGCATTTTTTCATGTTACTATTGGGTATGGTAAGGTTTTGGAGGTAACTGGAACACATCTCTTTGATTTGTCTGAGCATTATGATGTAAGACTTAGGTAGACTCAGATTATTTTTCATTTCTTGGATAGTACAATTAAGTAGTGGGTAGATATATTGTATTCTTTTTTCTTTTAATCGGGGAAAGTTATCTAAATCTAGCATCTTGTTATTTATTTTTAAATTAGGATTTTTATGGAGGGGTTGTAATGTTAGCAGAGCTTGCCCCAGGTTTAAGGAATTAAATAGTTTTTGTGTTATGTTTATAGAATGTTTTAGAGGGTCTATAATTTTGTCCGCTTGTAGATCTTTTTTGTTCAAAAAGGGAAGTACTCTGGGACTGATGCCTAGTGATTTGATGTATCTGTAATATATTATCACTCATGGCGGAGTAACTTATAATTTTGAATAGACCGAGTTGTTTGTTGAATGCTATGTGTGTGTGTGTGTGTGTGTGTGTGTGTGTGTGTGTGTGTGTGTGTGTGTGTGTGTGTGTGTATGTATGTATATATATATATATATATATATATATATATATATATATATATATTTATATGCACATGTGGGTCTACTTCAAACTATCAAATCCCACATAATTGAGATGCCATCATCAAAACTGTGAACTTCAAACAGCCAGAACATTGAAAACTTTCCATGGGAAAAGAATCACTTGGCCATGATGGTGAACATTGCCTTTGCCTCACTGTAGTGCGAGCTCAGAGTTGGTATATTTATTTTGGGGGTGAAGTCCCCAGACTACTGGTGAGTGTGATTTACTTTTTTTTTTTTTTTTTTTTATGCCGGGTTAGTGGTTGTTTTCCCGGGGTTAGTTTTTGATATTTCGGGTGTTTGATCTTCTGCAGTTTTGGTGATGTTGTCTCGATGATGTGTTATTCAGTGAAGTTGTAATTTGATACTTTGAAGCAGACTCATATATATATATATATATATATATATATATATATACACACACACACACATAGCTGTAATGACAATAGCTGAAACACTCAGATATTGACCATCAAATCATCAATCGCAAATAAGTGACAATGTGAACATCAAAAAGTAGCTTTTTCATGTGCACCAATGTGACAACCTTAGCAAAAAATAAATAAATAAAATATTGCTTATTGCAGGATCCAAGCCCCCTGCACCGTCCCCCCCCCCCATGTATAGGGCTGAACCCTTATCCCCTGGCTAATTGTATATACTTACTGTAGAGCACACAATATCAAGAAAGGGGCATATTCTTCAACCTGAAAATTGCACAATCTCACTCACCTGGTGACATTCTGCTTAAGTGACCAAATTGTGGTTACTAAACAGATGCTATCTAAACCTGGATTTGACATTATTCAGCTCTCCCATATATATTTATATTCATATCTATCTATTTAGCTATATATATATATATATATATATATAGAGAGAGAGAGAGAGAGCGAGAGAAAAATCAAGATATATGTGTATGTATACATTTTCCCTTAGTACAAGAAGTTATACTGTATAAATGTTATGTTGTGTTTGAGAGAACTTTACTATGCTTTGAGCAGAGCATAATGAATCTACATCTCATGATTACTATGCACTGACCTATTCACATCAAAGCATGCTTTAATGGCAACTGATTTTTAAATCAACATTTTATCAGATAAACTAAGAATAATGTGTAGGTTTTAATTTCATAGCTAATGAATGTATTTTACATTCTACATGTCATTACATTAATACTTGTTTCCCTATTCTCTCGGTTTTCATGATTTTCATTAGGAAGGAGAACATAAAATGTTTGGAAATATATATATATACATATACATATGTATGTATCTAAACAACCTTACAGAATGATTTCCTTTACAAGTATTGAATTTTGTGAGTGCTCTCTCTCTCTCTCTCTCTGTTTATATATATATATATATATATATATATATATATATATATATATATATATATATCTATATATATGGGTCCCCTTCAGTGGATCAAACGTTTATAAGTTCGAATCACATATGGCTGAGACCATATGTTTGAACTTGTAAAAGTCTGATTTGACTGAATGAAGATCTCTGTATAGAGTGGAAAGGGAAGATTTCCCATTTCCGCAATGTAGTGAGATCTCAGAGTTGGTATATTTCAGTAAGGGGGGTGTGGGGGATGCAGGGGGGCATAGGCATTGGCTTTGCACACCACCTGACAGATCAGCAATGGCCTCCTCTTTCTATTAAAGTATTTTTCTCCTTCTGGTTCACAGGGTTCTTAATAGGCATGTGGATGCAGTTTACTGCACTGAGAACATGTGAGTAGTCAGAAATGTTATAGAACTGGTGCATAAGGTTTTGCCACTCCAGAGTTGCAGATATAAAATGTATATTCATCAACCTTGGTGGACATTGCTGCCAATGATTGTGCAAGGATGCAACTGGCAGCTTTCTGTGACACTCCTATAGCACCTCCCACATAACACTGGGATGTCCCAGATGCTAGTGCACCTAAGGTCAGACAGACATTTGTTTCAAGAGGTCTGGAGTTGCCTTGTAATGTACACAGAGACTTATGTAGGGCACACATGTTGCACACAGCCTCCACCAGCTGTCTGTCTAAGTAGTACCCATGAATGATTTCTTGATCTGAGACTAGGCTTGTTGTAGCCTGTCTCTCTGTCTAGCTGGCTGCTTCTAGGACACGCTGCCAGATCCTTCTGCATGGCTTGCAGTACTACAGCCTGTTGCATTTTATTCAGTGCAGGTAGCATTTTTTTTTAATTCAGTATTGATGCAGATTCCTTGGATTATATGACTAATAGCTTTTTTCTTTATATTGCAGTATGGCATTCACCTAGACTTTTGGAGACAGTCTGTATTGGACGTTGCTGTGCCTAAGTTGCATTGGGTGCTCACAATGTGTTTTAGAATCTGGCATGCATGTGCATAGTCTGTAATTATCCTACACTGTATAATTAAGTGTGCAGACCAATTACGGCATAGCTTCAGAAATCATGTCTGCTGCTGGTGCATGAAGTCATCCTTTGGAGTGCTGCACTGTCCTCATCTAGCTTTTGGAATCCATCCCTCAATATTCTCTTTGATTACTTTTAATAGTTATGGACTAAATTTATGAATTTTTGCCTAGAAGACATAGTAGGGTATTTTTCACATGATGTTCTATATGTAGAACATATAGTAAGGATACTGTAAGGCAAAACATATAAATAAAAACATGATAAATATAGACAATAACAGGATACTATTATTGTCAATTCTGTTTCTCAAACATTTAGGGATTCCTCTTAAAAATCATCTTTCCCCTAATATTATTAAAATTAACAATGCAGCTGGGAATGCCCTCCTCGCAAACTCAACAGGTAGTGCCTGGAATGTACTTCCAGCCGATATTACTTTGCTCTCCTCCCTAGGCCAATTTAAAGCTAAAATCAAACAACATCTGGCATTAAATTGGCTATGCCACTGCTACAAGCCTGGCTAAATGTTCAATATGGTGATGATTTTTCCATTTAACTAGCTACTGTTAAATTTCTCCTGATTACATTCAGGGGTAACTTTTATCCTGTAATCCTGTCTTTTCATGTTTACCTTTGTATATGTTAGAACTACTATATGTGTAACTATGTCTCATCAGTCATTTAATGTAATTGCATTCATTGGAGCTTATCTCCCCAGGCCTCCGCTGAAAATGGACATCGATCCAGTTGGACTATCCCAGTGAACAAATGGAAAATAAACAAATAAATAAATAAAATAAATATTTATACAAAAGTACTGAAATTCAAACAATTGCTAGTGTTCTATATATGACTTGTGAAGTCAGCATTCAGTTAGAAGAATAGCTTAAATACTATAACCCGCCAATTGCTGTAGGGTATAAATTAGGGAATACTAAGCAATCACAAATTATACTCACAGTGTTGATTGTCATAGCTTGTTAAGTACAAATTATATTGTACTGGAACTATTAGTTAGTAGCCCAGAAACTATAATGACTGCTCCTTCATCCCCTTGGTAATGTTAAAAAAATTGTTAAAAAGTAAAATAGTTTTACAACAAATGGTATACATACCTTAGTCATCAAAGAAACGTGTTCCCCTTAAGGTTTGCCTGGAATAAACATTGTTGATATGAAAAATGTTCCCAAATTGATAATCAGCAGTTATTCATTTGATAATAAAAATACTATGGAGTTAAATACATATAAATACTTGGCGATAATCTGGAACTGAGGTAAATCTATAGGAAACAGCTGATGTAACTATGGGTGAATGCCCACCATTGACTTTAAATCCTAAATATTCTAATCAGATTTTGATTACAGCAGGCTCTGTTCTAAGAGGACTAAGAAACATGCTCCCCAGAATTCAGCATGACATTATAACTGATTTGTTTGATGGGTTGCAGAATGTCAAACACAGGGAATGTAATTAAACCTTTGTTGGAAAATCAAAAAAGTATGGCACAGTGATTATGGTTGCTGGCAATAATGAAATGCGAATGACTAGGAAGGATACGTTCCTCAATGAGGTTAAAAAGATCTAATTTCTCTAAATACACAGACTGAGTTTAAACACGAGTTTTGTGATATCATCTCAGTTCCATGTAATATTGAAGACATTGGCTAGAATGATGACCAATGATAGTAACCGAGAATGAATTAATAACAAACTGAAGTTCACTGTATTATGGGAAGAACTGGAGTTTAAAACTGCATACTTCTGCAGAGATAGCTTATAAATAAGTCACCATGGGAGTAGGTTTGTTGGTTCTAGAATTACTGTAATGGTGAAATATTTATTAACCTGGAGTAAAGTTAAGCAAGAGAATTTTTAGTTTAGAAGAACACATTGAAATGTTTCATGACCAATTCTGGAAGTCTGAACTATAAACTGAATGACCTATAGCCTATTATAGCTGATGAAGGCTATAATATCTTACTAATTATGTAAACTCACTTTAGTAAATACAAGACCCTTAACATTAACAGTTTGCAAGGTGCATTGAGAGTAAAGAAGTTATAGCAAAAATGGGGATGTTTCTCTGTTTCTTGCAATAGTATTCACTGCAAACAATATATTGACATGGGAGGACGGTGAACTAATAGTGGTCAGTGTTTAATTTAATAAAGAAAAATAGGACGCAACACTTTTCTACAGACCTCCCCATTTAAAAACTGAAATGGTCATAAGCTAGGTTATGTATCCAGAGCTATTATAACAATAACTTTGGCACAGTAGCTGGTGACATAAATGCTCTGGGTGTGCATTGTAGTGTGCCTTCTTCAAAATCAGTGTTGATAAAGAATATATTAGAGGATACCATACAGTATAATTATACTCAAATAATAAAGGCTGTGTCGCTTATCCCTCTCGAACATAGATAACAAGCAGGCCGCGTATTTCGTTTAGATGCTTTAATACATAGAAACACATCAGGATGGATAGCAGCATCTTAAAATATAAATGAACTGCTTAACAGATAGACCTTACATATATACATGCTTACATCTCAACAGCTTACTACAAAATGATAGACTTGCACTTGCGCAGTATTTATACACTTGTGCAAGTCCTTGTATAGCTTCTTAAAGATATAAACACACATTGATCTACATCCTCCCTCTTTAAAAGATTGCACTTTGTGAAAACAATATTAGAGTTAGACATGCATTACTATAGTCATTAGAAACCAAACACAATGTTCATGTCCAAGTTGCCTTGTATCTGCTGCATAGTTTGGAGACATGACCAAATCTCGTAACATAACATTCTGGACTGAATCTAGCAATAGGGACACTCACTGATGAACAACTCATATCAGGAACTAAGGCATTTGTCACAGGAATGGGATATTCTCTGGAACTTCCTCAGGAATTAGAACACAGGACAACTCAGTTTGAGATAAAGAGTCTTTCTCACAGCCTATGTGTAGTGACATACGCTCGGGCACTGGTCTCAAATGCTTCCAATTATGCCTAAACTCTGCTCCTTGTGATTCCACAATGTATGATCTCAGCTCTGGACAAATATTCTTCATGACACCAATCCAATCATAACCTCTGGACATTTGCATCCTTACACTTCTCCTTTTCATAATGGATTGAGCCGTTTGCTGGTTTTATCATGCAGACTATAATGTACTGCAAAGCAACGCTTCATCTTAATTATGACAGTACTGGAAGCTAGGTTGGGAAGTAGCTCAGTCTTGAACCAATTGGAGTAAGAGTCTACTATCACCAAATAATGCTGATCATTCCACTCAAAGATGTCGGTGGCTACTGTCGACCAAGGAAGTTCAGGAGTCTGGTTAATCTGAAGTGGTTCCTTCTGTTGATATGGCTTTGTACTACTGCACATGGAAAAATGAAAGTCCTCTCTCAATGTCTTGTGACATAGGAGACCAAAATACCAGTTCGCTCACCCATTTTTTGGTAGAGTTAGTTCCTGGGTGACCACAATGCAAAATAATAATGTACTGTTGTTGCAAGGACTTTGGAATAATTACTTTTGGACCTTTCATAAGGATACCGTTGTCAGACAAAAATCTCATCTCTGTAAGGAAAATAAGGTTGCACTTCTTCAGGTAAAGTAGATTGCTTTGGTGGGCATCCTTGATTGATAAAGTGGTTGATCCTTTGTAAAACTGGATCTGTGGCTGTGTGATCTCTCAGCTCATCAAGACATGTGGAAGAAAAATGTCTTACTTCCATGACTTCAAAATCAAGATTCTTATTCTCGTGCTGTTCTGTGTTGTTTCTGGGTGATCTGGATAATGTATCAGCAAGACAAAATAGTTTGCCTTTCTTGTAGACAAGACTGAAATTATACTTTTGCAATCTCACCATCATACGTACAGTCTGGCTGGAGCTGAATGCTTTGGCTTTGTCAAGATAGTGACTAGAGGCTGGTGGTCTGTTTCAATCTGGACAGGTCTACCATAAACATAATTGTGGAACTTCAAACATGCAAATACAATTGCCAAAAGCTTTTTCTTGATGTGGGCATATTGCATTTCAATTTGGGTAAGAGTTCTCAATGCAGAGGCAACAGGTTTATCCTCTTGAAGAATGATTGCACCAAGACCAAATTTTGAAGCATCACATGAAAAAGTAACTGGCTTGTGAACATCATCGTATTTGAGAGTTGGTGGACTAGCAATTTTGCATTTTAAGACATCAAATGCTCTTTGGTGTTGCTCTAACCAAGATCACGATGCATCTTTACATGTCAGCTCTCTGAGTGGTGCTAATATTTAACTCAAGTCTGTAATGAATTTGCCTAGATAGATAGCCATGCCAAGAAAACATTGTCTGGAGCTGGCATCTCGGGAATGGCTGTTTATTTAGAAGGGTCTGGTCATAATCCTGAACTGGTAAATAAATGACCAACATAAGTAACTTCTTGTAGCCTGAATTTTCATTTCTGTGGATTGAGCTTAAGATTCACTTGACATGCCCTTTCCAGAACTTTTCTGAGGTTTCTGTCATGCTCAGCTTCACCATTACCTCCTACTAGTATGTCTACTATAATAGCACAAGGATACCCAGAAAAAGGTTTCTCCATTGCACGTTGAAAGACTTCACTTGCAGAATTTATCCCAAGTGGCATTCTCAAAAATCTGTACCTTCCAGAGTACTGAACATAGTGTTCAATAACTATTTCTTGTCAAGCTGAATCTGCCAAAATGAACTCTTTGCAGATAAGAGAGAAGAGCAGTGGTATTTGGCATCGAGGATGCAACTTATTTGACTGTGCACATTGGATGATAAGGTCTTTTTAGTGCTTTGTTCAAATCTCATGAGTCAGTACATATTCTGATGTCATCTGAGCTTTTCTTATGAGCTACTACCACGGATGATACCCATTGGGTTGGTTCATCTACTGGACAAATCACACCTTGTCACATCATTTTATCTAGGTCTGCTTTGACTGTCCTGCATGGCAACTGGAACTTTTTCTGCTGGCCTGATAACTGGACTGACATCTGGGTTTAACTTTATGGAGTACACAACTGGAAGTTTCCCTAGTTTGCCTTCAAAAAGATCAGCATAGGTAAAAAAATGTACTTGGCAAAATTAGAGTAGTGGTCTTTCAAGCTAAGATGGTGGACTTCCTTACTAAATGAAATCAGTCCCATTTTCAAACTGTCTGTGAGTCCTAATAATGACTGCACATGCCTCTTGACCACATAAAATAACAAGTAGTAGCTTCTCCAAGCAGAGTAACATGAAAGCACTATTGAGCCTTCAGCTTGAATTTCTTCACCACCGTAGGCATCAAGCTTCACACACCTTGCTAAATCAAGCCTTTCGCCATGACATACTCTAGCAAATGCTTCTGCTGACATAACATTGCACTTGGAACCTGCGTCAGCTTTGAGTTCTGTGGGTTTTCTGTTTATACGAACAGTACAAAATACTTCATTCTTTGCTCTTAAATCGACTGTATTGACTTTTTCATGAAGCACTGACACACCATCAGCATAAAGAGTAGGGCTGCAGCTCTCTGATTGATCAACTCATTTTTTTAAAATGTTCCCTTTTAATAAAAGAATGTGGGCTTTTTGATTTACAAAACCTTTTGAAATAATTCCATTTATTGCATTTGTGGCATTACTGACCAAAAGTTAAACATTTTTCCCTTTTAGATTCATGATTTGCACCACAATTACAACAGTTGGTAATGGAACTGTGTGGGGTCCATTGTTTGAGTTTGCTGACTCACTCTTATGCTTCACTGAAATTGTGTGAACTCTGAATGTGCTGGAAAGTTCTGGTAATTACCATTAAGTGCTACAGGCGCTACAGTTGCTGTCACGTGCTTGGGTCTGTTTTGTTTAACTACGTGCTGCATATTATCAACATGAAGTTTATCACTGTGCCTTCTAGAGCTATTCTCATTTCTAAGCATATTTGTGTGCTTTTCTGTGAGCTCATATATCTCACAAATCGCAATGGCCTTATTCAAAGTGAAATCACTGTCAAGAAGCAAAATCTATCTCACAGCATCATCTTCAATACCACACACAAGTCTGTCTTTTATCGACTCATCCCTTAAATCACTAAATCTACATGTTTTAGCCTTATTTCTCAAGTCAGTTATATATGCTGCAAAAGTTTCACCAGGCTGTTGATCCCTTGTATAAAATAAGTGCCTTTCCATTGTAACATTTGCTTGTGGATTACGTTTCTCTAAATTTACATTTTAAGCACTCAGGTTCTGTCCTTGACTCAGCCAGTACAACAATATTATGGTTTTCTCCCTCTCTGGCATAGATAGCAGGTGCATATACAAATGAGCGTTCCCTTTCTGTGGCTTCTGACCCAGCTAAATTAAGCCGAATAAATGCCTTTGTATGGTCATCTTTATCAGAAAATGCAGCCTGTATGAAAATGTCATGTTCTCCCTCAAACACTCTCCAGTTCTCAACATTATTACTGTCAAAAACAAGTGCACTGGGTTTTCAAAATCCATCTGTCATGCCCACAAAGTATGTACAAACACAATGAAAATATAGCCCTTGTAATTATATATGAACAAACTGTTCTGTGAGCTTGTAATAACATTCAGATGCACAATAATCTCTTTGAAATACTGTACTTTGTGAAAAATGCTCTAAAATGGCTGTATTCTGTGAAATATCTTTATTGCAATACTGCACAAACATGCAAACACTTTATACACTTCTGATAACTTGAAAATCTTTAATTAAGAAAAATATGTGCATATCGACAATGCAGTCGTTTCATCTATTTTATTCATCTCATGCATTTTGGACTTCATTTCAAACACTTTTCATAGTAATTCAAATATTTTTATCTGTATCAAACATACTGGTTTATTTGGATATCGTTTAGAGGATTCTGTGTGCCTCCTTTCATATTTTATGAATAAGAAATCATGCTGAGCAAGTTTTAACTGAACTTCATTTTTTACCTGTTTTGCAAAGTATGTATGTAGTAGGGATGATTCACTCCTGTATATTCCTCCAGTTTCCACTAAATGCTTCTTGATCTCGAACTGAAGAATTTGAATTCCATCCTGACTTCAGGTGTTTTAGACATGCTGCTTCTGACATCATGTCGCTCGTCCCTCTCTGACATAGATGACAAGCAGGTGGGGTATTTCGTTTAGATGCTTTAATACATAAAAACACATTAAGATGGATAGAAACTTCTTAAAATATAAACAAACTGGTTAACAGACATACCTTACATACATACATGCTTACATCTCAACAGCTTACTACAAAATGGCAATCAGACTTGCATTTTCTCAGTATTTATATATTTGTGCAAGCCCTTTGATAGCTTCTTAAAGATATATATATATATATATATATATATATATATATATATATATATATATGCACACACACACACACACACACACACACACACACACACTCACACACACTGATCTACAGGCTACAACTAGGAAGGTGGGATCATTGATATGATTTGGTTAAATGACAAATTACATATTCAAAGCTATGTTATAGAACCAGAATTATGGACCTGTGAGCATCTGGGGGTCACTTATGATTTAAAAAGTTATAAAACAGAGAGACTAAACCTGAGTGCTGATTTTACTGCCAATAATCATGAACTAAAAATCACTGAGGAATATTAATGAAGCAGTAGTATTGAAAGTACATGAGAGATTTTATATAATTTTTATTAATGAACTTATTTATTTTTTTCCATTTCATTTTGCAAAAGAACAGAGGAAAAATTTACCCTTATCCTGGTGAAAAAGCCTATTGCATTTTAGAGCTAAGAAGAAAACACTACAGGGGATTTGTAAGGAATTCCCGAGTGCTGTGAACAGAATTTATTATCATACTTAAAAAAGTTTCATGGATTAAGTTATTTTATGAACTAAACTTAGCTGAGCACTCTAGAAACAATAATAAGGCACATTTAAACACATGAGAAATTATTGGTAGGATGATACTACTAACATTAGCATTCAACTTGATGACTGTATTAAGGAACCAGAGAAGGTGGTGAATATGCACCTTGAGATGGTAGTCTGACAGCCTGTTAGGTACAAATAACAGGAAGGCCAAGTGTGTGATAAGTGTGTAAGATGTCTGTGTCTTGTGTTTTCAGTAGATGACATTGCATGGGCCTTATAGTCTATTAAGTCAAATTCAGCAGCTTGATCTGGCACTAAAAGGATACTTTCTTAGTAACATAACTGAAGACCTGATCTGCTGTTTAATTGACTTATTTTAAAGGACAGGACATTGAAGTCCTCTTTTGTTCCCAGAGAAGGGAAATGGGCAATTCTAATCCATATCCATCAGGGCAATTCTAGTTGTTCTGCTGATAATTATTGATCTGTCAATTTAACAGGCATAGTGGTGAAGTGTTTATCTGTCATTTAATATTCCCTAGACTAAACTAGGGTTAGATATCTATCAGCATGGCTTTTCCATAGAGTGCTTATGTCTAAATAATTTAATTAGTTTCTATTCAAACATTATGAATGTTAGATCTAGGTGTTGCAGAAGGTTTGTGTGTGTGTGTGTGTGTGTGTGTGTGTGTGTGTGTGTGTGTGTGTGTGTGTGTGTGTGTGTGTGTGTGTGTGTGTGTGTGTGTGTGTGTGTGTGTGTGTGTGTGTGTGTGTGTGTGTGTGTGTGTGTGTGTGTGTGTTCTGACTTTGTAAAGGCCTTTAGTATAGTGCATCATGATGAAATAATAAGTGTCATGAAACAAATGATTATTAACTCTTAAAAGATGGGTGGCCGGTTGTCAGAAGGAAAGTTGCTATGAAGTCAGGATAATAAATTATATTCTAGATATGACTAGTATATAGGTGTAGATGTTCTACAAGGGTCTTGTTTTCTTCCCTTGCTGTTTGAGATATTTATCACTAGACTACACACCCAACAAAAGAGTGTATTAGTCAATTCATTGAGGACACCAAATTTGGGGGTGTAGTGGCCACCATTACTGATGAAGGTGCACGGCAGGGGTTTTCTTGACATATTATTTCACTGGTTTGAAAAGAAGGGAATGAGATTTAGTACTAACAAGTGCATAGTCTTACACTTTGCTAACAATAGGTTTGGTTATCCATGTATATTGAATAACTCCATTTTGACTACAGTTAATTGCATCAGGGCTCTGGAGGATTTGGGAGACTCAGACCTCAGTTCTGAGAACATTTAAAATGTATAGTAAAAAAAAGCACAATTAAGAATATTCTTTATGGTACCTCTAGATGAGATGAAACAGTATCAATGCCTTTACTGAAATTCATCATTAGACAAATATTAGAATATTGTAGGTCCTAATGTTTGTTCAAATTGTCTTGGATAAGGAAACTAGAAAGGGTTCAGAAAACATTTACCTGTCATATTTTCCTCAGTTAAAAATCGCAACTATAAGGAAAGACTTGAATGACTACCAGTGTATAGGCTCATGCAAGGTGATATTTAAACATTTTAGAAATGATATCCTGTCTTCCACAGTGGGTATTAATTTTACTCAGCATAATGTACCCACCGAAAAAAAAAAATACTTGTGACACTACCCCAGTTGATAAGGTTGTGCAAGAACAAACAACTGATAAAATATAATCAGATCCTGCAGATAGACTAGTGGTGGACCGTAGCTGGGATAGCTACTAAAGTTCAAAAAAATGACACGGATATATGAAACTTGAATTATGTCACTGATAAAACAGAACGAAAAAAAAGATGAAAAAACACTTCTTTTAAATCCACAGAAACCTCACTGCCTCGCCGAATTGGCAAGATGTTGAACTAAAGTGTAACAAAAAGACTGTTACACACTGATGTTTAGCAGTTCAAAGTTAAGTAGGACTAAATCTGTTTATATCCCAGGCATATACATAGTCGTAGACTTAACCTGGCTCTACTATTTGAAAAAGGAAAGGATGATGAGGCCACATATATACCCACTGAATTAAAAAGAAAAAGTACATTTATACCTCAGTACAATTCACAAGTGAATGTATTTGAACAAATGATATGTAAAGAACTGTATCTACTCAACCATGAAATCACAAGAGAATATCGGAAAAAACAGGAATTAACAAAAGATAACATCTCCAAAGAAGAAAGAGCGGTACTGAATGAATATATGTATAAAAAAGACGTAAGAATAATGAAACCCGACAAGGGGGGAGGGGCAGTTATTTATCCCCAAAAAGATTATATCACTGAGATATACCATATTTTATACCATTCTGGGAATTACCAACAGGTTTCAATTAATCAAATTAACCAAGGTTTTAGAAGAATTGACATAGCTTTGGAAGAATACTTTATTGATAACCGCATCACAGAAGAAGTATATAGGTTTCTAAAAGTTGATCATCCAGTGATGGCTTGCATAATAGGAATACCGAAAATTCACAAGTCTCTGACCAAACCACCCTTCAGACCCATCATCTCAGGTTCAAAGTCAAAAACATACAACATAGGAGTAACAATCGATAGATGGACGAAACATATTTATACACATGTACCATTCATCATCAAAGACTCATGGGATTTCTTGAGTAAACTCAGTCCTGACAAATGGACAGAACAATGTACATTCATCACCATTGATGTATGTGACTTATTTTCATGTATTCCTAAGGACGAGGGACTAGAGATTTGCCAGGAGTCTTAGAAAGTTTTCTACATTGACCTGGGATAAAATAAATCTAATCATGGATATGATGGGCCTAGTGTTGGATCACAATTATCTTACTTTCGGGGGTGAATTTTTCAGACAAAGCAAGGGAGTTGCTATGGGCATCTTGTGCCCCATATTTGCAAACTTGGTTATGTCTGATTGGGATAATGAATTCATTACCAACTGTGCATTCTCCAGCTACATCACCTTCTATGTAAGATTTCTGGACGATATATTCATTCTGTGGAAGGGACCCAACGAGACAATACCACAATTTATTGAATACATCAACGAAACTACCAATTTTTGAAATTTACCTATGAAACAAATAACTCAGGTATTTCATATTTGGATGTGTTCATAGGTTCCAATGAGGAAGGTTTTACATCCAAGATACATAGAATAAGCACATTCTCTAATGATTATCTATTTTTGGTAGTGAACATCCACCACACATTTTCAAAAATATTATGAAGGGACAGTGCATTAGATGTGCCAGAATGTCATCAACTAGAGAATTCATGGAAGGAGAAATGGATCTGTTAGCAGATTTATTTGAAAGGAGAGGATATCCCAGCAGCATGATTAGTGACACCATTGAATTTGTTAAATCCCAATGGGGAATAAAATACAAACCACTGCTAGGTCTTGATAAAGAGATGAACGCTAACTTGCAGAAAGCAAATATGGGTAGAGTGTGTGTTCTGACCTATACCCCTCACAGCACCAAGATTAAGGACATTATAAAGAAATATTGGGACATTATCACAGTATCAGATGTCAACAAAAATATACTGGGTGAGGAACCCAAGATAGTATACAAAACTGGTCCCAACATAAAAGATTACTGGAACATTCCAAGTTAGGGAAAGGCAGAAACAATAATAAAGACAAGGTTTTCACCAGAAAGTGCGGAAGATGCAAACAATGTACACATATAAACACCAACAGTGATATTGTTTTGAATGACATTAATCACAGTAAAATTAGGAGCATAGGTGGAAATTGCAGCACCAAGCACATAGTATATTTAGCTCTGTGCAAAAAATGTCCAGCCTATTATATAGGCAAAACAGAAAGAGAGTTAAAGAAACGTATCTATGAGCATTATTATAAAATTAGGAAAATGGATAGTAAAAATGCCCTATACAGACACATCAAGGAATATGGTGAGGGACACACATTCTCCTTTATGATAATAGATGAGGTGAAGGAAATTCCTTTTGGAGGATTGGAAAACAAGACTGGCCTGTAAAGAAAGTAAGTGGCAGATTTTAACTGATTCCACCAGGAATCCAGGTATTAACGATTTTATAAGTATAAAACCATTTTTAATTCTTGATACATAATATTTTTATGGCTGCAATATTTGATGAAATGTAAGTACATAGTGAATTTAATTCATGTTTTAGTATTTCAATCACAATACCATATGAATAATTATTTTTAGTGACTTTTAAAATCAATATTTATAATTATATATACATTTGTATTTACTTTTGGTATGTATATACATAAATCACCAAGATTTATATGTTTTTATATAGGTCCAATATTAGTTATGTTACAAATGGAGTACTGTTTCTTTAAATTGAGTAACTAAGTTTTGGCCAAAACTGTTTTTAAATGAGTTAATTAAATGTTTTGCACTAGTTCTGATGAAGTCTGCGATGGTGCAGATGAAAGCGCTCAACTAGTGCTTAAGGAATGCTATCGTTGTAATAAAGGATTTATTTTCAGTCTACAGCGCCTTTTGCTTCCTATGAGTTTGGAACTTCTGAGTTTGTTTACACAGCAATTGTGCTAGTGCTTCATTTGCTTCCTGCAAGTCTGGAACTATTGAGTTTGCCAAGGGAAGCTTCTTGTGTTTTTCTAACTACAAAGTATTGGATTGGGTTTTCTCTACCACAAGCTAAACGGATAGTCAGGACTTCCTGAGCAACCAGGCATTTGCTCTACAACATTTCATCAGCTTTTACAAACATTCTAAGGTACTTTTTTATGGTTGTTGTGGTCTCCCACACAGACTGTTGTGAGTTGTGTTCAAGTTACTTTGCATCATTTGGAAGAGTTACAGGAATGTATATGCCTGGGATATAAACAGATTTAGTCCTACTTTACTTTTGAACTTCTAAACATCAGTGTATAACAGTGCATGAGTTTATAACTTCTGAGTTTGTTTACATAGCAATTGTGCTAGTGCTTCTAGTGCTTCATTTGCTTCCTGCAAGTTTGGAACTATTGAGTTTACAAAGGGAAGCTTCTTGTGTTTTTCTAACTACCAAGTATTGGATTGGGTTTTCTTTACCACAAGCTAAACGGATAGTCAGGACTTCCTGAGCAACCAGGCATTTGCTCTACAACATTTCATCAGCTTTTACAAACATTCTAAGGTACTTTTTTATGCTTGTTATGGTCTCCCCACACAGACTGTTGTGAGTTGTGTTCAAGTTACTTTGCATCATTTGGAAGAGTTATAGGAATGTATATGCCTGGGATATAAACAGATTTAGTCCTACTTAACTTTGAACTGCTAAACATCAGTGTGTAACAGTCTTTTTGTTACACTTTAGTTCAACATCTTGCCAATTCGGCGAAGCAGTGAGGTTTCTGTGGATTTAAAAGAAGTGTTTTTTCATCTTTTTTTCGTTCTGTTTTATCAGTGACATAATTCAAGTTTCATATATCCGTGTCATTTTTTAACTTTAGTAGCTATCCCAGCTACGGTCCACCACTAGTCTATCTGCAGGATCTGATTATATTTTATCAGTTGTTTGTTCTTGCACAACCTTATTAGTTGCCTTACAGTGATGGCGGAAGCAGTGGTTGGGGCGTCGGCTGTATTGGATGGTGAAGAAATTCTACTTTTAAGGGCTGAAGTAGCCAGATTACACCAAGATGTCAGCAAGCTCACGGAATTAGTCACTTCAATTGTTAAATCTACACATATTAACGGTAAACATGAACGAACATCTTCCCACAAGGACATACCCAGGATTCAGGATAACAGCGAGAATGACTTGATATTGACAGTGGATACCAATGTTGAAATACCCAATGGACAGGGGTGTTTAAATCAAACAGGGTCATCACACAGAACGGGCAATATAGATATGAACCCAAGGGGTGTTGATGACCTACCGGTACCTGAAAAGTGCTTTACCTTCGATTTCAGCTTTTTCACAGTAGAGCTGAAATGGACTATAGAGGGCCAAGCGAAACATGCACCCCAAAAACCTATTCTGCTATGGCATGCATGCCAAATACTAAAACTCAATGTACTATACCTAGTAATTCTAACTTGTTACACAATGAAAATACTGTAAGAAACAAGAGAGTTACACAAGGAAAACATGTAAATATAATTATTCCACGTTTAATAAGTTTCTCAAAAATGATTATGCTTTTGATCCATCACACTCTAATGAAATGTTTCAACATCATGATAATGTTATTAACAAAAAATATGGGGATGATGATCAAAATGAATCCATCAAAAGTAGTATATACAAAATGGGAAACATTTTAATACAAATACAGAATATTAAAGTTGATAAAGCTTATTTGAAGCAATGCATTAATTTGAAGGTAGTTCCCAAAGGGATTAGGTTTTTCAAACTACCTATGGGCCTAGAATACAATGAGAGTACAATTTCAGCTTTCAACAGTTTGTTTGATGATTTTGGCATTTGTTATATGAATTTGTTATTGAAGTGTTACGAAGATAAGTTGAATGTACTCATTGATGAAGTAGAGCATGTTAATGAATTTATTTTGCGTAACCCTGCATTTGAACAGTGGTATGATTTATACCACAAACAATTCCAAATGGCAGAAACCACAGCGGAAAATATTTTCCGAAGGAAAAACAAAAAATTAGAGTGTGATATGGAGCTATATAGAACTTGTAAGGTATATGTTTGGCCACAAGATAGGAAAGAAAGATTAGATGAAGGATATACACATGTAAGAGGGAGAAGACAGGTGGACAGACAGGAAAATTTTCAGGGAGGAAGACACCATCAAAATTATGGAAAAACAAATTACCAGAGCAGCAGAAAATACAAGTAAAATCCAGAGTTTGTCAGTTTAGAACGACAGTTGGAGGTTTTACTGTCTCTCCTCCTGCCATTTTAGTTCCATCTAGAAATTGACATGGTCCCATCTCCCCTCAACATCAACAATGAAAATTCAAATGATGGACATGATGAAACTGTGAAAATAGACATACAGGAGGTAGATACATCAGAATTAGAAAAAGAAAAACCTAGTATCACGCACTATAAAGGCTTCAACGTGTACAACTACACAGATGTTCCTATTCATGAAGAATTATGTTCCCTTTTATGCAAAGGAACCAAATTCATCCCTACACAGAAATTCAATCTAGTAGATCATATCAAAGAAATCAAATTATATAGTCGTAGACTTAACCTGGCTCTACTATTTGAAAAAGGAAAGGATGATGAGGCCACATATATACCCACTGAATTAAAAAGAAAAAGTACATTTATACCTCAGTACAATTCACAAGTGAATGTATTTGAACAAATGATATGTAAAGAACTGTATCTACTCAACCATGAAATCACAAGAGAATATCGGAAAAAACAGGAATTAACAAAAGATAACATCTCCAAAGAAGAAAGAGCGGTACTGAATGAATATATGTATAAAAAAGACGTAAGAATAATGAAACCCGACAAGGGGGGAGGGGCAGTTATTTATCCCCAAAAAGATTATATCACTGAGATATACCATATTTTATACCATTCTGGGAATTACCAACAGGTTTCAATTAATCAAATTAACCAAGGTTTTAGAAGAATTGACATAGCTTTGGAAGAATACTTTATTGATAACCGCATCACAGAAGAAGTATATAGGTTTCTAAAAGTTGATCATCCAGTGATGGCTTGCATAATAGGAATACCGAAAATTCACAAGTCTCTGACCAAACCACCCTTCAGACCCATCATCTCAGGTTCAAAGTCAAAAACATACAACATAGGAGTAACAATCGATAGATGGACGAAACATATTTATACACATGTACCATTCATCATCAAAGACTCATGGGATTTCTTGAGTAAACTCAGTCCTGACAAATGGACAGAACAATGTACATTCATCACCATTGATGTATGTGACTTATTTTCATGTATTCCTAAGGACGAGGGACTAGAGAGATTTGCCAGGAGTCTTAGAAAGTTTTCTACATTGACCTGGGATAAAATAAATCTAATCATGGATATGATGGGCCTAGTGTTGGATCACAATTATCTTACTTTTGGGGGTGAATTTTTCAGACAAAGCAAGGGAGTTGCTATGGGCGCATCTTGTGCCCCCATATTTGCAAACTTGGTTATGTCTGATTGGGAGAATGAATTCATTACCAACTGTGCATTCTCCAGCTACATCACCTTCTATGTAAGATTTCTGGACGATATATTCATTCTGTGGAAGGGACCCAACGAGACAATACCACAATTTATTGAATACATCAACGAAACTACCAATTTTTTGAAATTTACCTATGAAACAAATAACTCAGGTATTTCATATTTGGATGTGTTCATAGGTTCCAATGAGGAAGGTTTTACATCCAAGATACATAGAAAAGCACATTCTCTAATGATTATCTATTTTTGGTAGTGAACATCCACCACACATTTTCAAAAATATTATGAAGGGACAGTGCATTAGATGTGCCAGAATGTCATCAACTAGAGAATTCATGGAAGGAGAAATGGATCTGTTAGCAGATTTATTTGAAAGGAGAGGATATCCCAGCAACATGATTAGTGACACCATTGAATTTGTTAAATCCCAATGGGGAATAAAATACAAACCACTGCTAGGTCTTGATAAAGAGATGAACGCTAACTTGCAGAAAGCAAATATGGGTAGAGTGTGTGTTCTGACCTATACCCCTCACAGCACCAAGATTAAGGACATTATAAAGAAATATTGGGACATTATCACAGTATCAGATGTCAACAAAAATATACTGGGTGAGGAACCCAAGATAGTATACAAAACTGGTCCCAACATAAAAGATTACTGGAACATTCCAAGTTAGGGAAAGGCAGAAACAATAATAAAGACAAGGTTTTCACCAGAAAGTGCGGAAGATGCAAACAATGTACACATATAAACACCAACAGTGATATTGTTTTGAATGACATTAATCACAGTAAAATTAGGAGCATAGGTGGAAATTGCAGCACCAAGCACATAGTATATTTAGCTCTGTGCAAAAAATGTCCAGCCTATTATATAGGCAAAACAGAAAGAGAGTTAAAGAAACGTATCTATGAGCATTATTATAAAATTAGGAAAATGGATAGTAAAAATGCCCTATACAGACACATCAAGGAATATGGTGAGGGACACACATTCTCCTTTATGATAATAGATGAGGTGAAGGAAATTCCTTTTGGAGGGGATTGGAAAACAAGACTGGCCTGTAAAGAAAGTAAGTGGCAGATTTTAACTGATTCCACCAGGAATCCAGGTATTAACGATTTTATAAGTATAAAGCCATTTTTAATTCTTGATACATAATATTTTTATGGCTGCAATATTTGATGAAATGTAAGTACATAGTGAATTTAATTCATGTTTTAGTATTTCAATCACAATACCATATGAATAATTATTTTAGTGACTTTTAAAATCAATATTTATAATTATATATACATTTGTATTTACTTTTGGTATGTATATACATAAATCACCAAGATTTATATGTTTTTTATATAGGTCCAATATTAGTTATGTTACAAATGGAGTACTGTTTCTTTAAATTGAGTAACTAAGTTTTGGCCAAAAACTGTTTTTAAATGAGTTAATTAAATGTTTTGCACTAGTTCTGATGAAGTCTGCGATGGTGCAGATGAAAGCTCAACTAGTGCTTAAGGAATGCTATCGTTGTAATAAAGGATTTATTTTCAGTCTACAGCGCCTTTTTGCTTCCTATGAGTTTGGAACTTCTGAGTTTGTTTACACAGCAATTGTGCTAGTGCTTCATTTGCTTCCTGCAAGTCTGGAACTATTGAGTTTGCCAAGGGAAGCTTCTTGTGTTTTTCTAACTACAAAGTATTGGATTGGGTTTTCTCTACCACAAGCTAAACGGATAGTCAGGACTTCCTGAGCAACCAGGCATTTGCTCTACAACATTTCATCAGCTTTTACAAACATTCTAAGGTACTTTTTTATGGTTGTTGTGGTCTCCCCACACAGACTGTTGTGAGTTGTGTTCAAGTTACTTTGCATCATTTGGAAGAGTTACAGGAATGTATATGCCTGGGATATAAACAGATTTAGTCCTACTTTACTTTTGAACTTCTAAACATCAGTGTATAACAGTGCATGAGTTTAGAACTTCTGAGTTTGTTTACATAGCAATTGTGCTAGTGCTTCTAGTGCTTCATTTGCTTCCTGCAAGTTTGGAACTATTGAGTTTACAAAGGGAAGCTTCTTGTGTTTTTCTAACTACCAAGTATTGGATTGGGTTTTCTTTACCACAAGCTAAATGGATAGTCAGGACTTCCTGAGCAACCAGGCATTTGCTCTACAACATTTCATCAGCTTTTACAAACATTCTAAGGTACTTTTTTATGCTTGTTATGGTCTCCCCACACAGACTGTTGTGAGTTGTGTTCAAGTTACTTTGCATCATTTGGAAGAGTTATAGGAATGTATATGCCTGGGATATAAACAGATTTAGTCCTACTTAACTTTGAACTGCTAAACATCAGTGTGTAACAGTCTTTTTGTTACACTTTAGTTCAACATCTTGCCAATTCGGTGAAGCAGTGAGGTTTCTGTGGATTTAAAAGAAGTGTTTTTTCATCTTTTTTTCGTTCTGTTTTATCAGTGACATAATTCAAGTTTCATATATCCGTGTCATTTTTTTGAACTTTACTACCCCAGTTGAAACATCTATTCAAAACATGTTTTTCCATTACAAGGTTGCTGGACTGTGAAATACCGTGCCGATTTATATTAGAAAATCAAAAGTTTATATTTATTTAAAGGGCTGCCCGATTATTAGTTTAATGCTAAGGTGCATGACCCTGACTTAAATAGTTGTATATTTTTAAATGACATTTTAATTAGGCTCTGCATGCATATTTTATTAACACTGAACGCTGAAATGGACAGACTCTAGAAGATGTGCATCTTCATAAATGTAAATTGATGTTAATGAGCTTTGATGAAGAAGAAGCATTTCATAGAGTTGACAGAGTCTATCAACTTACTATATTGAAAGTAGGGGGTCTCCAGGAATAATTTATGATGATGTTGAGATCATTACAGAAGAGAATGTGTGTAAGTTAGGACTGAGAGTATTAGAAGCATTTGTGTATTATATTGACCTCCTGACTGAGAGACTGAGGAAGGCACTTCTTCAAGGATATGAGGTGGGGTGCAGACAGTGCAAACACTCTGTGTGGTGATGACTAGATTACAGATTCAGAATCTGCATTAAAGTTTCAAGAACTAGCCCTCTTTGGTCATCTGTCTGAGAATAACATTAACAAGTCATAAAACAATACCATTAAAACCAGCTGTCACCCCTGGAAGAACATGGGAACAAGATTGGTTCACTTACTTGGAGATTAGGCTGGGCACTTCTGTAGAAGAATGTGTCCTTAGGAAATATAAAGTAGTAATTCAAAAAGCAAAATACTTTTTTTCTGCTTATTTGGAAAAATATATACTCGGAAATTACTAAGAAAGTTGAAGATTTTTCCTCGTTCTTAATGGCATTGGCAGTATTTCTAGCAGAGGTGGTTCAGTGCTATCCCTCCCCTTATTATTTGCTAAATCATGTAAATGATGGAAGCAGGGTCAGACTTTCAGTGCTATGAATAGTATGCAAAGGAGGCAAACATAACTGTGTTTTATGATATTAACTTGATTGGTTTAGAATATTAACAATAAGTTATTAAGCTATTTGAAATTATATATGTTCAGAAGTTTATGAGGAATAATGGGGAAAAGCAAAATAATATATTGTACAGTGAGAATTAAGGGTGAGTCTGAGCAAGTTATAGCTGAATACTACCAAAAGTAGTAAACACTGCTCTTAAGGAGACACAGACCCCAAAAGAAACAGAACAATAGGGTCCCTAGCAAAATTAGTTAAATGGTTGCAGCAAACTCACTGTGTAGTTTATTGAGAAAACATTTCTGAAGGCAACATATTCCTAGATTATGGTCAATTCATCAGAAATTCAAGGGAACTAACTTCTTTGTCAGTGGGAAATGCAGTAAGCAGTGGTTCATAATTATTAAAGTAGGCAATTTGTGTCCATTTTGTTTGCTGGAAGAATACAATGAATGCATAGACTTTGCTGATCCTGAAATAAAAATGGCCAAGATAGAACCCCTAAAGGCTTTATAATTTAATATTTCATTTAAAAGAATGGAGGATAATGGGCTGGCCAAGATACCCATGTGGGTTCTACTGACCAATCAGTGACTTTATAGTGGGGCTAATAGGCTATACCTTAACTCTATATGCCAATTATATAGGCAATTCCAGTACTGGCTCAAGAATATTTTAATAGTATTTATGATTTAACATACCACTTTTTTTCAAATGACCTAATGTATCAACTTATGTTTGCAGTGATATAGTTACAAGTTTGAAATGAATTAAAGACACCACTTCATTATATACATAGTAGTGTTTAAAACAAAACACAATCACATGTATGATGAATTTCATTGTTCTTATATGTAGATTGATGGTATATGTTGTAAATGTATGGATAATGTGGATTTCAAATTATTAAAACCCTAATGTTATGTTTTTTCCTTGTTTTACACCATGAATAAACTAATAATTCTGTAAAGGTTATTGTGTACACTGCATAAACTCAGAATTGTGAATGTTAATATCTTCTGCATAGCCTTTAATATTTTGATATCAGTATTTCTGCACTTTTTCATTTGTATTTTCAGCCGAGATAGCATAGTCTAGATTCAGACCTGCCGAATCTAGTCTGTTTTTGTTAAACTTGAGCATGAAACCAGCCGCTTTACATTAAGAGAGGCTCCCCTTCACCCTTGTGGCAAAAGAGTGTAGCTCAAGCTTTGCCTGAGTTGGGGATTGCCGAAGGAAGGTTCGTTGTGTACTTTCCCTTTGTTAGATTAGCTTAAAACTGTTTAATTTTGCCTGCATTTAAGCCTCTCATTGCTCATACCCTGTATAGATGCAAACACCTTGAAACACAATGTTTTCCCTAAACAACTGTCAGTGGAACCCTCACAAGCTTCTCTGTTGCACTAAAGGCAGTGTAGCTGCACAATGAGCAGTGTTGCCAGACTTATCATCCACAAATCTCAGTTCAACAACCCTTGATAGTCCTTACACAATAACTGGTCAGTTAAGCCCACTCCTTTCCTAATAGCTCATGCATTAAAAACCTGCTATAATAGACAGTTTCTCATCTCATTGACAGGTGTGACAGGTGTTGACTGAGGGTTCTTTTTTTGGGGATAAACTCTTGGCTAGGCTTGTAAGGGCCCCAGGGCAATTAGCATAGTAACCTCCTTTGACTCTGTGATCATTTCTCTGGCCAGCCTGATTGACATGGGAATACTGAGGCAATGTAGTAATTACCTCATGTATACTGACAACCAGTTACTCCTACAGCAAACAAATACCCTGTGTGAGATATGCATTATACTAATATTGAATGATCTAACTCTTTCCCTTGGTCATAATACTGTATTTTACCTTATTAAACCCAGTACTCAAAATCTGTATACTTTTAGTTCTGTATAACTTAAGTTGATGAAGAAACTCTTATTTACTTTATATATTGTATGTATCTTTTTTTGTATTGTCTTGGTTTTATCTAGTTTAAAAGTGGAGCTTTTCTCCCCAGGCCTCTACTGAAAATGGACATGTATCCAGTTAGACTAGCCCGGTCAACAAATGTAAAATAAAAATAAATAAATAAAAGTTCACTATGAAATTGTAATCACTTCTGTCATGTGATAAACTGGATACTAAACAGGTTATCATCTCTCACACAAATTAAATAAATGGCACATAGGCCCACATAGACTCAATAGAAGTCTACCAAAAGTGCAGAGACCTTCCAAATGTAAACAAACTTTGCACACTGTTATGCAAGTAGAAACCACTACACATAACAACACATACAAATGTGTCTCAACAAATCAGCCCCTAAGGCAAAACAATTCTAAAGCAAATGTTCTGATCATAGGTGACTCCATAGTGAGACACACAGATTGTCCCCTCATCAGGCTGGACAAGGACAAGGTCATGGTCATCTGCCTGTCAGGTACCAGGATCCATCAGATCATGCATGTACTCAAGGCACTCAACAATAAGTACTGTTATCACTCTGTCATGGTTTATGTTAGGGTGAATGGCTTGAGATGTACCTTCCTGGACTATATGAAGAGAGAGACATGACTGAACTCTCAGACTTTGTGTCAAATGCAGGTATAACCCTAGCCCTAAGCAGCATTCTACCTTCTCTTAGGATGATGCCACAGTATAAACAAAAAATGATCAACTTCAACAATTGGCATAGCTTCTGTCAGTTCAGTGGGGATCCAGTGTCTGCCACCCTGCTTTGCCAGAGATGATCTGCAACTGTCTCCTCTAGGCTTTCAGATACTGGAGGTGCTTGCCAGCCCCATAGTGCATTTTTTAGGAAATGTGAAAACAACAAAATTTCTGATCTAACAAAATCCACCTGAGGCAAACACAAGGTTCTGCTGCTTTATGCTAGAAGTCTAAAAACAAAGCAGCACTCCCTGGAATCACTCCTCATCTTGGAAGATGCTGATGTCTGTGCAGTCTTAAACATGATTAAAGGGCTCTGAAAGCACCCTGGCCGTGCATGGCTACAATGCCTTCCACACATTCAGAGCTCAAAATGAGCATGAAAGAACCAAATTTGGAGGGGTATCCACCTTCATTAAAGCCAAGTACACCTTGTGATTGGTCAGACATTATGAGTCTCTTGAACTGCTCCATGTCTTATTAACTTGAAGCAAAAAAAAACTACTTCATCATGCTAGCTATAGGTCCCCCACCATGAATCAAGAAAAGCACACTGTCTACCTGGACTTACTGGAATCACTGTCCATACAGCCCAACACCTTAGTCATGGCTGATTTCAACTATCTTTCCATCAACTGGGTGACATATATGAGTGCAAACATGCTTGGCCAGAGGTTCCTGGATTTTGCTCTGGAACAGATAGTGTGCACCCGTATAAGGGGCTCAAATGTCCTAGACATAATACTCACCAGCATGGGGTGTTACTGCACTCCCACACTGTGTGATACCTCCCTGGTAAGGTCAGACCATAAAACTGTCTCACTCGAAGTAGCTATTGGACCTGACACCCCCCACAGGATCAAAAAAAAAAATTGAAGAACTTTGGAAAAGCTAACTTCAGACAACTGTGCGATGGTATACAAAGTTTTATACCCCAGTACTCAGAGTCGACAATGACTGATATGTAGAGACATACTCAGATGCCCTGTGCAAACACTTAAGCAGCTGTATAGACTAAACTGTACATGACCAGACCAAAACCAGGTAAAATCAAGCTACCCTGGTGGACATCAAGTATAAACAGGTTATACAACAAGAGGAAGAAATTGGAAACTAATGACTAAGAATAAGAGGGAACTGACTCAGCAGAGGAAGAATTCCTTCCTCAGCTTGAGCAATCATAAATCTCATGAAATCCTCTAAAGCTAAGTATCAAGCTAAAATAGTATCCCTATCTAAGGATAATCATAAGGCATTCTTTAATTACATCCAAAACCTAAAAGGGAATACCCAGCTTTGTGCAGAACTGGTAATAGATGGGAACATTCATGCACCAGAAGAAATCTCCAACCTGCTAGCTGACAGATTTTGTGCAAATTTCACTCTTCTGGCCCTGCTGGCCATACCCCAAAGCATACCTGATACCAGCCTTCTGCCTAGTACCTCTAGAGATCAGGTATTGTCTGCATTTTCCAAGGCCAAAAACATGGCCTCGATGGGACCAGATAACATTCCAGGATGCTTGTTAAGCAATCTAAAATAGGACCTAGCAGACCCTCTTAGGGCTTTTTTTAACCATAACCTTAGAACTGGCTTTGTTCCAGCAGAATGGAGAACAGCAACAGTAATCCCCTTTCACAAAGAGAGGCCATTAATAGACCCTGGGAACTATAGCCCCATAAGTCGAACCTGTCTCATTTGCAAGGCCATGGGAAGAACCTTCATGGGCCTTATCAACAAGGCAAAGAGATAGGCAACCTTCAAACTCTAGAATATGTAAAGGATATGTTCATGGAGATACAAGTTGAGGTCCTAATTACATGAGGTAAAACTAGAATAAGTGAAGAATGTTCTAAAAATAGTAGAAATAGTGGGTGACTTCAACTACTCCTCCATTAACTGGGAAAGCTACTCATGTACTAATACACGTGCCCAACATTTCCTGGAATTCATTAATTCCAATGACCTGAACCAGCTCTTTCTGATCCCCACTAGAGGTAGCAACATCCTTGACCTGGATATTACTAACATGGGCGACCATTGCTCTACACCAATAGTCAACTCCTCCCTGGTTAGATCTGACCACAAACTAATCACCTTGGAAATCCACATCCCTCCCACCCCCCCATCATCCCCACTCCCGCAAAGGTAACCACCATGAAAAACTTCTCCAAAGCTAACTTTGGGCTCCTAAAAACAGAGGTGGCTAATTTCATGGTACCCATGCAAATTGAGATCAGTTGCATGACAGCCGAATCATACATCAATGCACTATACAAACACTTACACAAATGCATGGATCTCTCCATACCCAACAGAACCAAGATGCTCTCCTCCAAAAAAAGGAAGCCAATCTGGTGGTCCCATGCCATAAACAAACTCTACAACAGAAGGAGGAAACTGATGTGGAGTAAGGTGAAGTCCCAAGACTGGAAAAACTCCCTTCACAGCCTCAACAAAAAGTTGAGATCTCGCATCAAATCCTTTAAAGCTCACTATGAAAACAGAATTGGAGCAGATAGTAAAGAAAACCACAAGGCCTTCTACAGTTGTGTAAATAATCTCCATGGCAATACCCAGATTTGCTCTGAGCTACTGTACAATGGTACCTCCTATACAGAGCCAACAGATATTGCCAATCTACTGGCCGACAGATTCAGTGCCAACTTTACCCCTACCCCCCCCCCCAGGGACCAGTCACAATACCAGTAGATTGCCA
>NC_056727.1:48719565-48944224 GCF_019279795.1 Protopterus annectens | reverse complement strand
GGGGGAGGCCGTCACATGACTGGGTTGGGGAACATAGTCATCCTCGTGCACATGCATCTGTGCGCGCATTATGTACTCTCAGTGCATCTATTTCCTCACACGCCGGTCCTGCTGCTGTGATGTGCATTGTACAGCCCAGGTTTGCTGGCCTCCAATATGCTTCCTCCTACAGTGGCACACCCCTCTGCGATTGACATGTATCTCGTGTAGGCCACTCCTCGGTGTAGTACTGCTGCGCTGTTTGCTCCATCCTTACACCGGCGCCAGCTTTATGATTCACTATTATCTGCCTCATTTGCATGGCATTGACTGCTAATACATGGTTACGCGCCGCACACTGCCACCACTCCTTGACAACCCTTGCGGTGGGGTTGAGGCTTTCCATACATACTATGGTGTGTGGTGGCTGTACAGCTGATGTGTATTATACAGCTCTTTAGGACATTGTCATATTATTTCATTGCTTTGCACCTTCTGTACACATATCCGGGGGTTCTGCTGTGGTTTCTACGCATGACATTTTTGTCATTATTTACAGTTTGTGCATGTTTTCTTTGGACATTCTCGGTGCCTTTCGCCTTTGGCATATTGCACCTGTATGATACCTGACGTTGACAGCCTTCCGTTACTCCTTGGTCATGTTTGGGTAAATGTAAACCATTTTTTTTCAGTTTACGTTGCCGTGCCCTTACGCTACGCATGCCCCACTTCGTGAATCGCTATTTGCCTTCATTTGCATGGTGCAATACCGCACACAGTGTGATTAGCATACCTACGCCGGGGGCGGCGCAGGTCCGGCACACGCCAGTAGTGCACGTGGGATTGCTTCATACCTGAATCGCTCGGTGGCCATATTTGGCTTTATAACTCTGACGCTATGCTGGCGCCTGGCGCAAGGTTCATGAATCCCGGGGTGAATCTATATATATATATATATATATATATATATATATATATGTGTGTGTGTGTAAATAAACATTTTTTTATAAAAAAGTGATAACTATGCTAAAAATCTAAATTTTATATTTATTAATTTTATATTTATTAATGTAATTTTCACATTAAGTGATTTTTATACAATACAGTATTTACATACAAACATGTAAGTATATATTTGCAAAGTGCTAACATCTGTACTAAGCAGACATCAGTTAATCACTTTTCAACAATGCAGTTATATATCTATAGTAAAATATTCAGCAGACATCTTTCTCTTTACCTTTGTGTACTGCATTGCTATCATATGTGTAATGCATTTCTTTCAAAAAACTTTTCTTAATGGTAACATTCTAATAGTTTGTGTAACTTGTACTATTATAGTGAAAAAAATTGCAGTGAGGGTAATTAACAATTAGGAGTGAATTTAATGACAATTTGGGCAATGTCTAAAAAACTCCACACTAATGCAGCAATTACATTCCGACTGTATAACTTACCATTAACTGTATTATTTACCTATCTCTTTACAGTATGGCTGTAATACTTTACACAAATAATACACATATAGTATGCATTTTTCCACTAGTAGTTCAATGCCTTCAATGTAAGGAATGTGACTAATAAGAAAGGATTCTGTCCTTAATTAAAAAATCAAGTTGACTGTATTTGTATTAAAGAAATATGACTTCTAGAACACATGGCGGATAGCTGTGATGTGGGAAGGAGTGATTTAGAAACATATGTACCATGATTATGCTAGCAGTTAAAATAGCTCGTTATGCATCACCTGCAATTGATGACATAGTGACAAGAAGATGAATTTAAACATGCTAATGAGTGTTACTGTGCATGAAAGATGCTTCATATGCTGCCTTGTATGGATGACAAGGTTTTGGTCCCTTTGTATATGCCAGGTGTCACCCAGTCATTGAATACTGGATTGTAATGTGTATTTACAGTGATTTAGAAGTAAATAATTCAAAAGGATACATAAATCATTCACTGGACAGATCTCCGTGGTAAGGCATTTGGGATATAAGAATAAACTATCCATTCTTTCACTGTATTCAATAAGGTACAAACTTTTCAAGGATGATTTTATTCTTATCTATAAATGCTCAAAATGTGATGTTTTGGCATCTAACTTGAAGGCTCTATTTAGCTAACACCACGCTGTAATGAGATACAATAACTCCATAGTGCCTCTGATTGTTTATTGTTCTTCAATGAAAAAGAATAGCTTTCTTTGTAGAGCATTAATGAAGAGGAATGTTACACCCCATTCTGCAGGCACAAGATATCAGATGCAAATTACTATGGAAATGAACTCCTAGACAGCCTCAGATGAGACTTTGAGTTTACAAATTACCGTGAAGATTGATCAGATTTCTAACTGCATATGATTCTAATACTCAAACAATTAGGCATGTGTCTTTATTTTTTACTGCGCATATGTATTTCCTTATAAGTGAAAGTATTACTGCTTATAACTATATAAAGAATAAATATATTGAACAGTATGTGCATATTTCTGAAAAGGGGTACACTACATTGCAATTGCCAGTTGTTCCTGCCTTTACATGATAATACAGTGTTACTATACAGTTTAAAATGTTTTAGTAATACTCAATTTGCTTTTGCAAGAGTAATAATGTCTGTTTCCTTATAATTCTAAATATACATTTTCTGGAATAATACATAGAATATATAGAAAACAAAAAATATATCAAATGTAACACTAGTTTTGATTTTACAATTAAAGAATGTTAGTTTTCTGGATTCCTTGCTATTTAAAAACACAGCATCAGTACTATATAGGAGTTAATTTCTCCCTTCTAAAACAAAATATACTATTATGTAATAAAACTTTCAAAACCTGCATACTGAACTGTATTACTAACACTCTTTGCAAACCATAGTATTGTCAGAAAAATGTGGAAGAGTATTTTGCAATAGCAAACTATTAAGCTGGTTTCTATTTGCATGACAGAATAATTTGACGACAAAAGCTGTTACATATCAATGGTACTGCCTACAACTTTACGCAAGTCTGTCACTGGCACAATTATTTTTTATTGTGATTTTTAATGCAAGAGAAAAGTCAAGGACCTATCATTGCCTGTGTGGCTTGTTAGTGTAGGAAGATCACATGTTTATGTTCTCAAGATATTAGCATTTATGGAGTTTGCCTGGGAAATAAATTTGTCACTGAGCTGTACCGGTAAAGGTAGGCAGGTGACTTGAGGCTGGCAGGGACGGCCTTTGGTCATCTGGAGCCCAAGGCAAAAGGACTCCACAGTGCCCCCCACACCACCTGGTGCCACAATCCTGGCATACTTTCATCATCCAGATTACTGGAAAAGTGCCCCTGCTACAACGGCACCCTAGTCAGCCGCCCAGTTGGCCTATGCCTAAAGCCGGCTATGGAGGCTGGTAATCTGAGGAGGCAAGTGAGGACAAGATAGGTGGGGGAGGGAGGATATATAAGGTTAGGTTAGGGTGAGGTTAGTTCTCTTTGACACTATATTTTCTGTTGTGCAGTCCATCCTGTAGCATTCAGGTAATCAGCTGAGGCCATTAGTATATAGGCTCCCATGGATTTTCTTGAATGGGTGGAAAGTTTTCCTTAGCATTTAGGTGTCAAGGATGAGGTGAATAGTAACAGTATTGCTGAGATTGTTAGGGATCAATCATGCAGGTTTGGAACAACAGTGAGTAAGGGTGTCAAAAGATGGTGGTAGTGACATTGTAAATACATATTAAAATTATACTGTTATTTATTATGTAGTCAGAAGTAAAATGCATATCTTATAAATGCAAAATGATTCCATGCACATTCATTCATATCATATTCTGCTAGTACCAGTATTACTTCATTCTGGCATTGCTGATATACTAATTAGTTTAGTGATACTAATATTCATTCTAACTCATTCCATTCCTATCCCAAACTTGCTGGCATTAACAGTGCAAATAGCCCATCATGCCTCTCAGTCTCAAGAAATCTGGACAAAGCCATAAATATTGGGGGGACAAAGGCCCAAACATATGGACACTTTTTAAACATTGCTCTTACATAATTAAAAAGTAGACATAATAACTGATTTTACATTAGTAACTGATTTTACATTAGCATGAATTTTCTTAAGGGTATGAAAAGTGAAATTCAAATTTCTGCAATTATTTTCTGACTTCAGTCAATGATTTGCCAGTGATTTTTCCAGAAAACCATAATTTTATGAGAAACCGACCAAATATATGAGTCACAAATCTGGGTATTCTCTGAAAATCTGGACAGTTGAAGGTGCATTGAATTACATAACAATGCTTTACAACAAAATAAGATATTTTCAAAACAGCATTTAGGTATTACCATATACAACACAGTACAATATCAAGATTTAATGCTTCGCAAAACAAAATACTACCACCATATATTTTTATGCCATACTCACAAATTATTCTGTAAAATTCCATTATTAGAATGACATTGACTAAAGCACAGTGAATTCCACTGGTAGCATATTCTTACTACAACTCTCCAACTAATCATGATGCAATAACAAATATGAAGCATTTAGAAAGTATGATGTGACACACACACACACACACACACACACACACACACACACACACACACACACACACACACACACACACACACACACACACACACACACACACACACACACACACACACACACACACACACACACACACACACACACACACACACACACACACACACACACACACACACACACAGCAAATGAGGCTACATAACACAGCCCAGTGAAGAATAGTTATGCATAAGTGCTGAAACATAGTGCTGCAGGCTCAGTGCTGCACAACTGTGTAAACAGCAGTCAAGTTACCTGTGAGTAGCATGCACTCTGAGCAGACACATATCTTGGGACCATACACATGCAGCTTGAGGGCATGGTGTGTTGCATGTTCAAATATGTATCAGTACACTACAAATATGTTACATGAGCTCAGTTGTGAGTCCCTAAAAGGGCAGTGCAGCTATGATCCCACAGATTTCATGTTACAAATATTAAGAAAAGTTGTAATAGGACAGTCAGAAAGGAGAATGAGGAATCACAGAAACGCAAAGAAAGACAATGGGAATGGAAAAGTGGTAAGGGTGGAGGTAGGGGGGTGTTTTGTTTGCAGGCAAGTGCAGCCTTTTATGAGAAGAAGGGTAGTTGGGGGCAGAATTGTGGATAGGTTTTGGGTATGGAAGGGGATGCAGGGACAGCAGAAGAGACAGACATAAATGACACAACACTGGTACAGATTGACAGAGAAAGTAGTTATGCAAAATGAAATGACAGTGCAGAGACACAGACAGAGGGTGAACAAATGATGATGAAAAAGAAAGGACATAAATAGTAGAGGATAAATAATACACTAAGAAGGAGACCACCAAGATGGAGGGAAAGGTCAGGACGCCCTGTTAAGCCATGCAAGCAGAGAACTGCCTAAGGTGGTCAACTTATTAGCTGACATCATGTGTGGATTCCAATAGTGTTTGGCAAGTAGTCACAGCTCTGATAGTCACATAGGGATGCCCTCCAAGGTGCCAATAATGGCATTCAACTGCCCTCACCACCTACAGAACTTCATACTAGGTTACCTAGGAGGGCCCTTTGTGACACTCTCTGATGAGGATCCTATGTAACTCACTGAAGAAGCACTGCCAGAGGTCACCAGCAGGTTTCCAGTGCATCTTCCACAGGGTGCCATTCATCACCCTGCAGCAGAGTAGGCCTAGGGATGCTGTTTACTCAACAACTGGCTTGGTGGCAAGTGCATGGTATGATGGCCACTGCCTCACCACTGTCCACTGATCCAGCAAACAAAAACAAAATAAATAATAAAATAAATAATAAGACAAGAAAGCAACATAATTAAAAGGAAAGAATTAGAGAAAGACAAAAGAACACAAATGTAATTATTAGTATGATGTGGTACACTTTACTTAGACAGACTCAGGAAAGACAAAAGGAAGTCAGAAAATCAATGTATGTTAATGGCCAAAGTACATCTGTGGTATAATTGAGTATAACACACTGGAATGCACATGGTAGTCTCAGTCTGACAGTTGTGCAGGACAGTGACATACTATATAGATATAAACCAATTTGCATGCGTAATGTACGACCATGCAATGACAAAACTATTAAACTGAGCAAATAACATGATCACTGATGTGGAAAACATGTTATGTTGAGTTGTAATACATGCCTTGGCAAATTCACAATAACTGCAAAGGGTAGGACATTACCACAGATAACACTCCTGAAATTTGCAATCTTACATAGGCAATGAATGATTAAGCAACTGTGTAATAGTCAGGCAAAACAAAAAAAAATCCTCACTTATATGGTATATAGGTTCATAACAGTCTCTACACACTTCACAAGTGCAGGGAGAACCTGCACAGTGTAGAATATGAGCAAAATACAAATGGATTAATAACAGTAATCTACAAAGCCAAGAAGCAAGTAGCCAATGGTGAAATAGTTAAATGAAATGTGTGTGTGTGTATATATATATATATATATATATATATATATATATATATATGTATGTTTATGTATGTTTTCAGTGGAGATTGCCATACAGTGGGTATGGGGAAATGTACCCTTTTTCTCACTGTAGTGCGATCTCGGAGTTGGTATATTTAATTAGCAAGGGGTGTGTGGCATGTGCTCCACTGCAAAAACATTAAAAAATAAAGTTTTTTGTTTTTATTTATTTATTTTTTTTAACTTTTGAAGTTCCGAAAACTTGAACATATGGTTTCGGGTACATGAATTTCGAATTTCCAGATGTTCGATAACCTGATAGGGATCCATATGAATGCTGATTGATGTGGTAGGATTATTAGGCATAGGTGCCATTATGACAGCAATTCATTTCATTTATTTCCATCTTGCAGAGTCTGACCTGTCTCCTCTGGGAGGCCAACTTATTTGCTGAGCTATTCTCCACTGCAAAACAGAAAAATGCTTCCTAAATAGCAAAATATATGCAAGGCAACCAAAAGCAGCTATGCATATACTTTCATATGCATATACCTTCATATGCATATACTTTCATACCTACTGTACAATGACTTTTCAGAGAAAAAAAATACTGCAGTACAGAGGCTGCTGGCAGATAACACTACCAGAGATCATTGTATTTATGTTAGCGTTATTTGACAAATAAAAAAATGTCCATGGCATAACTCAATGGCCTGTCAAGTAAGTGCTAAGCATCTACCTTATACATGGGACCTTTATAGCTTCCTTAGCAGGTATTCTCTGTGTTGCATGCACAGCATGTATAAAATTAATTTTATCTCACCGTTGCACCATAGTGTTACCCTATCATAATTATTTCCTACTCAGCCATGCCCACTCACAACAAGTCCAGGAGTGAAAATCAATCTGGCTCACAAAGCCATAAGTCACATATACTATATGATGAGCATTGACAGGGAGCACAATTCAGCACACATGGTCAGCAGTATGGGAGAAGGTGAAAACTGAGGAGTCATATTCCATACATAACCTATATGACCTATGTGCCCAAGCTTATCCGCTAAGTGCAGCTGTGTAGTACAATAACCATAGTCATTAGCATGATGCAGATGCAGATGCATAGCTGGGCTACAGAGCCTCACATATCTTAATTGACTACAATGTTTGTGCCTCAGGTGGACAGAGCCTTGTAACATAAAACAGAAAAGATAATGCATTGCATTGTTGGCATGATTTAGAAAACATTGTACTATTTCGCCTCATTAGTAGTTGTTCTACGACTACAAGTCTATTTATAACACAGTACAAAATATAGTAACCATAATGTAAGAACATGAGCTACAGCAAATACTAGACTACTGAAGACAGCAGAGTTTGAGTATATTGACTTATAGGGAATTGACATGACAGCAGACAGGAGTTGCTGTACATTGTACTGTCCCATCTATCAGACACGGATTTGTTATATTTCCAACCACTTAAAGGAATGACCTTTCTAACTGTCCTGATGCCAAAAGGACGGGAACCCATCCCCAGAAACAAGACAGGTGGTAGTCAGAGAGGTGGAATCTCTTCAGGAGTAGAAGTAATACTAACAAGACTGTCTTATAAAAATAAGCATATTCTTCTATCCATAATGGTTCCTGAATTAAAACCTCCAAAAATCTTGCCTCACTCAAGTACTCCTTCTCAGGAGACACAGCTTGTAAGGTGCATCTAGTCTGGAAAGGAGCATTGGGTTCACAACTGAAACCTTTACTAAAATGTATTATTATCTACATCTATAATGTTGCATCTTTATAGTGCAGTTTCCACAGCTTTAATCTTCTAGAAATCGAGAATTCAGGCTGGGACCTGAGGTGAACTGCTTCAAATAAGCAGGTGCTTTGTGGCTTGACATCCTTCCTTTTTCTGCTAACTACTGCTTTCTTTAACATTTATTTCCAGTATTCTACTCAACTGTCCATTCCTCATAAAATAACTGAAGTCACCAAACAATGACATACATTGCAGCTTAAGACTGTATACCCCCAGAAAATGCATGCCAACACAAATCTTTCCATTCTAACAACTTTCGAAGTTTATAAGACCAATATTCAAAAGGGCTGTAATGCACCCTGCATTGCAGGAACAGCTCCAAGGTGTATGCTTGCCACACGCAGTTGTTTCACAACAGGGGGGGTGGCATAATGGCTAAGGTGGTTACCTTACAAACATAAGATGCAGGGTTTGATTCTCACATAGGGTAATTGGCTAGGCTTAAACTGGCCCACAAGGGCAATTAGACTAGTACTAATCTATGAACCTATATATTAAAATGGACCTTGTAAGTTAAGATATCAAGAATCTTATTAGACTTGGACCCACAAAAGTTTGGCTTTGTGACAGGTAGGTCCGTCTAGTTAATCTGGTAAATTTTTTTGAATTGGTTATAGAGGCTACTGATGGTGACCATGCAGTGCATGCAGTGTATCTTAATCTGGCTAAGGCCTTTGCCACTATTCCTCATGTTGAAAACATACAAAAGCTTAATGCTTTAAAAATTGACCATATGCAGTAAGATGGATACCAAACTCGTTGAAAAACAGAACCCACATAATGTGAGTTGCAGATACCTCTTTAGAAAGTATGAAAGTGTCCAGTGCTCTCCCTTAGAACTTGATGTTAAGAGCTCTCCTTTTTGGTATGTACTTCTCAGATCTCCAAGCAGATAGCCAAGACCTCAGGCTTACAATGTTTGCAGATGACTGCAAATTAGAGCTAGTTGTTAAGTCACTCTATGACATTACAACTTTCCAGAATTAACTCTCCCTAGTAAACCTTTGTTGTACTAAAAATGCTAAAAATTGTAGTATTCTCACTTTTGATAGACAACACTGTTTCCTCATCCTACTGTTTGGACAATACACCTTAACAAAATGAAAATGTAGTTCGGGACCTAGGTACTTGGGTTGATAGCGCCCTCTATTTTGACTGTCATGTAACAATAGTTCTTAGGGAATCCTTTTATATAGCTTAACTAATTATCAAATGAATATCACCAAGATCTAAAGAGTTAATCACTCCCTTATACTCAGCATTGATCAGGATAATTATTGAGTATACCTCCCTCTTTGGGATCTAGTTCATTCAACATGCAAAACAATTAGAAACACTCCAAAGGATCACAGGCCTAAAGACCCTGGAGCAACTAAAAGAGAGACTGAATACTCTATCCCTTTATTTGGTGCCTTATAGACTTTTAAGGAGAGATCTCTGTCTTGGTTACCATGCCATCAGAGAATCAGTTGTCCAGGACCTCCTGTTTCTCTGCAAGACCAATGTCTCCATCAATGATTGAATAAGAGATATAAATCTCCAACAACAAATAAATAAAACATGGTGGAGGGAGAGGTTTTTAACCCAGCACCTCCTAAAACCTTTGAAATGCACTTCAATGTGTTAAGCAGAGAAACTCACTACTTTCCTTTAAACATAACCTAAATGATTGGATGTGTATCCACAAATACACTGCAAGATTGAATGGTATGGCCTGCCATGAAAAAGGATGTGTGTCCTGAGGGAGGGTAGTGGTAAGGCAAAAATGGCTATGAGAATCTATGGCCTTAACGTATCTATGAATCTATACATCTTCTACTTCTCCCCACAGTCAGTGGATACCCTAGTGCCCACTATTTCTGAGGGGACTGGGGACAAAGGTTTACCCTGTGCTGCTGTGTTAGTCATTTATGTTATTCATTGGTCCCATGGGACTCATAGGCAGTTTGCACAGGCAATGGACCTGTATCTGTAAAAGGGAGAGGCAATATGCCTTTCAAGCACCTAAGGCTGCCAGTGGCATTGTGACTGCTGGCTGTGTCATGCTTAGCCTGCTGTCAAGGTCAGGCTCAGACAATTCCCTTATGTCAGGCATGCCCACATCCATAGTGGAGGAACCACACACTGTATCACCTGTAAAAGCAGACAACAGAAACATCCTTGCATATCATTGCTACTTAGTGGCAGTCCCAGTTCCAAGTGCTGCAACAGCTGTACAGTAGTATGCCATACAGTGAATTGCATGGCGTGTGGTAGATGATGGAGCCCTGCAGTGTCTGTCGAGGTAATATGACCATATTTAACATATGAAAGCTTAAGGCTGTAGTTTGCTGTACCACATTATACATATTAAAAAAGTGTTTTCACCTGGAACATTATCCACTGATACTCATGGTGGTGAGTGACGTTCTGTACCAATGTCCGGTCCTCCACTGAGCATGGGGGAGCAGTCTACCACCACAGACAGACAGCCAGACAGAGATGCCAGGGTCTTATCTCTATTGATGATGGTGGTCTGAGTAGGGGGATAATGACCTGCAACTATATTCTCTCATGCAAAGGTGGTTGTCTTGCTGTGTCAATCATATCAGTGAACCTACAGTGCACTTGTAATGCAAATCTGTTTTGGTCACCTACAGCAATGACATACACAACAAGCTCCTGCCAAACAGTATCGTAGAAGGCCCAACTGTTTTTGTATATCTGAAGAATTTGCCTGTGTATAAATTGAGGGTCTGCTGTAAGATGTCCACCCTTGCCTGAGAGAATTTCTTCAAGTACTTGTACTCCTAAGTAGGCATTTCATCCTTTAAATGTTTACATACAGTGACGGTCATCAAATGGGAAATGACATCTTCTGCATATGCACTATGTTTTCCTTTCCATTTGTCTGAAATAAGCAAAAAGACTGTGCAACACCTGACCCATAACATTGGTCAGTCCTACACCACAAGTCACTGCAATGTGGCAGCTGCCTTTTGCTGGACACAGGTGTGACTCCACCACACCATACCATTGAGAGTGTACTAGAAACATCTGCTGCATGTCTGAATGGCAGTGCATTATTACTTGTTGTTCCCCTTTGCCATTGCTATGCTGCATGTGATACATATGCACACAGTAGCCACTGCTGTGTGCCACCCCCTCAAAATAGATAAAATTCAAACAGAGCTCACTATTGCTAATACCACGGCTATTGCCCAGTGTTGTATGCACCCTACCTTAGCTGTCATATAACACAACAGAATTACTGGCCCCACAATGAGTCATTCCCAGTTATATTAGGTGCAACCACATTATTGTTCACTCAGTAAGTAACTGATTGCAGCTTAATATTTTTAAAACAACCTCCCACACCAACAGGGTATCTGTACATATATCAATGCATCACAGTCCAAATACTCACTATATATGTCTGTTCCACAATTGTTGCAACCTCCTTTGCATTCTTCAGAAATCTTACAATCAATTTAGTATCCTGTTAGTTAATAATCATCTAGACTAATGAACACTTCAGTGGCAATGGCTGTTTTTATTGTACAATTTTGGGACTCGTAAAATATCAATTCTGCTAATAGGGCAACTCATGGTATCTGCCTCTGAATCATACATTTTGTGCAATGTGCAACATTATAAAGGTGCTCAATGATGTTTGTACTTGACCATGAATACACATAAATTAATGCAAAGTGCATTGAGCATGAGTGGTCAGGTCAGTAACTACTGTAGTACCGTAGATGTATTAAACAGCTTCATGGCTCCTAAGTGTGAGGTAGTGTAACTATTGACAAGAATGCTGGTCACACAGGGTACGTACATCTAAGTCACCAGGTCATTTATGCCCCAGACATTACACAGGTAGACATTTGTTGACTCATGAGTTTAAGTAGGATAAGGCACTTGTAACACTGTCCTGCTGCCTCTCCATGTGCCACATGATGCCTACAACATGATTTGATACAATTCTACCAACATTTTCCCCAAGATCCTGACCTGTAAAGTGGACACAGCTTCTAAGATTGTTGATTGTGGAAGGGCTTCTGTATGGTACTGGAAAGTAACTAAGATATTCTGTACTTCCTGCATAGGGACAACCACGATCACTTGCAGGTAAACTCTTATAAGGATTCCCAGTACAGAATAGATGCTTTCTCTGACTTGCAAGGGCAGTGAGTGATACTATAATCATTAATCACACTGGAGTGCAGTGCAGGGATAAGTACACTGACCTGAAGAGGCACCATCATGACTTTCTTAGCCAATAAGAAAAGCAAATTAAGAATAGTGCATCAGTGTTTTGCAACATGTATTCATGACAAATGGATAATTGTAAATATTTAGGTGTAATAGTTTAGTCATATGCAAAACATGTGAGTCATGGACATCATTTGTTGCTCTTATATGTTTTCAATCACCTGGCAAAATTGAGGAAAACAAGTTAAGCTACCAGAGGTAGATGGATCATCTCTCCAGTCACAGGGGAATGTATGTACAACTGATGTTATAGTTGCATATATTTTGCATACCCACAGTCTTGCATAGTTTTGCTGTATAATTTTTAAATTACATATTGATTCTGTATGTCTATTGATGCACATACCTTGGCAATTCAGGTTTACCTGTTCTATTACTGATCCTGTCTCTGGGGAGAGCCACTGGTGGCATGATAATGATAACTGGCCTGAAAGGGGTGTTCCCCTGCCATTCCTATATTTAATCTCCATGACATGGCTAAGTGCTTGCCTCCCACCAATGACATGACCACAGTTGTAATCTTGCCATTCATGCATGTTGTACTGGACTGCCTGCCCAACATCATTCTCCCACTGTCCATTTGAAGTCTGCTGCTGATGCCAGTTATCCTAGACATGCCAAGGTCAAGCATCTTATAGGCTGTCATTTATATGTAGTGGAGGCTGTCCTTTGTCATGTTGCTATCATGCCATATAGTGCCTGTGCCATGTTTTTGTCTTTTGAGTCCTTCAAGTATGGACCTCATTGTGCCAAGGAGGGTCTTGTACAGTATACCACATCTGCCATCTGATTGTAGCTCCCGTGTGGATAACACGTGATTTGAGGGGTTTATTCAGACAGATTCTTCTGCCATTGTGGTTATTATTTGCAATACATGCACTGTTCACATGACAAACAAATAGGGGCTTAGTTTAGGCAGCATGTAATCTTGACCCTTGTATTATATTGTCTGCTGTAGTCCCCTGTAATCTGGCAGATGATTGTATTTTTTGCCACTGCATATATAACTTCTAGGAACTGTTATGCTGCACAGTGTGGTAAATCTAAGTGAGATACACACATACACATGGCCGAAGTTTCAGTACTTTGAAACCCACTTGTGCAAGACCAGTTGTTCAAAGTATTGAAACATTGAAAACTGAGTTCAGAGATCACAATACAGCGCGGAATGGGAATATTAACTTTTCCTTGCTGTAGTACGATCTCCGAGTTGGTATATTTAAGTAGGGGATGTGGGGAGCACGGCCCTCCACATGGGGGGTGCATGGGGGGTTTGCGCCCTGCAAATTTTTATTTTTGTGTTTTTTTTTAGTCAGCCTTATATTCAAGAAGGGTGTTAGGTGTTTTAGATTTATGGTAATGCTTCCAAGATTTATTTCAGAGATGCATGTGTGTAATAGTTGCTTTAGTAAGCCAAAGGGTGGATCTGGCTTTGATTCTTTTAGTTCTGGGGGAGTGAAGCTATTTAGTAGGTTATTGAATGTAGTAGTAACAGTGTCAAGAGGGAGAGTTTTTACAGAGTTCAGGGTTCCAGTTCCTATTTTTTAATGAGTCAGAGAAAGCTAGAGGGTTGAAATTTTTTAAGGTACGAGTTGTTATGTAGTTGTGGTGAAGATGGAGAGAAGATGATGAGTGAAGAGCAAAGGCAGGGAGATGATCACTGAGAGAATCAGGTAGGGTACCGTTGTTAGAAATGGAGTTGGGTGAGAAACTTGTGAGGTCTTTTTAATACTTGGTGGTGATATTCACCCCAACCCTGGCCCACTCACTTCAGATATACATACCCCCTCTACTTGTAATCTAAGCTACAAACCTACAATTAATAGGCCAACTAATTCTCTCCTAGTCTGTCATCTCAATATTAGAAGCATTAATAACAAGGTACATGAATTGCATACACATCTGGATGTCCAGTCCCCTGAGATTCTCTGTTTATCTGAAACCTGGTTAAAACCTAACACTAAATACAATGAAGTGTTACCACCTGGGTACAACATACACAGGCTGGATCGTGCTTCGAGGAAAGGTGGTGGGGTAGCTGTACTCTATAAATCTGAGTTGAATGCCACCATAGATGTAATACAACCTCCTCAGATTAATAACTCTGAGATTCTTGCCACCAAATTGCAACTTAATAAAAATAAATGCATTAATATCTTTTGTATGTACATTCCCCCAGGTAACAATATATCTACATTTGAAGATATCCTGCACTGGTTATCATGTCACTACCCCCAAGAAACCCTACTACTTGGAGACTTTAACATAGACTGGGGCACCTGTCCCTTAGAATCCCCAACCACCCATATTAACCTGCATGCATTTACACAAATCATATCCACCCCTACCAAGATAGGTAAACCCAACCAAAAAGAAAGTATACTTGACTGGGTACTCATAAACAGTCACCCCCAACTGTACACATCTGGTACCCTCCTTAATGGCCTAAGCGATCACCTTCTCACATATGTAATTAAGCACAAAACCATTAATTCCCAACAACCCTTACTCAGAAAGGTTAGAAACAATAAAAGCTTTGACCCTGCCAAATTCCAAAAAGAACTAAACTCATGTAATTGGTCTATTCTAAAACACCTCCCCTTAGAGGAAGCAGTAGCATACTTTAACAACAAATTCCTTGAGATCCTTGATTTGCATGCACCTGTTCGTTCAAAGAGAACCAAGGCAAAAACTGCACCATGGCTTTCTATAGTCTAAACTCAAAATTACCCTTAGAAACAAAGCATGGGCTTTATGGCGTTCTTCTAAAGACCCTCAAGATCACATTAAATACAGGCAATCCAGGAATGAAACCAAAAAATCAATTTTACAAGACAAAAACAATACTACTGTAATTTACAGACAGTAAATCAAAATAACCCTCAGAAGTTTTGGGCAGGTTTAAATAATCTACTACATCCTGGACAAACTTCAACCCCAATCCCTGCTGCTACTATTGATAAAACCCCTGAAGATGTTTCTGATAGTTTTAACCAATTCTTTACTGAGACAATTCAAGCCCTAGCTAGCCAACTACCTCCTAGCTCCCCTGGTCCTGAAAGTAGCACCCTAGAAACCTACTTGCGCTCAGCTTCCAACCAGTCGCCACTTCACTTATCCGCACCTTGATCAAAAAATTAAAACCCACTACACTTTCTGCTGATCAACTCCTTGCTGAGTACCTACAAAAATCAGCTGATGCTATTGCTTACCCCGTCTCAATACTAATCAATCGAACCATAGTAGAAGCTAAAATTCCCACCATCTGGAAAATATCCTATGTAATCCCACTTCACAAAGGAGGCAGCTCTACTGAATTCTCCAATTATAGGCCAATAGCTATACTCTCTCCACTTGCAAAGATTATGGAAAAATGTATTCATAGACAATTCATGCACCACCTAATCCAAAATCGCCTTATGGCAGACACTCAGCATGGCTTCCATCCTCATCACAGCACTACTTCAGCCCTCCTAGCCTTTACTAACACCATAAACCATAATCGCAACAATAATTATATATCCTCAGCCCTCTTTTGGATCTTTCCAAGGCATTCGATATGGTTGATCACCAACTTTTAATCCACACCCTGCAAACATTCTGTCTAGATACTGGAGCCCTCCAATGGTTTCAATCCTACCTGAATGGTCGACAGCAGGCTGTCCTCTGGCAGAACAAACTCTCTAACCTTCTACCTAACACCCTCGGAGTACCACAAGGCTCTATACTAGGGCCCTTGCTGTTCTCCATCTTCATTAACGACCTTTATACTGTCATCCCAAAAGTCAGCTGTATCCAATATACTGATGACTCTACTCTGATTTGCTCAGCCACATCTCCAGTAGAGTTATGGTCAGCTACCCAGACCACCTTTAATACAATAGAAAACTGGCTTTCTGAACATTGTCTGATCCTAAATCCCAAAAAAACTAAAATGCTGTTATTTTCACCAACAAGTAGGTCTACCGCTTTCACCTTTACCATAAAATCAAATGATGGCACAATAATCTCCCCTGACCAATCTACAAAACTATTAGTTGTCATCATAGACAATAATCTCAAATTTGACCTACATGTTAACCAAACTATCAAAACCATCAATAAAAAACTAGGGTCACTTTACAAAATAAAAGCCTTCCTAACCCCTCCAGCTAAAATTGCCATAGCTCGCTCTCACCTTCTTTCAACCCTTCTGTATGCATCCCCTCTACTCTCGAATTTGAACAAGACTGTCCTTAACAAACTCTCAATTTGCTACAACCACATTGCCAGGTTTGCCACTGGGCTGCCTTTTAGGACACATCATTGCATCAATCTAAATCAGCTTGTTTGGCTTGAACTACCTAGCCTAATCCAGTATAACCAACTAATTATGGCCTATAAAATCCTCTATAATCCGGACAATACTCCTGCACTTAAAAATATTATCACCCCCTATAACAATCCTAGACCGCTTCGATCCTCTAACAAATTACTAATTCAGACTAGCAAAATTAATAACACAGCCGGTGATTCTCTCTTTGCAAACTCTGTAAGTAGATCCTGAAACTCACTTCCAGCTGATATTACCTTACTTTCCACCTTAGGTCAGTTTAAAACTAGACTCAAACAACATTTGTCACTTAACTGGCTATGTGAATGTATCAAGCCTGGCTAACTCGAATGTGTAAAAATCTGTTAACCAGTTTACTGTGTAATTTAATTTAATCCTGACTTGTGCTCAGGACTAACTTTAACCTGTGGAACTTGTTTAACTTGCTTACTTATGTAATCTTTGTAAATAATCTGTTTGTAATATGTAATGCTGGTATTATGTAATGCTGTATCTGCTTACCCTTGGAGCTTTTCTCCCCGGGCCTCCGCTGAAAATGGACATGCATCCAGTCGGACTATCCCGGTCAACAAATGTAAAATAAAATAAAAATAAAATAAATAAACTAATATCCAGTCCAGAATACTACCGGAGTTGTTATCTTTATTAAATCTGGTAGGAGAGATAATTATTTGGGTGTCGTTAAAGGTTTATATTATGAGGTGATGTAGGTGATTGAACAGAAGCCCAGTTTATATTTACGTCACCTAGGAGTATAGTTTCATTGTTTATATTGGTTGAGAACCAAGACAGGATATCTTCAGGAATGGGGAAGTTATTTCCTGGTGGAATATAAAGAGCAGCTATACATATGTTTTTATGGTTATAATTTATTTAGGAGGGCCAGGGTTAGTTCAGCTGTTGTAAATTGGGGTAGGGGCTTGGTAAAGGTTGTCACTGTTAGGGAGGAGGAGAAAAGTAGGGCTACTCCACCACCATTCTATAGCATTCTGTCATTTCTTATGATCTTGTAGTTGGGGGGTACTTTCGGAATCTTTTATGTGGGGTTTTAGACATGTTTCTGTGATAGAGAGGATGTCAGGTTGGTAATCTGATAGCCAGGCATGAAGGGTATGAAGTTTTGTTGCATAAACGTTGGGTATTAATGGTAGCAAAAAAGAGAGATTTATGGTGAGAGAGTGAGGAAGACAAGTTAAGGTTAGAAGCATGATTGTCTGGGGGTCCAGGATTAGGATGCAAGTCACCAGAGAGGAGGATAGAGATTAGTTGGAGTAGGAAGGAACAAGGTCTTTAGATTCTTTGGAGTTGGAGTTGAGAGCAGGGTAGCTGGAGAGGCATGGATTGTGAGGGATTGGGACTATTACAGATATCTGGAAGAATCTTTTTAGTAAAGAGAAGAGAGTCATTATAGTAATAGAGGTGAGGAGAGATATAAGTTGAGAGATGAGATTCTTTTAAGGCATGTATTGAAGTTGTATGATAGAGTGGGGAGTAAGAAAAGTCAGGTAGTCTGGTAAGATAGAGTAGGCAGTAGAGGAGGAAGGGTAGACATAGTAATGGTAGAGTATGTGTAGGTTTGATTTGCATTGTAGTTTAAGATTATAGTATGCAGTGAAGATGTGCAGAGAGGAGAAGGAATTAGCAGAAGGTAAAGTGATGTGAGGTCTTTGGTAGTAAGAATGGGGAAGGAGGGATGGTAAGAATAGGTAAGGGGAGGGTTGTGGTAGTGGAAACAGGAGGGGATGAGGAGGTGGGTGGGGATTGTTCAGATAGGCTGAATGCTAGAGGGGTATGGCTTTGGGGTTCTAAGCGTAGAGGCACTTGGGCAGGTGGGAATTGGGGGCAGGGTAGGGGAGCAGAGTGAGCCCAAAGAGCGAACAGAGCAAGAAGATCTGAAAAGGAGGAAGGAGCAGAAGAAACCAACAAAAATAATCAGTGATACAGGCACTCTTGAGCACTGAAAGGTACTGACAAGCTCAAAGGTATGTTATGTATGATTTAAGGTTTGTTTTAATTCAAGGAGAATTGAACAGGTGACACAATTGTGCAAAAAACAATGGGAAATAACAACAGGCCTTAGAGCTGCAGGCAGCAGGGAAAAATTATTGAAAATTGCCTAGTACAATGAGTGGGAATATATCACCACCTAGTGGCATTCCTGAGAAAAGTAAAATGCAGAATATACCTATTACAGGGAGTGAGTTGGGAAAAGGGACTGCTGCAGAACTGCTAGTGTGCACACTGTGGGTTAGCAATACAAACACCCTAAAAAATAAGCTTTAAGAAAGAGTACTGCACATCCACGCAGATGGAAGGGGTTATTTTTCAGAATATCCTTGGATTTTCTCTTTGGGAAGTATGTTCCTCAGTCCAAATGGAGCTGTAGAAGGGGGAAACCTGAGAGAAAAATACCCATGTGAGACACAAATGGAGGGGGTTATTTTTCATTTTATATATATATATATATATATATATATATATATATATATATATATATATATATATATATGTGTGTGTGTGTGTGTGTGCGTGTGTGCGTGTGTGTGTGTGTGTGTGAGAGTGTGTGTGTGTGAGAGTGTGTGAGTGTGTGTGTGTGTGTGTGTGTGTGTGTGTGTGTGTGTGTGTGTGGTGTGTGTATATATATATATATATATATATATATATATATATATATATATATATATATATATATATATATATATATATATATATATATATATATATATATATATATATATATATATATATATCTATATTGATATACATACATACATACATTTTTTTCTTTTATGTCTTCCTCTTTTTTGCTAAACTTTCTTTCCTATTAGTTGCTGTTTGTTGTTTTGTTTCTCTTCATTTATCAGACAAACCGGGTCTCAGTAATGTTTATCTGATGTACCATTTCCCTGGAAGCACATGCCATGTGTACAGAGGGAGAATGCACTGCTTCTCTTGGGTAGCTATGCCAGTACAGCTATATCTGTAGTTGAAACATGTTTGCATCTGGGTGTGTATTGAACACAGTGGGATGCTGTCAACTATGGCCATTGCCTGCTCCTCTTATGAACTTGGTTATCATCTGCTCTTAGTGCTATTCACAGCCTCCATCTCATTTTTATACTGTTACAATGGCAACTGCCTCTTGTCTGTCGTGCATCTGTCTGTTAGCTGCATTTAGTGCTATGTACAGCCTTCCTCCATTTCTGTACTGTAGCTATGGTCACAGCCCCCTATTTTCATACATCTTTCTGTTAGCTGCCTTAGTGCTATGCACAGCCTTTTTCCATTTCTGTACTGTAGTCATTGTCATAGTCTCCCCTCCCCTTTAACGCACCAATAGTTAGTGCTATGCATAGCTGATTCCCATTTCCATACTATAATCATGTTTCAACATATGACCTTGGAACTCCAGACCACTTGCACAATGTTTTTAATGAGAATTCCATTTCATAATGTTGGACCCCCCCCCCCCCCGTATCCACTGACATATGGTGAAATACCATTCCAGGGTCAAGGGTTCTTTTCTGTACATATACCATGCTATGCGAGTCACTGTAACTGATACTTACTATAGGGTTTTTGTTCCTGATAATGTGTTATGCTTCTACAAACTCCTTACAGAAATTCCTGTATTTCACAGCTGTATGGTAATGAGCAGCATTCCCAAAATTCAAATTGCTGCATTATATCACTTTAACAAGGGTCAGTTAGTGCAGTGGCTATGCCAATGAAGCCAGTCACTGTCATAGCACTTTGCACTATCCAAACATGATTGTGCTAACCATGTATTTATTTCATGGTGACCATGAAGCATATGGCTAGTGTGTTTTTGTATAATGTCATCTGCACACCTGTAGTGTCAATGTGCAGTGCTATATCTGTTATTTGTTGCTGTGTGGCTACTGCAGGGGCAAAAAGTAGAGGCACTATTCAGTGCTATATTGTACAACATTAGATCAATAAATGTGCACTTGTGTGTACATGGCTATCATTTTGCTCCTTGAGTTGACCTAAGTAAGTAACAATGACTACTTCAGGCTCTGTGTAAGGAAGATCTCCAGCATGGTGTGACAGGAAGAGCATGCTTTTCCTGTTCTTCAGGGACTGAAACTTCAGGAAACACCTGTAAGGTGAGCGTGATGGTTCAATGTGGAAGATGGAGCCCTAGCGCATTCTTGTTGGAATGGTGAGTGGTGTCACTGGCATCACCTTTTTAATGAGCAGTACTTGCATTAAGTTTTCCCACTCTAACATGTTCGTGCAGCTGGAAGCAGAAGCTCAGAGACAAAACCTAAAATGTAAGTATTATTTTGTGCACACTTGTCTTTTACTATCCTAACTGATTTGAATGCATAGATAGAATTGCACACTTTGTTTTCCACTGGCAGTGAAGCAGCATCTGAACAAAGTTGGGTGCCACATTAGGAAGGAGTGTTCTCCTGGCAGCCAAGTGTGTATGGCACCTGTGCCAAGCCACTGTACAGCTAATACTATGTTTGTAGTATATACGTGTAATCATTTCTGCAGGTCCATTTGTAGAGAAGAGAAAGAGATGAAGCTGTAGTAACCTTTGCTTACTCCAGATAAAACCCCTGGCATTTATTCACCATTGACACAAAGAGATGTGACTCTCACTAAGAGGTTAAACTTCCTCTCAGCAAGAGGATAATGTTCTTTGCTCAAAAATTCTAGGCAAAGCCAAAACATTATGGACATTTTTTCAGTTTTACTGTAATTCCCTTAAATATTTGACATAAAAAAAACAGTTTTTGCATCAGAATGCATTTTCCAAACAACAAGAAGTGTGAAACTCTGATATCTGGCATTATTGTCTAATTGACTAACTATAATCCCCACAGGCTTACCAGAAAATCACACACACACACACACACACACACACACACATATATATATATATATATATATATATATATATATATATATATATATTATAGGTTTACTATTAATAGAACGAGCATGCCTTGTAGGAAGATGACAAGTGCGGTATTCAGAATGCAGAGATACCTTTAGAAGAAGATTGAAATGCCAACTCTGGAAGACTGACTGCAGTACGGCATTTGTTACTATGCCATCGACATTTACACCATCAGTGTAATATGTAGTATGGAAGGTGGTGCAGATGTGGGCAATGTTTTGTATTGAGATTGTGGCACAGTGAGGATGGGGAGATTTACCCTTTTCCGCACTGTAGTGTGATCACTGAGTTGGAATATAAAAGTGGCAGGGGTTGTGGGGGGCACAGGGGGACTTCCCCTCCTGCAAAAACATGACTGTCAGTGCTGTGCAGTATGCTTCTGGTCCATACATACTGCTGAAAAGGGGATATTCGACTTCAGACGTCGAATATGACTTTGCCTGAATTAGTGTCTGATATTCCAACCTTCTTAGTATTCCAAACATTGAACTTGTAAAACAACTTTTTGAATGGCTTATGTTCTGATGTTCGATATTTTAATAGTAAACTCTCTCTCTCTCTCTCTCTCTATATATATATATATATATATATATATATATATATATATATATATATCTGGTTTACCATCAGAAGGTTGTACCTGACCACATCAAATGATGGTATCATTGACCCACTCCCATGAAACTGACAACGTCGAATTCAGACATTGTCGAAATATGACTCGCCGTAATCCTTGGAATGGGCTTTAATATGGGTCGAGATGGGGGTGAGATTCATACTTCGACAATGTCAGGTTCGATATTCTCTCCATTCAGCCTTCAGACTTCGACTGAAGTGGGTTCGACCAAACCCACTTTGACCTTCTGATTTTCACCTGTATATATATATATATATATATATATATATATATATATATATATATATATTTGAGGTCTGCAGTGGGAGTGACAGATGCGTTTAAGATGGAGGTGGGATTACATCAAGGATCAGCTCTGAGCCCCTTCTTATTTGCAATGGTGATGGACAGGTTGACAGACGAGATCAGACAGGAGTCCCAGTGGACTATGATGTTTGCAGATGACATTGTGATCTGTAATGAAGGTAGGGAACAGGTGGAGGAGACCCTGGAGAGATGGAGATATGCTCAAGAGAGGAAGAATGAAGGTCAGCAGGACTAAGACAGAATATATGTGTTTAAATGAGAGAGAGGATAGAGGAATGGTGAGGATGCAAGGTGTACAGGTGGTGAAAGTGGATGAGTTTAAATACTTGGGATCAATAGTTCAGAGTAATGGTGAGTGTGGAAGAGAGGTGAAGAAGAGAGTACAGGCAGGATGGAGTGGGTGGAGAAGTGTTTCAGGAGTGATGTGTGACAGATGAGTACCAGTAAGAGTGAAAGGGAATTTCTACAAGAGGGTAGTGAGACCAGCTATGTTATATGGGTTGGAGACAGTGGCATTGACAAAAAGGCAGGAGTTAGAGCTTAATGTGGCAGAGTTAAAGATGTTAAGAATTGCACTGGGGGTGACGAGGGTGGACAGGATTAGGAATAAGTATATTAGAGGGTCAGCCCAGGTTGGAAGGTTTGGAGACAAAGCCAGAGAGGCAAGATTACGTTGGTTTGGACATGTTCTGAGGAGGGACGCTGAGTATATTGGGAAAAAGATGCTAAGGATGAAGCTACCAAGTAACAGGAAAAGGGGAAGGCCTAAGATAAGGTTTATGGATGTGGTGAGAGAGGACATGCAGGTGGTTGGTCTGACAGAGCAAGATGCAGAGGACAGGAAGAAATGGAAACAGATAATACGCTGTGGCAACCCCTAATGGGAACAGCCGAAAGAAGATGATGATATATATATATATATATATATATATATATATATATATATATATATATATATATATATATATATATAAACGTATCTATATATACATATATATATATAATACATATATATATACATATATATATATATATATATATATATATATATATATATATATAATACATATATATATATATATATATATATATATATATATAAAATACATATATATATATGTATCTACTTTGTTTTGTTGAATCTCATTTCACTGAATATCATTTCACCCCGACCACATCACTGAAAAACACAAATTACTGAAAACTCATTTCACTGAATCTCATTTCACGCAATTGAACTTAGTATATATGGCACTGTGTAGAGTACTGTAAGGCAAGTTAAAGGTAAATGCCCTTTTAGATGAGGGACTGTGGGGTCTGGGGGGGTATAGCCCCCCCCCACCTTGTTTGTTTTATATTGTATTTTATCAAAAACTTCAAATCAATACATTTTAAACAATAGACATGCATAGTTACAACACCAATGACTAACTCTCCAGAAGACAATATTTACTCAAACTAAGTGGGGGGCTATGCCCCACACACCCCCAATGTGAGGCCTGTGCCCCCACAACCCCCTTACTATATATATTAATTCCAGGAATGCACTACAGTGGGGAAAAGGGCATATACCTTTTATTTGCCTTAAAGTACTCTACAAAGTGACATATATATTAACTGCAGTTTAGTGAAATGAGAGTCAGTAAAATGAGTTTTCAGTAATTTGACTTTTCAGCGAAGTGTTCAGGGTGCAACGAAACAAAGTAGACCCATATATCTATATCTATATATATAGATATATATATATATATATATATATATATATATATATATATAAAACACACACACACACACACACACACACACACACACACACACACACACACACACACACATCTATATTTTTATGGGCAAAAATATGAGGGAAAATCTTAGACATTTATCAAAGACATATGATCTCCTTGCTAAAAGTAATCTGAAGGAGTCATGTGGATAAGACTTTTCTTTAGAATGTGGACCTGAAGGGTCTGCCATGTTCTACTGAAATCAATTGCATATGCTAGTGATTGCCATGATGTACGAGTGAATGCATGTCTGTCTTGGAAATGTGGATCATCTTCTGCTATGGTTTCTGGAGTCACATACTTGGTACGCCTCAAAGATCATGCTACTGAGGGAGAAACTGGTCCATAACTTTGGCCACCCATGTAAGATATGCCTAGGTGTTCAGACATTTAAGTTGTTAGCCTATTCCTGTCTCAGTGTTTTCACTCCATTTTGCATGATTCCCCATTCCTTGTTCACTTTCCAGCACTGCATATCACCACAGTTCAATCATCTGTATTTCCTTATCCACCCACTGTCCTACTCTCTATTTCAGTGTGTCCCATTCTTGTGTCTCTTAGTCTGTGTTCTGTGTTCATCGGTTTATCCGTTACCTTCCATTCTCCCTCTATCCTATCCACAGCTAACCATCACTATCTGCTGCACCTTTCATTCTTTTGTAAAATGTACAAAAAATTTCTTTCCTTGACAAGACAAAATGTTATACTTCTCCACTTTTCAAACCTTACAGTGATCCTGGTGGGTTTCCCTCTGCTAGTAGTTCTCACATTTCATACTTTCCTAGCTATCTCATGTTCTCCCTATTTATTTGATGAACAGGGCTGGCACTTAACTCTATACACTCACAGTGGTCTATCTGATGATTGCCATGATGTTCTTCTTGCAATGGATAAGAATGTGATGCAGGTAGTTGGTGCTCTATTGCATTTGTGATAGCCATTGAATCAGCCCCGCTAGTCTACCTGTCTAAGTTACTTGATAAGACTCTCACAGTTGGTAAATGGAGTTAGAAGGTATCAAACTTTGTACCTTTTGCAGCAGAAAAAAAAATATTGCTGAAAGCTTATGCTAGGAATCTGGTGCATCAGCAGCCAGGTTAGTTTCCACCCAATTTTAGTGCACTGTAAATTGTCTGATGCCACCATATTTACCGGATTTATGTTTGGCTCCCGAATACTAGAAAATGTGAACCATGAAACATTGAATGTAAAACAGTGAAAAGGACAATTATCAAACAATGGCAACTTAAAAAAAAAATACATCGAATGGCAATAGTCAGTCAAGATCACACATATAGCCAACCAAGGTGGGGGGCTGCACCCCCCACATCCCCAGCCCCCACAACCACCAACTATATATATACCAACTCCGAGATTGCACTACATTGAGGAATAGGGTAAATTTAAAATGTTTCCCTTCATTTAAGTTATGAATCTCGTTACTTCCGGGTTGTTGGCCAATTATGGCCATTCAATATATTTTTTGCTAAGTTGCCATTGTTTGATAATTGTCCCTTTCGCTGTTTTACATGCATTATTTTGGAGTTCAAGTTTCTTAGTGTTCGGTAGCTGAACATGGACCCTATTTATCAGTTTGTACCATTCACAGGTTTAAAGCTGTTGCCACATTAACTCTAGCATTTTATTATTGTTTAACTTTCAGTATCATTAAGTTCTATTAATATAGTATAGGAAGACAGCATAACATTGAGCAAATTCTCTCTTTATAATGTTGTGTTCTAATGCATTACATTATCTTTGCCTACATCATGAAGTGACTTTATCTTGCAATAAAGTACACTTAACTTTAACACAAGTTTTCCATTTGTATTAAAAAAAGAATTATCACATTAATATGAGTAAAAATGTATTAAAACGTAATTCAGTGGAGTTCATTACTCTTCAATATATTGAAATAATACTCCTTCATTCCAAATGTAATATGGCATAGATAAAAATGCAGTTAGTTTTTATGTTTTCCATTTTTACTAAAATGTTACCATACATATATTTTAGAGAGAGACAGATATCCATCTATAATTATTCAAATTTGAAAAATAATGTTTTACAATATAAAATATAAGGCAGTAATACTTCACAATATATTAAAACAATAACATTTCATTCCAGCCGTAATATTACTCTAACAATAGTAACAATGCTCTGAACAGCACTCACTGTAATGACTGTACAGTTATTCCATTATATTCTTTTAATCAATACACACAGATGGTAGGTAGCACTGTACATGCTAAATAATTTCTCTGTTTATAAAATGGCTTCAGTGTAATCAGTTGGCGCATTATAGCTTGCAATAATAGTGTTGTCTTTGCATTAATGATTTTGTGCAGTACTGTTAATATATTACCAAAATGCCCAATGCTTTATAGTGGTTAACTATTTTGCAGTGCACTAGTGTTACTACGCAGCACTCAATTTGTTTTGTAAGTGATACCATACTCCCTTTCCCATCCACCCCCTGATTAATTACATTTATACTCTCTTTACTCCTATCCCCTAGATTAACTCACCAATAACATCCCTCAAACAATTAGATACCTAAGACCTACTCCCATACTTCTACATATGTCACACTCACATCCTTTTTCCAATGGATTCCCCCACCAACATACTCCATCACATGACATTCATACTTTTCATTATCACTTTCACTGCTTTTGTAACCCTACTAACCCAAGTACATCCACACATACCACCTTAAAATCATCTATACCAACATCCAGTACCCAAACCCTTCTACAAACTGATTGCACAGATAGTTACTCATTATTTGTCATATGTATCCACAATATAGCCAAAATAAAACCATTCTCTATGAACTCCAAGTATAAACTGTATTCATTATACAAACACAAACCCCTTTCACAGGGCCATCAACCCCATACTATTATTTACCTCCTCCTCTCTTTAAAACAATGTGGGGACATCCACCCCAATCCTGGCCCACATCATATACCAAAACCCACCTCTGATCCAAAAAAATAACACCTACATTTCATAATAATAAACACATGCAGTATTTGTAATAAAAATCAAAGAATTTCATGCTTGGCTAAATACTTACACCCCAAGCATCATTGCAGTAACTCAGGCATGACTAAAACCACATATTGCTGACACTGAAATCCTTCCACCAGGCTATAATATTACTCGCTCTGATAGACTCCACAGGAAGGGAGGTGGTGTAGCATTCTTCTACCAAAACTTGCTAAATATTACAGCCTACCCCAAACTAGTCCCTTCCTTTAGAAACCTAGAATTCCTACTAACATCTCTACATTAGCAATGACAAACATGTAAGTATTGCTGTAGTTTATCCCCCAGGATATAATATTCACATCCTAGAGGATTTTCTATCCTAAATAAACCGAAATGTCTTACAGGAGATCATAATCCTTGGAGACACCAACAAAAATTGGCAAAATCTAACTTCCACTTCTCCAATCAATAGTATAAATCTCCATAGCTTCACACAGCTTATTAGTACTCCTAGCCATGGCCTATCCACATTATCTGAGTCTACCTTAGACTGGACATTAGTATCCCACCCTCAAAATTACTCAAACATGGACACCCTACCCAACATACTAAGTGACCACCTCCCAGCATATACCCATAAGACTCACCCTCAAACAATCAAAACACACTCCTAAAAAACACCCAGAAACCTAAATTCATAAGCATTTTAAAATCTCAAAACTGGGTCCCACTAAAAACACTCCCCTTAGACAAAGCCGTTAACTACTTTAACAAACTTTTTCTGGATACTGTCAACAGCTTAGCTCCAATACGATCCAAACAAACAAAAATTAATCATGCCCCATGGTTAACAAAACAGACCAAATAAACACTCCTGCTTAGAGACAAGGCATGGAAAACATGGAAAAAATAAAACAAAACAAAATGAATTTAACCACAAATAACTATGTAATAAAGCCAAAAAGCTAGTCATACAATATAAAAAAAAATATGTCTCCTCTCAGCAATCCTCCTCAAACAACACCCCAAAAAAGTTCTGGAAGTCTGTCTCTTCACTTCTTAATCCTGGCACCTTACAAAACCCATCCCCTGTACCCGATAAGACTATTCAACAAATTTCCCATGACTTCAACACCCATTTTATTGCTACTATTCAAACGTTAATCAAAGTCTCATCAACAAACATTAACTCAAACTCTCATTATACCTTCAATTCCTTACATAACAATGAACCCACTTCCTTATATAACTCTACAATAACTCCCTTAGCATCCTCAGTTACTATTCAGCCTGTACCCACCTCTCTTATACTCAAATTTCTAAACAAACTCAAACCCTGCTCTCTTTCCACAGATAATCTGTCCCCAGGAAATCTACAACTAGCAGCAAATGCAATAGCATATCCACTTAGCATTCTTATAAATCGCTCTATCTCAGAATGCTATGTCCCAATTTATAGCAACTGCATATAAATTAATTAAGAATTTGAAATTTCAGGACAAAATTTTGCTTTCAGAGTATTGGGTAAAAAAAGTAACAGTAACAGACAATCAGATATTAAAAGCAATTGATATAACTAGGAAATCAGTTTCTTTTCAAAAACTGATGTACACGCAATTGATGATTTGGAACAATGCATATTACACACATCTTAGATTACATAAATTTAACCCTAGGAATTCTCCAATTTGTCCATACTGTGCAGATCAAACAGCGGATCTTCTTCATATGTTCTGGAGTTGTAAATGCGTATATAAACTTTGGAACTCTCTTAAAGTACAACTACAAAAGATGGGTTATCAAAGTTCTACACTGTCATGGGAATTTATGATTCTACACATTCCTCCAAGAGAGCTTTCCAGATCGCAAACTATTATTTGTATGAATATTTTTTTGCTGATGAAACTCTATATAGCCACAAATTGGCTAGAACCACATAAGACATCATGGAATAATTTTAATCTTGTGGCTATAAAGCATATACTAGCACATAAATTACTTCTGAAACAAACTAACAAAAATATTAATAACCCGAAAATATGGGAAAAGGTCTTCAATATTATATTAGCATGATACTGATTTTAGGAATATATTAAATATAGGAAGCATTTCATGTAGATATTGTATAAATGGTTTGTAGTAGTTATAGTGTATTATGTGTGTGATGTTTATTGTATTTTTGTAATGTTTTTGGAAAATATATTTCAATAAAAATTTATTATGGAAAAAAAAAAAAAGAATGCTATGTCCCCCAACTGTGGAAAAAATGTATTATTATGCCATTACACAAAGGGGGAAATTTTCATGAACTCTCTGTTGCCCTATCTCTAGTCTTCCTCCATTATCAAAAAGTGGAAAAAAAAATGTCTTCATACACAATTACTTAATCACCTCTCTGACAGTGTTCCTCTTGATCCCACCCAAAATAGGTTCCGTTCAGGCCATAGCACTATCATGGCCCTGCTCTTATTCACTGATGTTGTCAACAAAGCCTTAGATGCTGGTCACCCTATTTCAGTAATCTTACTGGATTTATCTAAGACTTTTAACACAGTATCATATACTAAACTACTAAACCAACCATCTAAACTAGGATGCTCCTCTAAATCCCTCAGCTGGTTTAATTCTTACCTAAACAACAGAGATCAATCAGTAAGATGGAATAATATACGATCTGACTATCAAGAAAACAATACAGGAGTCCCACAAGGATTGATTCTAGGGCCACTACTCTTTAATACCTTCATCAATGATCTTCATAAAGCTTTACCAGTAGTTAATCTCATCCAATACGCCAATGATTCTACAATAATATCTACCGCCGATAACTTATCAGACCTTCTTACAGTTACATAAAATCCTTTCACATCAATTGAATCTTGGCTAAATGATGCACAACTGCTGTTAAATCCCCAAAAAACTAAACTTATACTATTCTCTACAAAACCACCAGATATAAATTTCAAAATCTTTTCTAAAGATAGTACAGAAGTTGAAATAGTAAAAACAGCTAAATTGCTAGGCATGACTATAGATGACAAACTCTCCATATATCTCCATATAGAACCACATATTCTCAACAGAATAAAGAAAACACACTTTAAATTAGGCAAACATTATCATCACAAACTGTACCTAGACAATCACACCAAAACTAAACTTGCTAGCACCCTACTCATCCTTTCCCTTCTATATGGTAGTGCCATCTTTACTAACCTTCACTTAATAGCTACAATCCTGCTATTATAAAATAGCTAAATTTGCCTCAGGAAAGCCTAACTGCTCACACTATTGTCAGGCTATTTAAGAACTAAATTGGCTTGAGTTTTCCCACCATCTTTTTTATTTTATTTATTTACAGTTGTTGACCGGGAAAGTCCGACTGGATGCAGGTCCATTTTCAGCAGAGGCCCGGGGAGAAAAGCTCCCACATTTAGTGTTACTGACATATACAGTTAGAGAAAAATTGCATTTAAAAATTATAGGCATTGAACATAAGACATAATACAAGCTAAAACATAGTTTTAAAACAGCTGTTGAACGTAATACAGGTTTAAAACATAGTGACAGATGTTGAACATAGTTACAGATGTATAACATAATTCTTTAGTGGACAACTGAATCAATTTGTTATTGTAGTACATGACAGTTACACTTGTAGCTACAAAACGTTCTTACTATATGATAGGTAGCTAGATTTGAGAGCAATCAAGCTAGCTAGAAATAAGGAAGTTAGTGGGGTGCATAGAGGTAGTGGGTGGGTAGAGTGGGTGATTTTAGAGGGGGGTTGCAAGGGCATATCCAGCATGTTTTTAAGTGTGCTTTTAGTAAAGATTTGAAGTGGGTGGCAGCAGTTGCAGAGGTAATTGAGGGTGGGAGGGAGTTCCAGAATTTGGCTATAGCACAAGAGAATAGTGCTTCTCCAGCAATTATTGGGTCTTGTGACCTGTAGGAGGTATTTGTTGCTGGACCTTAGTGGTCTGGTGGTAAGATAGGGTTGGAGTAGATTCTGGAGGGATGGGACTTTTAGGGGATGGTTTATTAGTTTGTGGGCAAGTGCGAGTTAGTACCATTGAAGGAGGTAAGGGAGCTATAGCCAGCCTAGTTCTGCCCGTGCAAGACAGTGATGACTATGGTAGGAAGCTCCTGTGATGAATTTGGCGATTTTGTTGTAGCAGGTTTCGAGCTTATTTAGGTCACATTGTCTTAGGCTAGTATATATTAGAGAGGCATAAAGTAGGGTGGAGATAAGGTGAGAATTTGCTGCTGACATTTTTGTAGCTTTGGTAAGTTGTTGCTGATTTCTATATAATGCTCCTAGTTTTTTGTGCACTTTTTTAATGGTCATGGATATGTGAATATCAAAATTCAGTTTGTTGTCTATTTCGACTCCTAGCAACTTGATGTGTTCTGTCGGATGGATAGTGGTGTTGCCTTTTGCTATGATGTTAAAGTGAGATGTGTCTTGGGTAAGTTTGGTGGGTTGGAAGTTTAGTGATTTAGTTTTGTTTGGGTTGAGTATTAATTGGGCATGGGATACCCAAGTTTCAACATAGGAAAATGCATCCTGTGTGACTTTTTGCAGTTCGGGTAGGGAGTGGGCTGAGCAGATGATGGTTGAGTCATCTGCATATTGTATGAATGTGCCATGTGTGGTGTCAGAGGATAGATTATTGGTGAAAAAATAGAAGAGTAGAGGTCCAAGGATGGACCCTTGGGGAACCCCTATGGAGACAGGCAGTTGGGGGGATAGATCATCATGCCATACAACAGATTGTTGGCGGTCAGAGAGGTAACTTTGAAACCAGTTGGTGACTGATCGAGAGAAGGATAGTTTTTTTAGAAGAGAGATGAGTTGTTTGTGTGGTACCATGTCGATGGCTTTGGAAAGGTCTAGGAAAGTAGCTAAGGAGAAATAACCAGCATTTTTATGTTGTAGGATAGTGTTAGTGAAAGAGAGTAAGGCAGTGGTGGTGCTATGGTTTGGTCAGAAACCATGTTGGGTGTTGGAGAGGAGGTTGTTAGCAAGGAGGTGATCTGAGATCTGAGAATGGATGCATCTCTCTAGTATTTTGGAAAGTAGAGAGAAAATAGCTATGGGGGGGTAATTGGTTAGCTCTGTGGAGGGGCCGCCTTTGTGGAGTGGAATTATGTGTGATATTTTCCATAGTGTAGGAACATAACTTTCTGACAGATATCTGTTAATCAAGATAGATACTGGGTAGGCTAGAGTGTCAGCTGTGAGTTGTAGGTATTCACTTGAGAGGTTGTCTGCTGCTAATTTTGTGGGTTTAAGTTTAGTCAACAGTTGTTTTACTTTGGAGGTAGGAACAAGAGAGATCGAGAAGCTAGTGGGGAGACTGTTAGTTGAAGTTGAAGGAGTGGGTTTGAGGGAGGGGGTTGTGTTGTCTAGCTAGTGATAGTATGGTTTGTGTGAAGTGTGTGTTGAAAGAGGTAGCAATATTTTCAGAGGAGTGAGTGATGTTAGGAGTAGGGGTAGTTACTTTACGTGGGTGGAAAATGGAGTTTATTGAGGACCAGAATTGTTTGGGGTTATGTTGGGAGGAGGTAAGGGCAGACTGGTAGTATTGGATTTTGTCTTGTTTTATTAGCTTTTGACTCTGTTACGTAGTTCTTGGAATTTCTGTCTAGTAGAGGGTGTTTTGGTTTTGCGCACGTGCTCCCAGGCTTTATACCTGTTTTTCATTTCTGACTTAGTGGTTTTCTGTAGCCATGGGGATGGTTGGGCTCTGATTCGGGGACGTCTTATGGGGGCGTTGTTATTAAGGATGCTTAGGAAGGTATTATTAAAGTAGTCAACTGCGTCATCTAGGCTGAGGTATTCTAGACATTGACATTTACATTCTTTAAGGGATGAGATGAATAAGAGAGGGTTGAAGTTTATTTTTTTTGCATATTTGACGGTAGATGACAGGTTTCACTTGGTGTAGGTGTTTTCTGAGTAGGAATGTTGGGGAGTGATCACTGAGGCTGTCTGATAGGCAGCCTGCTATATATGACTGGGGGGTCTTATTGACTAGTATCCAATCCAGGGCAGTGTGTTTGTTGGAGCTCTTATTTATCCTAGTAGGAAACTGAACTAGTTGGGTGAAGCCATGAAGATTTACATGATGGGTTGGGTTTTTGCTAGAACAGGCTTGCCGTTCAGTGTTGAAGTCTCCTAAAATTAGAGTTTCTTCGGTAGATGGTGGGTAGTCCAGCTGAGGAGGTTTTCTAGTGGAGGGATGTTTTGGCCATGTGGGAAGTAGCATCCTATTATGTTGATGGTTTTATTCTGGTTTATTTTAAGGTTGGTATATACTATTTCTTCCTTACCTATTTGGGCAGCTGCTAAGTTTAACATCTGGATGTTTAGATGCTGTTTAAATATTATAGCCATACCACCTCCTTTCTTGTTCAGTCAGTCTAGTCTTAGTATACTGTAACTGGTAGGGAGGATTTGCTCATTGGTAATGTGTGGTTTCAGCCATGTTTCAGTGAGGATCACTATATCAGGGGAGTACAAGTCTATGATGGCATGGAGCTCATGCACCTTGTTGGATATACTTCAAATATTTAGGCTTAGCAGAAGGAGGTCATTTGCTTTTCTTTTGGCTGAGATTTGGGAGAAGTTGTGATTCTTAGTCTGATTATGATGGGTTGGGTTGGAGCTTGAGGGACCAGGACTGGGATGGATGTGTCCACTGAGTGCTAGGTTAGATACGGATGAGATTACCAGTTTTATCAATTTTTGAATATGCTTGGTTATTATAGAAGTTTTATGATTGTGTTTTTTAAGTAATAGGTAAGGTGGTAGGGTTGTTATGTTAAAGTGTGGGGATGAGTTTGGTTTAGGTACTGTGGTTGGTAGAATATGTGGAGGGTGCATAGGGAAGGTTTTTGAGCTGGTGGGAGAGTAGTAGAGTAGGGGTGAGATATGAGTGGTGGTGAGTGTTGTAGTACAGTAGTAGTGGTTGAGTGGGGGAATGGTGGAGCTTTGGTAAGATGTGATGTATGTGAGAAGTGTGCATGCAGTGAGTATAGGTATGGTATGCATGTACATGTTAGTAGAACAGGAGGGATAGTAGTGGGAAGCTGGAGAAGGTAGTGTTGGTGTAGTACTGTGGTAGGCTGTTGGAAAGATGGGAGTGGTTACTAATTACCAATAAAGGTAGGACCACTGGGGGCGGGTGAGAATTGAGGGCAGGGAGGGGAGCGGAGTGGCCAAAAGACCCTGTAGGAGGGCTAGAAACAATCAGGTAACAGAGTGCACTGCTAGCAGGTCAGAATGCTTTTGTCTGTAAAGGATTAAGGAGGTAAAATAATATCTAGTAGCAGGTCAGAATGCTTGGATAATTAAAGGTTAAGGAAGTAAAAAAATATCTACTAGGGTTTAAAGGCAGCTACATAAGAAAGAAGGTGTTTTCTATGGCATTAGTTTAAGTAGTGTAATAGGGAGGGCTGGTAGGATGCGAGCCGGTAAGCTGTACTTGCCACTAGTTGCACAAATACAGTAATCACAGTATAAAGCTGGTTATTACCGCTAGTTTACTTTACATAATGTTCATAAGTTCAAGAGGTACATACACTTTTAGTGGACAAGATAATAGAACTAGAGTAAATTCCTTGAGAGTGCACCTTTCCTTCTGCTTGAGTTACAGTGGGTTGCTCAGGTAGAGTTGGTTCTTCAGAGTCAGGGCACCCATTAGGATGAAAGGCAAACTGTAGGTGAAAGGGAAAAAAAAAAACAATTGTTGCAGTGGGACAAATAGCACTAGAGGAGGTTTAGGGGGGATAACACTAGGAGGTGGGATAGAGAGGCAGGCAAAAATGTGGTCTAGGTGCTAGAACTTAACAAGTGTATTAAAACAACGCAGTAAGCAGTATACATCAGCTATAACATGAAGTATAACAGTATAATTTATTAGTAAATGCAACATAAGGTCATGAAGGTCATTATTGCAGCAATTTAGTAGATAGATAGGTGATTTAAACAATAACAATATCTAACAGTTATCTGCAATAGTTTAGTATTTGTTGTATAATATCAGGCTACTAATTAAATACAGTGTTGTAGCTGAGCAGGAAAAATAGTGAGAAGATAAAGGCCAGCTAACAGCTTACAACTGTTTTAGTTAGGCACATAACACAGGGAGCTATATAGTAACAAACTGCCCACCAACAGTCTATAAGCTTCAATTGGGCTAATAACACAGACTGCTATATTGCTAGTCACAGCAAACCATCACTTTATCACAGCTGAGGTATTACTATAGTCTTTCCGGGTTTTATAGGCAGTAAGCTCATTTAAACACAGCGATCATACTGTAACTGGTATTTTCACTATGATTCCAGCTCCATACTCAGAATGCAAACAAAAGGTACATTAAAACTAATGATTCCACTAATGCTATTAAAATGTGGTCTGTCTAGATTATAGAGGCAGTTTAACACATTTAAACACACTGGGTTACCACCTGTCCCACTTTGTGAGGGACAGTCCCTCTTTGGGCAGTTGTGTCCTGCGAACAAAATCAAAAAATGACAAATGTCCTAACATTTTAGGACAAAAATATTTCCTATTTTTTTTTTAATAGTTGTATAAAACAGTTATTTTTTATCTGAAGCACCTAAATGTTATATGAAATAGCATAAGCAACTAAAATGCTACAAGAATAAGCTTTTATTTGGGGAAAAAAGTGAAGTTCTATCCTTTGTACTGGCAAGTGGTATATTTTGTCCTGCAAAATCTGACATTTCTACAAAAAATGTCCCACTTTGGGCATTTGAAAAGGTGACAACCCTATAAAAACACAGCGATTCTGATGTTTTCACTAGGATTCCAATGCAATACACAGAATGCAGATGAAAAGGGTACAGTAACACTAATAACTGTGCTAATTCATATAAAAAGCTGTCCAGACCAGAGATAGTAAGCAGTTTTATCAATTCCCTATAGCCATTAGCAAAAACCGGCAAAAAGACATGATTTTACAACTTACATGGATCGCACAGCTGTATCAGTCACCTGGGGCATCTTAACAGTACAGGGGATAGGAAATACTATTTAAAATGGCGCCAGACTCCAGCTAGCATAGATGAAGCCTTGGGAGGATCCTTATTGGGGTGGGGGAGGCAGGGCTATAAGTGTGTCGAGAAAGGTAAGGACCTGTTGTACAAAAAATAACTTATATTATAAACTAAGATATGGGACTGAGAAGAGAATCCCTTAGCAGGTCAGAATGTTGCTATATTTAAAGGTGTAGGCGGTAAAAAAATAATACTAGTAGCAGGTCAGAATGATTGTGTCTGTAAAGGATTAAGGATGTAAAATAATATCTAGTAGCAGGTCAGAAGGCTTTTGTAATTAAAGGCTAAGGAGGTAAAAAATATCTAGTAGGGTTTAAAGGCAGCTACATAAGAAAGAAGGTGCTCTCTATGGCATTAGTTTAAGTAGTGTAATGGGGAGGGCTGGTAGGATGAGAGCCGGTAAGCTGTGCTTGAATCTATACTATACCCAACTAACATTACCCCACAAACTACTTTATAAACCCAACATCTGCCCAGCACTCAACACCATCCTACAAACGTATACTCCTTTACGAACACTAAGATCCTTATGCAAAGAGCTGTTAACCATAACAAAACCCAACAAAAGAGCAGGACGATGTCTGTACTCTCACAGCATTGACAAACTTTGGAATTCCCTAACCCCCACACATAACATAAATTTACTGTATAAAAACCTTTAAATCAACACTAAAATCGTATTACCTAAATAACCCCTCCTGTCCCTGCAACACTGGCAAACCACCATAAAGCTGTCCCTTAATTATTTATGATATGCAAAATGTCTGCTAGCAGGATCTATAACTGCTGTCTTGTATACAGGTAATTCTTTTCTTTTATCTTTTTCTAGTATAACTGGTGATTTTGTACACCTTGATATGCCTGTATTTGTGATTCTAAAGATTTAATAATGTAAACTTTGTACTGTACTAAATTACATATCTCTGCTTTTATGCATGTAATCACATTATACCCATGTTAAACTTGCATTTGTGTAATACTTTGTGGAGCGTTTCTCCCCGGGCCCCCAATGAAAATGGGTTTTCGAACCAGTGGACTTTCCTGGTAAACAAATGTCAATAAATAAATAAATAATGCATTACTCAGAAACACATTACAATATACTATAATTTACAGTTTGGAAATGATTCGGAGTATAGTCGATACATTATTACACTGACCTCAATGAAATTCATTTTGTGCAATGTAATGCAATGGAAACATAAAATGCATCAGAAATGGAATCTGGCTTCAGACTGCAATCTTCTGGGCCTCCTTTGTTGATTAACTGATGGATGACTACAACAGGCAGAGGGGGAGGATAAGCTATGCTGGAGAAAGAGAAATTTAACTGAACAGGTTCAAGCTGTAAGATAGCCATAGATGGGGCAGCTTCTTTTTTTCCAAGTTATGTATAAGCAAAGGCCAGCTTTCTTTTGAGATGACTTGGGAAAATGAAGATTCACGGTACAGTCTTACTTATCTCATTGCCAAAGTGAATTAAAGGATCTCAGTAGGCCTGATGAAAGGGAGCAGAAAATATAGCTGAAGAAAATGTATTTAGATTCCTCTCTATGAAAGTTACATACGAAAAATGTTGGTGCCACTCAGGGGTCAATGTTGAGCATCTCTTACTCTCTCTGTGTCTCTGTCTCTCATCCTGAATGTCATAACCCTGGATCTGGCATTCCTTTACTTGATAATTTATACAGATGATATTCTCTTAATGAAAACAGATAGGATAGCTGGAAAAGTCAAAGGAGACTTTAGGATAACATTACCAATATTCCCCATTGGACATATAAAAACATACATTTTTGCCCTAGCACCTGGAGCTCCTATGATCAGAGCAGTACCTCAAGGCTCTCCCTTACATGTTTCCTGTACTGTTACCACCAAACCAATTTAAGTGTGTGTCCAACTTAGACATTTGTCCAAATAGCTTTAAGCTAATCAAACCAGCAGGTTGAGTGGAGGTCTAAGCTTAACACAGATGTTAAAAGAATTTTTTTTTCAAAATGCTGCAAAAGATTCTCCTGTACAATCAAAAAAAATTACTCTTGTTTCTTCTTCTTCAAATGAGATTCTCCTTTATTGTGTGATCTTTCCAGACGTTAGGTGAGCAGACTTGTTACACTGAGCAATTAAGATTTCAAGCTTACATTAGCCCAGCTGATGTCTATTACCATAAAGGTGTCTGTAAAATTCCTCCTAATAAACTTAAACTACATAAATAAAGCAATCTTTGCAAACTACAAAAAAAAAAAAACTGACTAGGCTAGGGGTTTCGCTGTGTGATCCTTTAAAAACTCTTGTGCCACAGGCTCATGGGACATTTGCAAATGAATCCATTAAGGACAGACTCCATTTAAGATATGCGGATCTAACATACACTATCCTGTTATTAGACCCCCTAGGGTGTAAAAGATTGAACTGGAGATTATGGTCACAAAAGTCGTGTTTGTATTAAAAGAAAACATAAATAAAAATAAAGAAATAAAAATGAGCATTCTTCAATCATAAAATTCCATGCACTTTCACAGATTGCTTCATCTGACCTAACTTACCTACAGAAAGACATTAAGTGACTGTCTTTGGGAGAGATAAACAAGATTTCAATTAATAGTCAGGTAAAACAGTTCCTTTTACTCTCAATGATAGGCGTTATGGTGAAGCTTCCTTAGGTTTAGCACTTTGATTATGGATATGTGAGAGTTCAGTCCAGGGGCTCTGCTGGCAGTGAGCCTAATCTGCCATTTGAGTTCTCACTTTTCCAAGTAATCATTCATTGATCCTAGGAACTCCTCTTTTTCAATCCTTTCCAGAATATGAAAGATAAACTTATTATGTCCTTGGGATTCCCTGAGGTGTTTGACTAAAATGTTGTTTGGATTTTGGTATTTGATATCATGCAGATGTTGGGCTATTCTTGTTTTTAATTTGCTCAATGTTTTTCCAACATAGAATATTGTGCACTTGGTGCATTGAGCTTGGTACACTATGCATTTTGTATAGCACTTCCCGTAGAACTTGCTGTGGAAGGTTATCTTTGTATTTGGATAGGTGAACCAGTCTTTGTTACTTAGGTGTTTGCAGTAGCCACACTTTTGTTTGTTGTATGGGAATGTTCCTGCTTAATTTTTCAGGAGAGGGTCATTATCTTTCCTTCCATTCTTAAGAATTTGTTTTAGATTCTGTTTTTTCCCGATACTGAATTTTGGGACATTTGGCAAAAAACTGCTGATGGCTGGATTGTTGCTGATAATAGTCCAGTTTTCCTTAATGATGTTTTTCAGGGTGTAGATGTCTGTGGAAAAGGTCAAGGTCCCAGAACCCAGAACCCCAAGACTACAAAGTTCATACAACTGCCTCAGCAAGGGTGACCAGTGAAGCAGTCAAGTTGAAAGTCCTTTGCAACACGTTACACATCCATGCATAAATACACAGATCAGTGACATAAGTCATTATGTTTATGAAGGCCACATACATGCCAAATGTTCATCCTGACACTGGCAGGAGAATCCAATTAAATGAACCATATGAGACAATGACAACATTCTCAACATAATGTACACACTAATGACAGGATAGCCGACAGTCAGTGGAATGTAACAGATTTCATCACTGAAAGAGAAACAAACAGGAATGAGATTGAGTCCCAGCCTCTGTCACTGATATACTGTAGACCACTGTAACAGAAGAACATGCCAAAAGCAGTGGGAGCAAAAGTGGTTGGAACAATATGTCTAAAGAATGGGGCAGCTGATATCAGTATAACACATGCACATACTTGTCTTTGAAGTTCTGCCTCTGTCTAAGGATGCAGTCACTAGACTATGTTACTAGCAAGGCATGATAAGGGAGTAATCATGACAGAGGTGCCTGCGAAATATACTTCAGGGGAATAGAATAGGTGATAGCAAGGTGAACAAAATGCACATGCCTGGGTTGGAACCCCTACCCTTCACATTGATACTGCTGATTCTTGGGAATGGGTAAGATACACAACAGAAGTAACTGTACTGAAGATGTGTGAATACAGATACACGTGTAATGCTAAGAGTAATACTGCAGAATGTAATTTGAACATTACAAAATGATATAACACAGGTGGGGATTGAAATCTGCTAAACAATATATGAATCATGCATGACTGTAGAATTGCATGAAATCTGTCAGATGAATGTATAATATGAGCATATTTAACAGTTATATGGCACATTAATACATGATAATGATGATTGTCTTCATTACAAAAGTCAAATCTTCATAACTTTGAATCCCTACCTGCCTAAGCCACAGTGAATTGACTTGTGTACTTGCTAGTGGCGTTACAGAATTATTTGTTCAGCAGTTGTCAGAAGGCACACATTTGAAGTGGCTTTGACAAAATTATCAAAGACTGACAATCATTGTGGAACAGACACCAGTGATTAGTGGATCACAAGCCTCAACACACTTTATTGAAATTTTCATCACATCATGTGCACATTGAACCATGGATGCTGTAACAGATGAAATAATAACTGCATCATTATGCCTATATCAATATTGCTTTCTTTCAAACATCAAGGCAAAGTTCCTTTCCATGATGGTCAGCTTATTTTTGTGGCTGAAAGCATTGTCTTCAGTTTTTACCATGCGATGAAAAGAGATACTTAATATTCAGCAATTGTGAAGCACAGTGCTGCTCTATGTCAGCACTCTTGGAATGAGGTATACAATAATAATTTATGAAACTGGGCATGTTTGAAAGGAAGTACAACACTTGGGTCATCAAAACCCTTCCACCCTTCATTGTTCACATTGCATCTGCATTCTTGCATGCCAGCAATTGTTTTTTAAACCAATAAACATAAAAAGTATTCAACACTAGATTTGAACTGTTGCCTGCTTAACTCACATTCTCTTGACTTGAGCACTAACTATTTATGTCACAAAAGAGGTTATATCTCACTTAGAAAGCACACATTTGAGGGGATACAATCAATAGTGTGTGTGAATGAATATGGACTTAGTTAAAAGGGGGTAACAACATTTGAGGAGTCAGAACCCTCAACCTATGAAGATGTCACAGCCAAGTAGAATTTCTCCCATCAAATGTATTCACTAAGCCACAGAACACACCATAGAACATTTGTCAGACATCATGCAATTGGACAGAGTTTGGGAATGATGTAAAATAGGCAGAAGAACTCGATATATCGTAACTCTCAACATACCTGACATACAACATAAGCATCACATCAGAAGTACATCAAAGCATGGAAGCTGTAATAGTTAAAATAATAACTGCCTGCTCATTCTTACATCACTTTCTCTTTTGCCTTAGCACACAAACTTATACTTATCATTTCTCAGATTTTAATAGCAAAGCTTCTGTCTGATTACCATCACAACAACATATATAAAAATTAATAAACTGTGCATATTTAAGAGGGAGCAGCTCATATGGGATCAAACACTCTACATGTCAAATAGTAGTAGAATTTATTTTCTTTACAACTAAGTAAGACATTCTTGCGTATCACCAGTTTGCTACTAGGTTCATAGGTTCATAGGTATATACTAGAGCCTTAATATGCCATGCCATGGAACCAAAATGCATTCCTCAACTTATTTTGCCATAGAGTCTATTGTAAGGAGTGTGTGCTAGTAGCACTTAATTTAATGTCTGCTTATGTCTATCAGAGACAGAGAATAGGAATTCTGTGAGATACATACCTCTTCCTCCAACATGTTCTATTTATGTCATAAACAAAGTTTAGGTCCTTAAGTCTAGTATCTCTGAGGATATTCATTCTGCAGATATGGAAAAGATCCAACAGGGCAAGATCCAAGGATGCCTTGTATGCCAAGCATTGATTACCTTTCAGCAGGCTGTAGGAAACAGAGTGTAGAGATAGGGCATTCAGGTGATCTGCACAGTGCATTGAGTTTATGCCCTGTATTTCTTTTTGTGAGGAACCTCTGCAGATATTTTAGTTGTTGCATATGCCTGGTCAGGTGCATACCAAAAGGGGGAACTATACTTAATGAAGGGTCTGTTATGGGCTGAATACAATAGCAGATTGACCTCCATGGATCATGTCCTTACAAGCTGTGTGACACAGAATGATTATCTTACTACTTTGACACATTCTCTGAATGCCAGCAGCAGCATTCTCTCATATTTGTAAGTGTTAGGTTCAATCTATTTGTACCTCTAGAGGGCATATGCATAATGTTATCTAGGGTCTTCATGATTACAAAGGCCAGGAATGTCTGCACCTGAAAGTTGGGGGTTGTGTAGGTTTCCAGGTATTTAGTTGAATGGTTAAATTGTGGGTGGTGTCTCTAATAGGTCTTAGTGTGAGCTATGGGATTCATGAGACATAGAGGGTAACCTATAGCTTGCTAAGATAGTGGAGAAACTCCAGTGCATCCTCTTGATTAAGTAACCTAGATGCATGCTTGTTACTTATGTAGATTGAGACACCTCCACCTTTATTCCCTGCCTCTGCAAAGCTGGTCTAAATATCTGAAATGCACTGAAGCCTAGCATTGCCAGGGTACTCTCAGAGGCATTAAACCATGTCTCTGTAAAGATGCCTATATTCTCCAAAGAGAGAGGAGAGTTTAGTGGGAGTAGAGTGCCTTGTTTAATGTCCCGGCATTCAATAGTAACACCTTTAGATTCTCTTGGGATAATTTTGCTATGTTAGAAGGTTTGTCAATTTGGCATTGCTAAAAAGGTCTGTATGGGGTATGACTATGTTTTAGCAAATATTCAAAAGTCGAAATGGGACAGGTGCAGACCATCCTTGGCAAAGCAACATGATTTGTTAACTATATCATCACCTGCTGACAAATATTGTATCCCCATAGGATGACAGCAGAAACTAAGCCAGTTATTTTTGATGATGTTGTGACATCTTCTTTGGTCAAAGTAGAATGCTAATCAATGCTAGACACATACTAGCCTGTGACACATAGTATGAGATATCCACAATGTCTCTCTTTACCGTAATGTCTATTTTTACACACCAGTACTAGATTTGAACTACTGCCTGCCTATCTCACATTCACATGACTTATGTACTAACTACCAATGACACAGAAGAACATAACCTACAGTTGTCAGAAAAAAAAGAAAATTGAGGGGATACCATCAACAGTTTTTGGTGAATGAATATGTCCCTGGCTAAAAGGGAGTACAACACTTTTAGGTTCAAATTTAAGTACTGGACTAGCTGCCCATGTGGGCCATTTTAAGCCTTGTCAAGTTCCCATTTGGGCTCAAAGTAACTTATCCCATTTGGTTAGAGATTGGCTTTACCCATCCCATATATTATACATTACCCCAAATATGACTATTGAGATCATACCATAGATAATTTGAAGGGACCCTTACTTGGGATAAAGCATTTAGGAGCTGCCTCTGTCCATTAGTAGTACAGCTAGCAGTCCTGGGATAAATGTTCTGTTTTCCACCCATAGCTCCAAGTTGCAAATGAATATGGGCAGGATGAGCTTTGTTTTGTGTGGATAGGAAGTCTATTCTAGAACAGTGGTGTCCTCAGAGAGCTATACCTGTCCTTCCAAACCATTTTGTTGATGTTTCATAAGAGGTTTAGAGCCCTGGATAAAGTATTTATGATATCATTTGACTTGCTGCTGTGCAGTAAACCATCATCATTGAGTGAGAGGATGCTTTGCATTCCAGAAACAGGATACTAAGTAAAGTGACAGGGCTTTGAGTCGAAGACTTGACTTGGGGATGAAATCCCTCCACCTGTGAAAGTGTCACAGCCAAGCAGAGTTTCTCACATCACATTTGTTCACTAAGCCCACAGATCATATTCTACATCATTTATCAGACATCATGTAATTGGATGAATCAATGTTAAATAAAACAAGTACTCAATGAATTATAACTCACTACGTACTTGACTGACAACTTCAACATCGCATCTTAAGCACATTGAAACCTTGAAGCTGTTACAGTTAAAAATAATAACTGTCTTCTCATCCTTAGACTATAGCTTTCTTTGGCACATGACGGCTTAGCTCATTCACTCAATGGTCAGCATATCTTTAGCATGAAAGGAATATTCTTCAGTTTTTGCCATAGGAGGTGGACTGTCACTAACAATTTTGTAAATAGAAATAGCGTTGTTCCTTGATGGTAATCATTCTGCAATGCTAATCATATACAGACTAATGCATTTTAGTGTTTAAACTCTGTTGGTTAAGTATGTGATGTGATAAATGTGTTGTTTCAGATGAAATTTGGTGCTAGCAAACACTATTTATGTGTCACAGAGTAATGTAAAGTACCCAGCAGGGTAACCGAACTTAACAAGGAGTATGAGCTATCCAGACCAATACTGCATCAGGGGAACAGAGACAGTGAGACTTGTACTGTCATGTGTCTGACAAATCACAGATATAGGAAATGTTCATAAGGATGTCAAATGGGGTGGCATAGGGAGTGAGCATGATGAGAATGACGATGGGTGATAAGAACACATGTCACACACTGGAGTGCAACTCTTGTGTCTGGGAAGGATGTCCTCCATATCAGTGCAGTGTCCAGTTTTACCAGTAAGTCTTTGTGTATGTCTTCATCATTTAGAAATAATATCTAAGTGTGTATGACATTTGGAGACTGATATCAAGGTATAAATGCAAATTATGTCAATACTTCAGTCATTGATATCAATCGGCAAATATCCTTTTAAGTTTACTTGTTTAATGGCAGACAATTTTAGACTGAAAAGAGAAATGTGAGATAATCCGACCCTTAGCATTTTTGACAACTTATCTAACAAATCTTTATATTTGCCACTGGAAAAGAGTCCATTATTCCGGCAAACATAAATCTTATTTACACAATTTCTACAAATTGCAGAAAATTACTGTATATATTCATTCAGGAGTCTTCCACTTTAAGGCAATGGTTGTTCGCACCCAAACAGCTGCCTGTAAGAACCATATTTACTTGCATGATTTAATATTGATTAAGCTACTACTGCAAGAGCTCAGTTAAATTTCATTTCTATTCAGTTCTACCTTTCTGACATTTTACACCATATAAAATACCCCATACAGGAGTCATACCAACACATTCCACAAATTTATGTTGCAAGTATGGGAAGGACCTGCTGCATGCAGCACATCTAGACATTCTGCCATCATCCTCTTTCATATTCACTTTGGGGGTCTAATAACTCTTAGAGTAGAATAGCAGCATCTTTTCCTTACAGTTCATAAAAGGGTTCATCAGGCACAACCTGTTACAGTATGCAAATATATTTACATTACCAGGAACTCAAATGTTTCTGCTCATTCATTATTGAAGTTTTCATGTTTCTGGAGTAGCCCTCTTTTAAAGAGATATAGTCCAAGGTACTGAATCAATTGGACTACCTCGCTATGCCTTAATTTCCCACTGGAGGATTGTACAGGTATAAAGAGGTAACTAGGGAATATGTTACAATGCAAATCAGTGATCTTTCCCCTTGCCCTGACTACAGCCAGCCAAAATAACACCTTTATTGAATTTTCACTTATGACATAGAAAAACATACATTTATATAAAATAAGTCAAACCATATTAACATGTTCGCAGTTACAAACATTATATATCACATCTACTTTCTGTATAATTATCATCAATCAAACATTACATACATTGCTCAATTTCTGCCTTTTCTTAAACCAGCCTCCTCCTCCTCCAAAACCTTATTCTGCATCTCTTGTTCCCTCAGGTTCCACTTTTTCTATGTAATTTGCTTTTACCCTTTTCTAAAGATCCAACATCCAGTTCTTTAATCTCTGTTAATATTCATTACTCCAGCTACAGATAGTTTGGACTTTGATTTCCATTTTCTAGTAATTGCTTCTTTGGCAGCCACCAGAATTAAACTTAACAAGATCTTTCCCCAGTATATATTAAGAAAAGTAGGAATATTATATGTTGTCAGTTGTTGCCTCCTCATGTGCCTTTGGAGAACATGTTTGAATGTCTACCTCAGGATGATAATGGTGACGTAGAGGTACAGCATATTGTGAACATTGTCGAAATCTCACCTCCTTTTGTAAATTTAAATAAGTAGTAATGTAGGCATACAGAACTTTGTACAAGCACAATAAGAAGAGGGCATTAAGGGATAAAACTGCAAGAATCATAAATCTGGGATTTAGTGACATGAGCAGTGTGATATGTCTCATTCTCAAGGAGATATAAATGCATTTTTGGGTGACAGTCTTCCAAGACTATGGTCAGGATATTGTTTCTCTCAAAGTGGCTCACTTAATAGTAACCAAAGAATGGAGTGAGAAAGTAATTTATCGGGTTTCTCCCTAGCATAGCACTACATACACAAGCATTTTTTTTACTTTGATAGTAAGAGTTTTTTTTCTCTTAAATATTTCAGCTCTGATTGTTTCTGATTATTATAAGTACTACATGCTGGTCTAAGCTCTTACACTAAGAAGTGTATGATTATCTGCCACTCGGCATCTAACAGAATGGACATTATGATTTTACAATAAGTAAGTGGGCTGTGCAGTGGTGCAATGATTAACATTGTTGCCTCACAGCAAGAGGCTCTCTGGTTCAATTCTCAGCTGAAGTGCCTTCTGTGCAGAGTTTGCATGTCCTCCCTGCATTCGCGTGGGTTTCCTTCAGGTACTCCGGTTTCCTGCCACACTCAAAGACATGCATCTGGAACATTTGTTCCTGGGCCTCCAGTGAAAAATAGGCTCTGTCCTAGTTGGACTTTCCCAGTTAATAAATGTTACATAAAGATTGCATACAGACACACATATTATACTTCAAAGCAATGCAAATAGCATATGTTTAAAAGCTTAGCTATTGGTTCCAAAAGATGGGTGATCTTGATTGCCAGTGAGAGATTAGGAAGAAAACTCCAGAATATGGTTGCTGTTGAGGAGGGCAGCTGGGATATACAGAAGTTTTCATCATCCTAAGGATCATGTTCTAGATGTTGAGTGTCAGTGATTGTCCATTGCTTTTCTGATTTGTCTGCTAGCACTATTTGGTCAGAAAATAAGAAGATTGTATTGCAGTGAGGTTGAGTTTGTTACGGAGGCAAGCATCTGTCTAGATAGGTTTATTTTGTGCTCAGAATTTCACAGTAAATCCCAACAGACATTTACATGGAATAGGGGATTGCTGCCTATACAGGAGGAGGTATAATCAGATTACTCTGGACACACATTTTTATTCCAACTTCGCAGTCTAGAAACTATATTGACATGTTTTTGGGATCCTTTATAAAGCCAGAAATACTAACAGTATAGGGACTGAAATTTGGGAAGATACTGATCATGAAATAGTACATCCAAGATTGGTCCCCTTGTGGGGAGAGCACTTGAGAGAAAGTATGGCAGATGGATCCTTTAATTTTTAGTTGATGATGCCAAAAACTTTATTATCAAAGTTTTACAAGATTTTTAATAAAACCTCCCTCAGTTCCTTGCCACCTCAATTACAATGAGAATGAACCAAAGAATATAACATTGCACTATATAAAACAACAAGGATACAGGCTAAGGATAAGAGAGTGAATGCTGTAAGGGAATTACTGGAGGAGATGTGCAAAGAAACAAGATTTAAGGACTCTAATCAGACAAAAGAGACTAAACATGCCTACAAAGTATAGAGTTTGGTGAAGCTGAATCAGACAGAAATGTTTTTATAGAGGGCATCACAAATTACACTCTGAGCAACAGACCTGGGAAAGGATTGGGGTGGAAATATAAACAGTGAAAATACCAAATGCAAATAATTTCAATTCAGCTATAAGGCATAGATAGGACACTAAACCTGCTGACATCAACAAATCGTCTGTTTATTTTAAAAAACTGTCCTTTGCAAACAAACTAAATATCATGATAGAATTAGCATAAATGGGTGGATACCTTTTTATGGATGTAACCAGTTTGATAGGTAAAAGTTTTGAATGCTATAATCTGTTTATCACTTCTCATTTTCATTCTAACACACCTTTGGTAACATCCATTCAAATTTGGATGTTGTTTAGTATTCTGAAAATTGTTGTATAACTTCTTCTACATCCTCAGTAGATAGTACACAGGTGAAGAGACTGCTAGGTAGGCAGGCATGGTTTTGAATCAAGTGAGGTGTACATTGCATCAGTGTAACAAGCAATGTCTGTTATGCAATAATGACTTAGTGAACATGTATGACATAAGGTATACTACTTGGGTTTAACAGGTGGAGGGCTTTACTTCCTCGGGTGCTATAGTATGTTTGACAACACTCATTTTCATTCTCACGTATTCTTGTTAACATCCATTCAAATGCATGTTTTCCAATACCTGCTGTGTAACTTTGACTGGGGCATCAGTAGGTGATACACACAAAGCAAGATCACAAAGAGGGAATGTAGAACAGAAGATTAGTCAAGTAGAAGTTCAAAAAATAGAAGCTGAAGTTATGGAATATTTGCTAAGTGAAGGATTCAGTGTAGAAAATCTAACGCAGTTTATATCACAACATGAAGGAACAACTAGTCCCCAAATTAAGGAGAAACAAGAGGAGCAGGCGACATCTGAAGAAGAAATATGGACATGGGAAAGAAAGAGATTTAATATGGTGCAAAATGTATGCAAAGAAGAAAACAAATCTAATCAATGCAAAAAGAGTAGCACCAAAGATATTTGAAGAGAAATACAGGCAACAACATCCGGATACGGAACATTTTACAACACAAAAAAGAATAAAATGAAGAGAAAAAGTAGAAAAGAGGATTAGTAATGGAGAAGTTAAGGAACAGAAACTGAGGTTATGGATTACCTGCAAAGTAAAGGATTTAGTGTAGAAAATTTAACTCGGATAACAACACAACAGGATAGAGTAATGGACACCCAAATTAAGGAGGTAACCAGTGGAGCAGGAAGCATCTAAATAGTGACATATGAAAATATTTTGGAGCCTCCTATAGGAAACCAATACAAACATTCAGTTGGAGCTGTACAGCAAGGGAAAAGACAGGAAACTGCACAACTCTGACACAGTCAGTGTTGTGGAGTGACAGGCCCGTGAGTTCCCATATGAAAGAGCAACGGATGACACAGGGTGACACTGAAGAGAACATGGCACAGGAAAATCTGGAACTTTCTATGGAATGGCCACATGAAATGGCGAACAAAGAATGTGCCCTCAGTTTAGAAGAAAACAATCTAAGAGAAAAGTTGCCAGATTTAATTGAGATGGATAGACATATTAAGATCAATGAAAGAAATAGACTGCAGAAGGTCAATAAAACCTAAAAAGTTAAAAGTTTGATAAAACAAATGAACACATTAACTAGGACTGTCCATAGAGATTCATGCATAATAACACATGTAAATAGAATACATTACTGTGCAGCCAAATTAACAGCAGATAAAATCCTACCACAAGAACCTAGAGTAGTAAGGGAAAGGACAGGGAGAAATCCAGTGCCATCATAGAAGTGTCAAATACAAGAAACTATAAAGCAATTAAGATAAGAGTATAAAAGAGGGAACAGATCAACAAAAATACCCAGAAAGACATGACTAAAGCAATGTGCAGTATTATAATGAATCAGGACCACCAAAAAAAGAAGAAATAGATACATTTTGGAAAAATATTTGTGAAGATCCTGTGGAACAGAACAAAGATGCTAAATAGATAGAAGAAGTAAAAGAAAGAAAAAGAAGTTCAAATGTACAGGATATGAAATAGGATGAAATAACGGCCAGGCAGATTGAAACAAAGTTAAAAAAAGCCTCTAATTGGAAAACTCCAGGCCCAGATGCAGTACCTAACGTCTGGCTAAAAGTATTAACATATTTTGCACAAAGATTTAGCCATGAGTAAGAACTATTTATAGGCACACCCAAAACAGACAACTGCCTGGCTAACAACAGGAAAAACAATGCTCCTACCAAAGAGTGAACCTGCAAGGTACCCTAAAAAACTATAGACTAATAACTTGCTTTCAGGCAATTTATAAGCTATACACTGGAATTGATGCTGACAGAATTTATAGTCATGTGGAAGACAACTCAGTTATGGCAACAGAACTAAAAGGTAATAAAAGAAAGTCATATGGAACAAAAGGATCATTTGTTGTTAAATAAAGTCATAGTGAAGAACTGTAAAAAGGGGAAGAAAGTATGGCATGAATAGACTACAAAAAAGCATTTGACAGTATCCTACACTCATCAGTAAAAGAGTGCTTAAATTGTATAAGATACACCACCCTGCACTGATAAACTACATGACTGTGACCATGAAACAGTTGCAAACCACTTTGCAGTTAAACCATGATAAAGGACAAATTATTATTCCAGGGATACAAATCCAAAGGGAAATATTCCTGGGTGACTCTCTGTCACTGCTGTTCTTTTGTCTTACCCTTAACCCATTGAGCTGAGTGCTTAACAGATTAGGTCATGATTATAATTTGGCTCCCAGAATGCAACAACGTGTAAAGATTTCTCATATTCTCTTTGTAGATGATTTAAACTGTAAAGTGCATCAGATGAGGAGCTGAAAGCACAATTGCAAGCAGTCAAAACATTTTCAGATGATATAAGAATGTCATGTGGTCTTGATAAATGCACAAAAACAACCTTTAAAGCAGGAAAGCTGCAGCACCAAGAAAACATCAGTTTTGGACAATATTGTGATATAAAAGAACTTGAGCAAGAGGGAGTGTCTAAATATTTAGGAAGTGATTTAGGATCAACGATAAAACATGAACAAATATGAATAAAACTCAGTAAGGTATATTTTAGAAGACTTAAATTAATCCTGAAAACAGCGTTGACATCTAGGAACAAAGTTCAAGCTAGAAACCAATTTGCTCTTCCTGTCCTAACTTACAGTTTTGGAGTGATTGACTGGCCCAAAAGGTGTTGCATAGATTAGACAGGAAAACAAAAAGAATGCTTCATGCTCATCAAATGATTTACAAAAATCAGTGCATACCAAGATTATATATTCCCTGTTCCGAAGGAGGTATAGACCTCCTTGAAATTGATTATATGCATATATCCACAATAGTGGGACTGCAAACATATCTGCTGGCCTCACAAGGCCCAAATATAATGCAAGTTTTGAAACATGAGTAGAATAAATCAAAGATGACTTCCATGCTTAGTCGAGCAGAAGCATATCAGCGTTAAGTGGGAATGGAAATCAAACCAAAAGTATATAAAAATCAGGAAGCAACCGAATGTGCCAAAAGAACAAAAGAAAGAATATAAGGTGAAGGATGAGATGAGAAGGCAAGAGATGTGGAAAATGCATAAATGTAGCTCCAAGTATAGAAAACACCTGGAACAACCTCATGTTGATCATGAACAAACACAGGAATGGTTAAGGAGAGGTGAAGTCAAAGCAAAACATGAAAGGTTAATATTGGTGGCCCATGATAGTGGACTACGTACATGTTGATTTACAGCATTTTTTGAGCATGTGGGAGAAAGAGACAAATGTAGACTTTGTAAAACAGAACTAGAAACAGTTGCACACCTTGTTGCTGGTTGTGACATACTAATAGCCAAAGGACTATATACTTAAAGGCATAATAATGTGGCAAGACTGTTTCACTGGGGATTGTACAAACATTATATTTAAGTAGCTGAAAAAACACTGGAAACATGAACCATAAAGCATCATAGAAAATGACGGTCTACATCACATGGGATCACCCTTTACCAACAGTTCAAAAGATAGATGGGAGAAAAGAAGTCAAAAGTAGCATTGATCCTTGAAATCCCTATACCCAGGGACTACAGTACCTTGCATATAGAGAGACACAAAGTCATAAAATATCAGGATTTGCAGGCAGAAATGACAGCAACGTGGAAGAAAGATACCCAGACATTTCCAACAGTAGTAGAAGCAATGGGCCTTATAAAAATAATCTACAGTTGAATTTAGATATGTTATTAATACATGTAACTCCATATGAATTGCAGGAGTCATTACAGGGCACATTGCGGGTGCGGTGAAGAGCATTTCTGGCTGACATCAAAGATTGAAACAATACTAATTTCATGAATGTTAATCATACTTTGACTTAGGAATGGGGTCCATTCCCATCATGGTATTAAAAACCTAAAATATTTGCAGAAATTAAAAAGCAAAACTATAAGTTTAGCTGGCAGGGGCTCAAATCTAATAAGGTCTAAGTTGTAGCAGTCTGACAAATAATCCATACTATAGAATAGCATGTGTGTGTTGTACCTTTAAGAAGTGTTTCAAGGACAGCATATGCATATAAATAGCAAGCACATGCTAGCTTCAGTGCCATTTTGAGAGTGCAGCCAGAAATTGAGCATGTATGAGTGCAACAGATAGTTTGTTTATAAGTTTATCTAAGTTAAAGTTATTAAGCATCAGTTCTGATGTGTCTGTACATAATAAAGCTGCTTGAACAGAACCCATGAATGCTTGTCTGTTTTATCCTGACTGGATAATTAACATGGGTATTAGAACCGGTATTCCAGAGGCTGCTTTTCAGAGCTACAAGCTGCAGAGTTAACAGTGAGGGTAACTAAAAGAACTGAGTATAAAAAGGGCCAGAAATGAATTATATGTAATGAAAACTTTGCAAGAAAGATTTATTTATTAAAAAGATAAAATGGAGCATTACAAGGGCACAAAACACATTATTAAACAAGCAGGAGGCACAAAAAAGTTAATTAATTAAACAAGATGCTTAAAATTAAGATATTTGATAAAACAATCATCAGAAAAGCACATACAGGGTTCAGAATTACCTCAGAATTGAAAAACGAGCATGTTTAAAGTAAAATGTGCATATTTAGAGTAAAACGAGCACAAGAAAAGTATAATGGGTATGAAAAGAGATAAAATAAGCAAAACAAATATAATAAAGGGCAAAAAGGGCACATTAAGCATAAATAAAGCAAGTCGACTGCATGTCTGTGTCCCGGCACAGTGTTTTGCCATAACTACTATTTTGCATTGTATTCAGGGCATAACTAGAGTTATTCAAAGTATCTCAAAGTGTGTAAAAGTGCTTATAGTGTGTGCTTATTACTGTGCATTTATTCTGAAGAGTTGATTTGTGTGCAAAGTGCCACTATTTCGTAAAATACAGTCAAAATTCAGCCATTTCGAAAAGTTTCTTGTGCTGGGTGTGTCTATTCGCAAAGTGCCACCATTACAGAGTGTTCCTTGCACTGTAAAGAGTTATTTAGCAAAGTACAGCCATTTTGGGAAAGTTTCAGTATGCTGTATAGTAGTTATTTGCAAAGTGCAGTTACTTTGAAATGTTTCTTAATCTGAGCTTCTTCTGCCTAGTTTATTAGCACAGTGCAGTTATTTTGAAATGTTTGTTACACTGATAACAGGTGTTGTCTTACAGTACAGTGATTTCAAGAGTATTACTGTGCCCAAGAGACTCATTTCTTAAAGTTCAGTTATTCAGAGGCTTGTGGTGCTATTGGGCATAGTTACAAATACTGGCATAAATTTCCAGTGTGTGTGTGTGTGTGTGTGTGTGTGTGTGTGTGTGTGTGTGTGTGTGTGTGTGTGTGTGTGTGTGTGTGTGTGTGTGTGTGTGTGTGTGCGCATTCATGCATACTTGCAAAAGCCTTCAGTGGTATGTACTAATATGGCAGATGGATTTCAAAAACCATCACCATTCGTGTTAGATCAGAATATTGCAGAGAATTGTACAATATTTTTATACAATCAGCTTATTCTGACAAGGATGCAAACACCAGGGCATTTATTTTGCTAAAGCTAGTTGGGTCAGAGACCATTGAAAGGGAGCATTCGTTTATGTATGCACCAGCAGTATATGAGGAGAAGGTGGGAGCCGTCATATTGTTCTACAGGCTGAATCAAGGTAAGACCGCAAGTGTTTGAAGTGCAAATTCAGAGAAATGTGTAGTCCCCAGACAAATATTACATTAGAGAGGCATTTGTTTTCACAAGGGATCAAAAACCAGGGATAACTTTTGCAGCTTACATTACTGACCTGAGAAACAAATCTAAAATGTATTGGTTTGGTGACTTAAAAGATGAGTTAATAAAGGATAGACTTGTGTGTGGTATTAATAATGCTGCAGTGAGAAAGATTTTGCTTTGTGACAGTGATTTAACACTGAGCAAAGCTATTGAGATTTATCATATCGATGAAGATACAGAAAGGCACACAAGTATGCTTGCAAGTGATAAGAGCATGGTTTCAGCAGGCTCCAGAACAAATGTAGACAGCATGCAACATGTGGCTATCAGAAGCAGGCCTAAGCACATGGCACCTGCCACACCTGCAGGATCCCCAGGTAAAACTGGTAGTTTTTCAAGTTCAAAGAAAAGGACATGCTCAGTGCAGTACAAAGGTGAGTCAGCAAAACCCAAATCAAGCTTCATTGTTAACTGTCACAATTGTGATGCCAGTCATGAGTCTAAAATGCAAATATGCTAAATATTTGGTCAGCAATGCTGCAAGTGTAAAAACAGAACTATTTTCAAAAGTTTTGCAAATCAAGTAATCCTCACACATTTATAAAGAATTGTCACTTAAAAAAGCAAGTTGATCATACAGAAAGTGACAACTCTACTTTCTACATAGATGGTGTCTCAGTAATTGGTGAAAAAGTTGATGCAGTAAATTTGTTGGCAAAGAACAATGTGTTTTGTACTGTCCAGGTCAATGGTAAATCCACCAAGCTTAAAGTAGACACTGGTTCAAAGTGTAATGTTATGTCAGCAGACACATTTGCAAAGGTGAGAGCTGGTGAGCAAATTAATGTGGCCAGTTGTGCAAAACTTGTTTATTATGGAGGTGAAAAAATTCAAACCGAAGGCTCAGTAGTACTTTCATGTTATTTGGCTAGGAACTGCTACAGCTTATTATTATATGTAGTCCAAAGACCTGTGCAATCATTATTGGGTCTCAGAGACAGTTTGAGAATGAATCTGCTTTTCTTTCCCAAAGAAGTTTATCATATAAGCACATATCCTAGTTCCAATTTTCTGAAGGCACTTTCTTAAGAGTATGCTGATGTTTTCGATGACACGCTAGGCAAACTTCCAGATGTGTATTCTATGAAGTTAGTCCTAGAGGTCAGTCCAGTGGTCAGACCAGCAAGAAAAGTACCGATAGCTATGCAGAATAAAGTCAAAGCTCAGCTGGATAAAATGGTGCAACAAGGTGTAATTTGTCCAGTTACAGAACCAGCTGAATGGGTATCTTCCATGGTAGCAGCCCACAAAAAAGGCTCAGATGAAATCAGAATTTGCATTGACCCAAGAGATTTGAACAAAGCATTATAGAGACCGCATCATCCTATGCATAAAGTTGAGGAAGTCACAGCCCTAATAGCATATGCCACTGTTTTTTCTATCTTGGATGCAAAAAGTTCATTTTGACAAGTAATGCTTGATCACAAATCTTCCCTACTGACTACTTTCAGTACCCCATTTGGAAGATATGGAGTCCTCAGAATTCCATTTGGAATCAATTCTGCAAGTGAAGAATTTCACTGTGTAATGGAACAAATTTTTTTCAGGTTATCCTTGTGCCATAATAGTAGATGATTTATTGGTTGGAGGCAATGGTGAAGCAGAGCATGACAGAAACCTTAGGAAAGTTCTAGACAGAGCACATGAAGTGAACTAAAAGCTCAATCCTCTGAAGTGCAAATTTAGTCTATCAGAAGTTACATATGTAGGTCATTTATTTACCAGCACTGGCTTGCAACGAGACCCACCCAAGCAAGCAGCCATTCTTGAGATGCCAGCACCAGATAATGTTCAAGCTCTGCAATGTTTTCTGAGTATGGTCAGCTATTTAGGCAAGTTTATACCAGTCTTCTTTGAGTTGACATTGCCTTTGTTAGAGCTGACATGGAAAAATGTTATATGGTCTTGGTTGGATGAGTACCAGAGAGCATTTGAAGACTTTAAGCAGAAAATTGCTACCCCACCTACATTAAGATACTATGATGTCAATAAACCAGCAACTCATTCCTGTGATGCTTCAAAATTTGGTCTTGACGCAGTTATTCTTCAAAAAGGCAGACCAGTAGCTTATGCATCTAGGACTCTTACCCAAACTGAAATGCAATATGCTCAAACTGAGAAAGAACTTTTGGCAATAGTTTTTGCATGTTCAAAACGTCATGATTATATTTATGGTTGAAATATGCAGCTTGAGACTGATCACCAACCTCTAGTCACTATTCTAAAGAAGCCTATGCATTCAGCTAAAGCGAGATTACAAAGAATGATGCTTACATTGCAAAAGTACAACTTCAAAATGGTCTATATAAAAGGCAAACTTCTTTATCTGGCTGATACCTTATCCAGATTTCCCAGAAATACAATGGAACAGCTTAATGCAGAGAATTTTTGACTTTGATGTTATGGAAGTGCGTAATTTTTCTACCACAAGACTTGATGAGCTGAGAGATCATACAAAAGATTAATCCAATTTTATAGTAGCTCAACCACTACATCAATGTTGGATGGCCAGCAAAGCAATCTAGTGTACCACCTGAAGTGCAAACTTATTTTCTTTAAAGAGATGAAATGTTGATGGAAGATGCATTAATTTCAAAGGTCCTAAAATTATTGTTCATGCTTCCTTGCAACATAAATATATCCAGATTTTGCATTATGGTCACCCAGATTCCGAATTTATCAAAAGAAGGGCGAGAGGACTAGTATTTTGATCTTCTCTAGTAAAAGACATTGATAAAGTACTTTCTTCTTTTTCAGTATGCAATAGTACTAAACTGCATTTGCAAAAAGAACCACTTCATCTAAGTCAAGTTCCAGAACTACCTTGGTCAAAAGTAACCACTGATAAAGTTGATTGGAACAATCATCATTACTTAGTATTGGTAGGGTCTTATTTAAACTGGTTTGAGATTGATTTACTACCTAGCTAACATCCACTGCTATCAACAAAATGAAACGTCATTTCTCAGTCCATGGTAGTCCACACAAAGTTATTTCTGTCAATGGCACCCAAGTTACCAGTCAGTTGCTTCAAAAATTTGCAAGAGAATGGGACTTTGTACATGTTACTAGTAGTCCTGAATATCCATAATCAAATGGACCAGCTGAACGTGCAGTACAGAGTGCAAAGCAATTATTAGAGAAGTTAAAATGTGATAATACAAATGTCTTTTTGAATTTAGTCTATCTCTGAAACATACCCCATGACAATATATTTGGCTTGCCTGCTCAAAGACTTCTTTCTAGGCAAACTAGAACAACATTGCCTATCAGTTCATTTATTGAGGCCTATAGCTAAGAACAACAGAGCAATCAAAGCCCAACTATTCAGAAAGCATTCTTTCCAGAAGTCCATTGAAAGAAGGAGAGAGAGTGAGGGGACAAACAGTGAAAGGTTTTGACTGGATTGGTCAAGTAAACAGGTATATGTGCTGAGCTGAGATCCTACTTTGAAGAATCTGAGGGTGTGGAGTACAGGAGAAATCACAGACATCCTCTTCCTGTATCAGAATTGAAATCACAACATTGTTCCTGTGATACAGACTCTAGATCTCATAGCAATCCAGATGATATTTCTGCTGCAGAACATGTCTTAACTTCTACTTCCATTCCTGATGATGCTCCTGATGTCCCCAAGGTTGAACATTCAGCAGAGACAGTCCCAGTTGCTAGAACTAATTCTAATTTCTATGTCATATGATTTGGTCATATTTTCAGACCGAGTGTGAAATACACTACAACTTGGACATAATTTTCTATATGTGTTCAGTTCTGTATAACTGCATGTCAAAGAATTATTTGTATCAATTGCATGCCAATTAATGTCATCAATATTGCATGACTCATTTCTCAAAGAGGGAGGATGTAGAATAGTGTGTGCATGGTGTACCTTTAAGAAGCATTTCAAGGTCAGCATGTGCATATAAATAGCAGGCACATGCTAGCTTCAATGACATTTTGAGACTACAGCCAGAGACTGAGCATGTATTAGTGTAATAGCTAATTTGTTTATATGTTTATCTAAGTTAAAGTTATTAAGCCTCAATCCTGATGTATTTGTACATAATAAAGCTGCTTGAACAGAACCCATGAATGCTCATCTGTTGTATCCTGACTGGACGAGTGACACATAACATAGCTTGTAGTAAGTATATACAATGCATTCAAGTAATCAGAGTTGCATACTATGTGAATGTTACAAGTTGTCATTGTTGTGTAAATTGACAATACAGTAAGGGCAATCCCCTTATTGTTCTATGTTGTTTAGCAATGTTCACTGCTTAGTCTTCCACAGTATTATCAGCTTTGCTTGAAATGTTTGCTATCTAGCATCTGCCCTGCAATTTCTGTTGTGGCTGCAGTAGATAATACTGTGGTATAGACAGTATTATTTATGGAGGCAGTGGTTCAATGCCATGATTGCTTACTTTATAGCAAGCCAACAAAAATTATAATCATATTAATAACAAGTCCTGCCTGTATAAAATTAGGTAAACATGATACGTGTATGCGAGAGCTTCTATGTCGCAGTCTACTCTTGCAGTGATGTGTACAGTTGCTGATGAGTTTTAGTTTCCTCATCTGTAGATTGGTATATTGCTTTTTCTTGTTCAGGTGTCACTCTTCAACACTGTTCTGACATTTCCCTAAAACATGTGTATTTAGACCTCTTCATTGTAGGTTATTCAATGGGTTCACTTGCTAATACCATGGTATATATAAAATATCATTGAGGAAAAGGTTGTGGATTGAAACTTGATGCACGTCTTTTTCTTGTCTTGCTATTATGTGTTCTTTTTCTCTGAAATGTATTTTCAGTCACCTTTCAGGGGTGCTTTTGTCACAATATCTTGCAAATTCACTGTTATGTAAAAATATGTACTTGAAAAAAAGGTAGGGGTTCAAATCCAGTTGTCTTGCTATATTGTAATCCATTCCTCTCAAATATGTTTTTCAGACTCGTTCTTGTGACTGTTTCCATAATATGCCTTGCATATTTTGTATTTGCTCACCTTCTGTTATAAATGCTATTTGCTTCACCTTTTCATCTCAGTCTGTTCTATACTCCCATTTCCACAAAATGCCACAGTCAAAAAATAGATAGACACACCAATCACATGCCAAGAATGAGCATATTATTGAAAGTCTACTTGTACTCGTATGTTGTGTGACAATTGGTGGGGAGCAGTATCAACAGATGGTAGTAATCTCAGAGAAATGGCACTCAACATCTAATGAACAAAATGAAGGAAAATCCAATTTGTATTCCATTTGAAATAAAGTGCAGCTACTGCCATTAGCCTGACAACTTTGATGGATCGGTGTCCTTATGAAACAATTTTTACTGTGACATTACAACTGTTTGACGGTGTCAAATACCCTGGGGATTACATGTATTTCATAACATTTCTGTTTGCTGACTTCCAAGTGCACTACATTTCCCAGATATGTGCTTCATGATCCTTTTACTGGGACTATTGCAGTTGCTCCCCTTGATAATGCAGTGAAATAACACACCCAATTGTGGGAGACCTGGGTTCAGTTCCCTGTAGGACTATTTTTTTATTTTTTTCCAATCTGTCTGCACATATATTTCATTTTCCAAGCATGTGTTTTATGACCCCCTTGCACATTGACTTTTGCAGTGGTTCACCATGCCAGCAAACTTTGAATTTGCTGACATGTGGGCTGAGTTAGTTCAGTTAGCTCAGTGTAACATATATGTATTTTTTATGACATTATCTGCTAAGTACAGGTCCAGTGCTGATACTTCAATGTTGTTAGGTCTGGTGCAGGTTAGCATTTCACATTATTTTATTATACTCACCTCTTCTGTGTACACTTCACATTATTAAAATTGTCATACTGTCATAGCATCTTCTTTGCTGTACTTTTCTGTCAATAGTTTTTCTCCACAACTCCATTAGCACTTTTATTTTGTCCGGTTTGGATTCTGTTATTATAGTGAAACCTTTACTCCACCCTCCACATCTGAAGCACTTTCCGTTCCATTGTAGTTTTCTCTGTATATGTATTTGTTGCTGTTAATCACACCAGCATTATACAACTATGTGTGCACCCTCAAATCTGCTACTCGGGGTGCTTGTGCACCCTCATTGTTTACCTCAGCCTGTATTGTGATATGGTAGTGAAGTGGCTTACTCTCTGCGCTGTGGCCATAGGCTCACAGGTGTATCTAGCCTAATGACCACTAGGGCCTTTTTAGGCCAAGTCATGCATCCCAAATCTCTGACAAGATCTGGTACCCTTGATAAGTGTAATCAGAGGCTTGGGAGATAAAACATTTACAATTAGTGGCCTGGAAGATTAAATATTTACAGTCTGCCTGTGGCCATTAGAGACACAGGTGCCAAATTAGGGATGAGTTTCACTTGAACTGGGTTAGGGAGGAACTCTGTTTTGCCTGTTCCAGAGAAGGCTAGTCTCTGTGATACATATCAGTCTCTCCAGCATGTTCTGATTATATCACAGGCAAGGTTTAAGTCTTTAGATTGGGTAATTTTTGTGCTGTTTATTTTGCAGATATGCAGGAGGTCCAGCAAGGTGGAGACCAGCAATGCCTTGCATGACAGCATAGATTCCCACTCAACAGCATATAGGAGACATAATACAGGGATAGGGCCTTGAGGCAGTCTGCATGGGACATGTTACTTATGCCTTGTATTCTTCCAGTCAGCAACCTCTGTGGGCATTCCAGTTGTTGGATGTGCCTGACAGGTGCATACTACAGGGTGCATTGTACTCAGTGATAGGTCTGATGAATGCTGAATACAGTAGAACAATGACCTCCTTCAGCCTAGAGCCCATATCTTTGCTTTAAGTTGCCATGGTGCTCCTCATCATCTTCACTGGCCTGGAAGTCTGTGCATCTTTTTTTGTTTTGCAATGCAACCAAAAAGTTAATCAATCTCTGGGAAAATGTATGGGCATTTCCCATTATGTTAAGTTAAGGAAATATCCACACTGCTTCCAATAGTTATTAGTCATATAAATTATACCACAAATCAATGGCCAGATATCACACAGAGTCTCTCAGCTGAGTCAAATGGGGCTCATCAATGATATAGCTTTCAGGGATAAATTGTCAGACTGTTCACATATATCACTGAAATAAGTGTATGCATATTACAAAAGCAGTTTAACTTCCAGTGTTAGAGAACCAATGTACTGATATGGATATATTCTATCACACTTGATAAATTATAATTATTATTGTTTTTATTTGCTTGTTTGTTTGTTTTTTCACAAATGTTGTACTGACACTTTAATAGAAATAACTGCATATAAATAAAAAAATAAAAAAAATAATAAATAAATAATAAAGACAAAGTTTTCTGGTTCAGTAGTTGTTGATTATACCATGTAAGCAAAACACCATACATGTAATATGTATATGAAACTGATTTTGCATTTACAAAACTGTGAAATAACTCAGATCTAACTTACATGAAAAATAGTACACTTTGTTCAAGTGGCTAAGTGACATTGTGCTTGATGTTGAATTCACAGAGGTATATGTTTAACAAGAGGTAGTCAAGCAAATTATACAACTGCAGGTGAACACATACAATAAGTGACCTGTTTGTAGACATCATTAATGCAAGACTCCCCATAGCATTTTGGCCTAGTAAACAGTCCGTATTTATTCTATTAGCTGTTACTTGCAAAACTTGTGCAGGACCCTGAAAGACAAACTTCACAAAGCACATTTAAATGTCAATTACATAAATATGCTGCAATAGCATACACTTTTCAAACCTCCATATGTAACCTAATGATATCTGGAGTACTGGACAGGAAACCATGATTCACACTGAGCAGGGCATGCCTGTCATTTTTAACAAAAATTACTACTTATATAACATTCCTCTACATGTCATACAACTGTCTGATAAATTAACAAGTTGCCAGATTAGCCGCAGTATTCATTTATTCATATCACCAACCTAGTAAATATTTTATAACAATATGGGGAATGCAAGTCAATTAAACGTGTAGATTTGTGATGGTGAGGGTTTTCCTGCTTGCAAGAGACACATACAAAAAAAAAAAAACAAACAAAAAAAATGCTCTGGTCAAAATGTATACTAATTAGTGATTGTAACTTTTATGCATCCGTAAAGCTATATGTATCATTCCTACAAACATTTTATGGCATGTTACTTCTCTCCAGGATTTCTAGTGCTGTTTTCCATTCTTCTTCTTCAATTAAGATCTTATATATCTATTTATTGATTTTGTTTACCAGAATGGTGTAGCTGGACCTAAAAGATTGCTTTTCAAGGAGTCTCAGGGAGAAAAGCTATACAGGTGAAAAAAAGTGCAATGGAATGCAAACAAACATTAGATAAAACTATAAGTAATATACTTTCATTAAAAATAAAATTCATAATGATCAAGGCATATAGTTCTGAATATTACTAAATCATGTGCCCACAAGATGAATAGTGGAGGATAAAACAGCAAGTGGGTTGTCATCGCAGCAGTATTTACTTTTATGCTAAGCATGGAAATATGTTTGCACACACCTAAGGCTGTAGATATCTACAGTCTGAGAGTGACTTTGTAAATGACAGAAAATCTAGGCTTTGGACAGGAATAAGGTTACAACAAAATGTAACTGCAGGTTTTATATAATAAATAAAAAGTTTTCTTGTCTCCATTCTGCTAGAAAAGCAAACTATAAGAATGTTGCAAGGATAGTTATGGCAGGCTGCTGAGGAGTGATATATGCCTGGCAAACAAGAAAGAAATCTTCAAACTCCACTCTGATGGACCATCTTGATATCCACAACAAAAACAGTAAATAGAATTAACCATTCTAAATACTTAAACCATGTCTGTGATATAAATAAGACCTTCTTGAGAGACGTGTATGTATCCCAGAGACGATCCCTTCCCTGGAGCAGGTTCTCCACCCATGTGAAACAGAGTTGTTCCCTAACTCAATTCAAGAGTAACTTGGACAACTTGATGGTGAAATGAAAACTCACCCTTGGTTTGGCATCTGTGTCTCTAATGGACACAAGCATTCCGTAAATGGGTCATCTCCCAGGCCCCCAAAACTTGTCAGAGATTTGAGATTCATGGCTAGGCTTAAAAAGACCCCTGAGTTCATTAGTCTAGTACACACCTATGAACCTATGCATGCCAAGGAGCTAAACTGCATTTTTTCCTTTAGAATTTATATAGAAAACTTGCTTATCTCCCAGTTAATGAACAGATGTACATTGAGAAAGTCTACAAATCCCATTACACTAGCTTACTCCAAAAAGCAGAACATACATATTACTTACCGCCATACAAGTATTGACTTGGAGATTATACATTCTAAACCACTATTTATTAATTATTTATTAGCATCAAGTTTGGTTTATTAAATTGAGCTATATTCAGGTTAAAATGAATACCTGAATTGCGATCAGAATGTTTATGGAGCAGCTAGTTTACCCTTATCTAAAAGCTGTTGTGATAAGTAAACTAAAAGCAAACCATAGAACTGAGTGTACTATTCCAGCAACTCTTATCTAACATGATGTTGGCCACAAGGCTAAACTTACCTAGTTGTGTTACCCCTTGAGATTTGTGACCCTAAGTAGATTGTTGTAGCTAAAGTATTTAGCAGTGCAGAGGAGATTGCGTTTGCATACACCTAGTAATGCAAATATTACCACTCTGAAAATAACATTCATACAGAACAACAAAAAAACATGCTCTGTCCAGAAACTAAATTAAATTCCATTTTTGTCCTTAATATAGTAAGCAAAGAGTACTCATATCAAGGGTCAGTCTGCTATATAATCTGATAGCAAGCTTGATTGTTGAAGTATATTATTCTTTCCTATTTTCTATAGTAAGTTGCTTATCTCCAGGTTCGTGATCAGGCTTGCAAATAAACAATCTGCTTTTCACAACACATATATGGCTGTAGGGCAGCAACATCGACAACCAGGATAGTAACAGAATTATGTTAAAACACCTAACATCAACACATATTGCACATGCTATGGAGATTATCCCAGAGTGGAGTAAATGAAATGTGAGTGTTTTTGCAGGGCCTGCACTGCCTGTTAGTTATATATACTAACTCCAAGATTGTACAATCCATGGGTAAAGGGAATATTCCACTACCTGGGGATTGTTGATCTCACACACCTGTACACCATCTGTTTCAGATGACCAAATGGTGTTGATCAAGCAGGTATAAACATTGCTAGTCATTTGACCTTCTGCCCTACTCAATCCCACAGACATATTCATATATATATATATATATATATAGATATATATATAGAGAGAGAGAGAGAGAGATATACATACATACATACATATATACACACAGGTTTATATATATATATATATATATACATATATATAAATTATCAATTATTATTATTCATGATATTGTCATTCTGTCATATTATCCAAGCTTTTAATCACATACCCGTGAGATAGCCCTTATCCATTAAATGTTGGCTACAAGTAAAATATACAGCATAACAATATAACATTCAGTCCACAGAATGCTGTTGTGCCACGTTTAACCAGTTCCACTTTGTGGGAAGACTTTTTCTATCAGAAGGGATGACACGACCATTCCCTTTTTGTTGCTCCAATCTCCTTTCTATTCATTGTCTATTTCGTATGAATCATTCATACAGTATACCACACATCCTTCTTACTATTCCCTCCCGAACTTAAGTCCTTTCACCACCTCCAAGTGATGTATTCTTCCTGATTTCTTTGCTTGTGATCTATTCAGACTTGATCTTTCGTCAGATGCAGGTTGCCTGTCTTTTCTCTGGTTTCCCCTTCATTTTTGAGTTTGCATCTCTGCACATAGCACTGGGTATGAGTCCTCTGCCTTTTAATAGTTTGGTGTACACTGGGTCAGATTCCTTTGCCTTTTAATGGTACGGTGTACATTGGGCCAGAGTCCTGTGCCTTTTAACTGTGTGGTATATCACTCGGTCAGAGTCCGAGGCCTCTTAGTAGTATGGTGTAGCTCTGGGTCAGAGTCCTGTGCCTTTTAATGGTGTGGCATATCACTCGGTGAGAGTCCGAGGCCTCTTAATAGCATGGTGGAGCTCTGGGTCAGAGTCCTGTGCCTTTTAATGGTGTGGCCTTTCACTGGGTAAGAGTCCTGTGCCTGTAATGACATTTTTTCTATTAAAATACAATTCTCTTGCTTATTAATTGGGATCAGCTGTGAACACCATACAGTCCCAAATATTATCAACAATAACTCTTTCTTTTGACGTACTGGAAAGGCATAACTCAACTTCCATAATGTACATATGAACAATGTGCAACTTAAAAAAATGTTGAAAGTTTCCCATATCATAGTACTCCTACCTTCCTGTGAAATCTCTTCCCAGTGCTGCCTTCTCATTTACTAATGCCTAAAGCCTCAAATCCAACACTCTCCTAATTAGTGAACCCTATCCCGTTTTCATTACACCCCTAACTGTTGCTTATCTCTTTTAGTTAACTTTAATACAACCTCTCTTATCTTCCACTTTCAAAATACTTTCCTATATCCATCCTTTATTCTTTTGATAATCGCCAAATGATCTGCATATACTATACACTCGAGTGCTTTTTGCTTCATTTACTTTTCTGCTACTCTCAGCCACAACAGTATTCATTATTAAGGTAAATAATACTCTATTTATAGGGCAACTTTGCTTTGTCCCTTTCTGCACTTACAATTTTTCTATACATCCATTTATTATCACCCTATTCCATGCATTTTATACGCTATTTTATTCAAATTATAATTCCTTAATATCTTCCACATTTCTTTGCACTGATTCATGCACTCAGTACATAACACACTATTACCTCCCTGTCTCCCTTGCTCTCACTGAAGAATACACCACTTCCTTTATTAAAAACAGCTTATCTTTAACTTGTTTTTCCTTAGCCCCACATATTCATGTATACACTGATTGTCTCATTGCATTAGATACCCTCACTTAACTTTCAAAATGTTATAATCCTTATTTCCTGGTGCAAAAGACATTCAGTTTTAATAGCTTTTCCCACCCCCTTTTTTCATACAAATAGATTTTGCAAAACAGCTTCATCTATCTTCATTTTTCTGCCCTCTATCTTGTCCATTCATTCAAAGCATTCACAAATAAAACTTTTCCACTACTCCCACTTTTGTTAAAACATCATACCTAAGCTATCTGGGTCCATAGAGCTACTTGATTTATTAAATTTGATATCTTGTCTAACTCAACAACTGTTATCTCTTTTTCTAGTTGTTTATTTTTCTCTTCTGTTATTTTTACCACCTGCCACCTCCTCCTGTTTCTAGAATTTTCTCCCTGAGATGTTTTCTTCACATACCTGTTTTCATTATGTCCAATATGCTTTCCTGACTATCATTTATCAAATCTATCTATCTATCAAAGTGACAAATCCTGGAAGATTTGCCAAAAGAATAAACTTCCTGAAACCCTTCTCCAATATACACAGCTCTTTAACTTTGCAAAAAAAAAAACAAATCTTGAAAAACAAAAATCCTACTACACTAACTCCAGTCCAACCATCCCCAAAACCCTAGGCTTTTTTGGAACTCCATAAACTTACTCCTCAATCCAGGCTTCAAAAATACCCCCTGTCTGGACCCAAGTAAATCTGACTTTGAATTAGCCTCACTATTCAACTCTTTCTTTATACAGTCAATATCCGACCTAATGAAAACTTTTCCCAACAATGACCCATCTCTCCTACATTCCACCTCATCTAAGTCCCCAAAAAATTTCCCCCATGCTTGAACTTAAACCTGTTTTCACTAACTACATAAAAAGACTTCTATCCCAACTTAAACCCTGCTCCAATGCACCTGACAACATCCCCTCTTCCTTTCTCAAGTCTGCTGCCAATGGTATAGCTCTCCCAATTAGTATCCTAATTAATAGATCCATAAAGGAATCCTATGTCCCTAAACTCTGGCATTCCATCTTTATTCTTCCTCTCCACAAGGGAGGCAAAAACACTAACATGTTAAACTTCTGCCTTATAGCTCTTCTCTCTCCAATCTCGAACATCCTAGAAAAATGCAACCACCTCCAACTTATGCCTTTTCTGACTAAAAAACAACTTCTTACCCCTACCCAACATGGCTTCTGACCAGGACATAGCACCATAACAGCTCTACTCTCATTTTTAGAAACTGTCAATCAAGCCAGAGATTCTGGGAACTTAGTATCCACAGTGCTCCTAGATCTCTCTAAAGCATTTGATACTGTTAACCATAAGCATCTTCTAAGTCACCTCTCAAACCTAAATCTCTCCCAAAACACTCTTTCCTGGTTCTCAACCTATCTGTCAGATAGATCTCAGGCTGTGAAAAGGAAAAAAGGCACCTCACCTTTCTTACCCACCCCTACCGGAGTACAACAGGGCTCCATCCTAGGACCAATGCTGTTTAATATCTTTATCAATAACTTTCACTCTGCTATTCCTAATGCCAAGTCATCCAATATGCAGATGACTCTACACTTGTCTGGTCTGCCTCTAACCTCCCTGAACTCCTATCTAAAACTCAGACTGCCTTCTCAACTACTGAGATCTGGATGCGCCAAAATCACCTTTCTCTCAATGCTTACAAATCTAAAACACTACTATTCACACCCTCAGAATCATTCTCTTTTGATAAAAAATCCTTCCAAGTCCTTAGCCAAAGCAACTCTCTGATTGAAGTTGTTCCCTTTGCCAAACTACTCGGTGCAGCTATAGACGAACACCTCAAGTTCGACATCCGTATTTAGGAAAATATAATGAAAACCCACCAAAAACTAGGTATGCTATACAGGAACAACCACTTCCTCTCTACTTCTACAAGGCATACTCTGGCCTCCTCTTAACTCCTTCCCTCCCTTCTGTATGGCACCACGCTACCTACTAACCTATCCTATTCCATCACTTCCAAATCTGAAAGCTGTTGTAACAAAATTTCTAAATTTGCCACCAAAGCCAAACATTCCACTCATCACTGTGTTACCCTCCAATCCCTTAACTGGTTAGAATTCAATAATTTTCTGGACTTCCTCCAGCTCACTACAGCACTTAGACTAATATTTAATCCAACCAAACGCCCCACCCTAACTAACATCCTTCCCCCATACACCTTAAATAGAACTGTCAGATCTGAACACCAAAACGTAATTACTGTCCACAAACCTAAACATCCTGCTGGACAACCTCTCCTCTCCTTCTCCTTAGGTAAGAAATGGAACTCTCTCCCTTCCACACTAAGGACAATGTCAAACGCAAACAACTTCAAAACTCAGCTTTACACCTACCTCTCCTCCAAATGGAAATGGAACTGCATTCCCCTTACCTAGAACTTTTTAACAAAAGCCCCTGGGAGGGTATCCTCCTGAGTTCCTACGCAAATTATAGCTGGCTATAACCTTCTATAGCTAATTTCCATATGATCTCTCACACGCTGTAAATATTGTAAATAGCTTTTGACTTTAACTGTGTGAATATGTTAAAATGTATCTGCACGATATTTTTCCACTATGGGCAATATTTCTCACACTTTGTATTATTTGATATGTATTTGTGCTTGTACTTTTATTTTTATTGAACTGCTATCTTTACTGTAATCTGTTTCATGGAGCTTTTGTCCCTGGGCCTCCACTGAAAACGGGCTCTCTGGGCCCAGTGGACTTCCTCGGTAATCAAACTGGAAATAAATAAAATAAATAAATAAATCTATTTCCCATTTTCATTTCTCATACTATCAAATCATTCTTTCCAGTTCATATTTTTACTTAATAAAGATGACCCCTCTTCCTTTTTTCCTTTAACCACCAGCATCTGACATCAAGTCCTTTATAATACCTTATTTATCTTGTCTTCTTTTTGTCCTTCTTTCTGTACCCGATCATTCTCCTTGACCCCCCCATATTTGTCATGCTGTTTAATTACTTGCTTTTAAAGAAGCCGATTTTCCCCTGCAGAGCACAAAGAGCTTTCCAAGAATGGATGTATGTTGGTATCTGCTTAGTACCAGGACACTTTGGAAGGTGTCAGTGGGCACTGGTACCAATAATCTTTAACACCACTCCAAGGTTATTATACTTTGTTCTGTGTACTTGCACTTCATGATGGAGATAGAGATGGAAGACAAATTATATGTCACATTATCAACAAAAGATAAAGGTCTCTAGTAGTTAAGGGTGATTTTTGCATTATTTTGCATAAACTGGTAGTTGCTTCAGTTACTGCAAGGGTTTTAGACACTATTCTACTGGTCATAAAATCCAGAGTAAATTTGAAAGGAGTTACACTGATTTTTTTTTCTCCTTTGCCAATACTTCAGAGTTTTAGATACTGTTTATGGTACATTTAGTTACATTGGTCCCTGGCCTGCACAAGATAAGGATGCTTCCAGCTTACTTCACTAGGAGGCTAGACTTTACAGTATTTCATCAGTAGGCATTACATCATATCCTAGACACACATGACATGGAGGCCCATTTACCGTTAATTAAATGGGATATCTTCCAATACCATTTACATGCCCGCTTATGGTCGTAGTTGAGAGAGGTCTCCATTGTGCATGGGCTCAGGACTTGAGTTCCATGCAGGAGTAACTAGGGGAAGTAACAGGCTTATGAGTTTGAATGCTGAACCTGCAGATTTTACTGGTGATTGACTGTATGTGCATGGAGTTTGTCTTTGAAGCAGATGCTACCAAGGAGAGGCTGTACTCCTGTCAGGTGAGGAGGATGCCTTTACCAATGCCTGATCTGCATGATTTGGACAGAAGTAGGGACTGTTTGTTGGCAAGGAATGGTAGTAAATTAAACTAGTTCCTGGTTTTCTCAAAATGGAGATTGATGCTGAGAGACTGGTCAAGCCACTTGCCAAGGTATTTGAACATATTAGTGTTTTCTAAGGTAGATTTACTATGGTCAAATATTTGTAGCTTAGAATAGATTTTATGAACTTTTGTTTGGTACTAGAAACATGTTTGTGTTTTCTTTTTGGATTTTTGTGAGGGACTGATTTGGCTAGAATAAGGTCCTGTCACATGCATAAAGTAGCAGAAGATGGCAGAGATCCAGGGAAAACATTTTGAAAAATATGGAGAATAAGAGGAAGGCAAGGACACAGTCCATAAAATACCTTTTTGAAATTGACTGAGGTAGAGAATAAAGGCTGAATTTTGACAGCAAAATCTCAGTTAAACACATAGTTCAGGTACCTCAGAGTGGTAACTGGCCAATTTCTTATTTCAGATAGGTGGTTTGAGAGAATTTTGTAATCCACTAATTCAAATACTTTGGATAAGTCAATAAAAATGATGCTGTTCAGCTTGCCTGAGCATATGCCTAAAAGGGATTTCATCTTTGAGAATCCAAAGTGCTATTACTTCCCAGAATTCTGACCAAAGGCCATATTGTTTCTGTGAAAGAAGATTGTATTTGCTAATGAATTGTGTTAATTGTGTGTAGATAAGTTTCTTTAGGGTGTTTTCTAGGATGGGGACAATGGAAATTGGGTGCTACCGTAATAGTTTGGAAAGGTTAACTTGTTTTGTAAGTGGGTTTAGTATGGCAGTTTTCTAGATTATGGGCATAGTGTTTACTGAAATTTATGTTGTCTTATGGATTGTTTTGCTAGGTTTCTCAGTCGGGCACATTTTTGTCTGATGTCTTGACTTGGGTTGACTTTTCAGGTTTGCCAAGCTTTGTCTCTCAATTTTAAGAGTGATTTTAGAGTTTTGAGGAGATGTAAATTACAAGGAGGACTTCTGTGATTTTTTTTTTGGAACCTCATAGCTAAAGGTTATGCAAATTGCTTAAGGGAGAGTCTAGATATCTTGAGAGCATTTTGAAAATGTTTATGCCCCTGCTCCTTCTTCCTCTATTCTTCAGGTGACTCATTTCCTAGAATTTGATTATCCATCAGATAGGTATTTTAAGCAAGGAAGTATGAGAAGTCTAATAAGATATACCTTGTGAAGAATGAGGTGATAGCTGACATTAGGAATCTTAGAGCACTTATGACCTCAGGCCTATGAAATTACATAAGCAATGCCAATAGGTGATAATGGCGCATGACACAAGATACACTTACACTAACAGATTAATAGATATAAGTACTTTGGAGTATATAATATACTTAGGCAGCTGAATGGGACTTTCAGGCTTCAGACCTACATTATAATTGATCTCACTGCTTATTGCTTCTGTATGCAGTTGCTACTTATATAGGAAATCCTACGGACTTCTCACTCTGTCATTGGTTGGAGTAAGAGTTAAGGATCTGGAGACAGCATCTTCACCAAATCTTGTTAGTGCCCTTAACGATTTGTGTGTTTTCATGCCTAGAAAAGAGATTCTTCTTTATCAGTACGTGTAATAATGAATAAGGTAAAGGATGTAGTTAGCTTATATTCAACTGTGGAAACCCTATCCCCTGACGGATAATTTTTGAACAATAAGTATAGATCAAATAGCACGTGATAAAATGTCACAAGGCTGTAGATTCTTATGTGTGAGGATGCTCAAGATATGAAGTTTAAAATAAAAATATATATTTTTTATTTTTTAGGATATGAGCCATAAGCACAGAAGGTACATTCTATGCTTTCCCCTTCACTTATACCTTCTTTATAGTGGAGAAGCAATATGGCTGGATATTGTTACAAAGTGTGTTCTGGACCAGGAACAAATTATTTCCACAATTATTCTAAATTCTCAGAATTTTGGAAACTTCAGCAGTCTCCTTTAAAACATGACCATATATTTTGTGAGTCTTCACCTATCCACAACACTAGGCCTTTATTTGGAGAGGACTTCATCTTTACATATTCTTTGAATGTGATAACACACCTGTTCGATTGCAGGTAGTGGTAACGGAAGACAAAAAGAAAAGTAATTCATACAAGTGCATTTCTTCAGCATCTCAACTGACACTGGAGTACTGGGTCACTGTTGAGAAGATTTTTCAGAATCAGCAAAAATGTTAAGGAAAATAGCAGTAATTACTTGGCACTGAGGGCTTATTTTGTTGATGCCATAGTAAACATGGTCAGGGTCTCAAGATAATAATTCAGCTGATAAGCTCCAGTACAGCCTTTTGGAAGTTTTAGAGCTTGAATACTCATGTTTATTTTTATTCTAACTTTGCTAAATGTTCACAGATTCCTAAGAAGGCACATACTAGGTTGAGCTGTGAGAATTTAAGAAGCTTTAATTCTCATGGTAATCATTAGCCCTTACATTTTTCAACATGAATATCCAAAGGTGGGCTGGACAACTACGTGTTGGGGAAATTACGTTTCCCTTATCTTATCCATGAGGGCCAGTGGTGCTAAACTGGGGGTGAACTTGTGGTTACCCATCCATTCATCCAAATTATATTTGAATAGACTAAGGGCAGAGATTTCTGTAATGTAAATGCAAAGTGATTCTGTAAATATCTGTTTTACAATAAGTTTTCCTGTTGTTTAAGGTGGAGAGTACATTGGATTTTATATGTGAAAGCCCCCATAATTCATATGGCTTACTATCAAAATTGTGATGGGCAAAACAAAAAAACGTTCATTGCATCAACCCACAACACCAAACAAGGAACATTGACTAGATCAGTATGTTGGACATCATGCCAATTATTCAAATTCTGCATTATTCGACATATCGTTTTACCTATACCTTTCAAACCAGTAATGTAAGTTCTAGTTGTCAGCAGTACGAATGTACTACACAACACTGAACTACATGTTTTTTTCAGGGGGGGGTAAGCCCCCCCTGGACCCCCCACACATCCGCAAATTATATATTCCAACTCCAAGATCACACTATAGTGGGGAAAAGGTTAAATTTCCTGATCCCCACTATACTGTGATCTCTAGTTATAAGATTGACCACATATGTGTGAATGCACAGTGCATTAGCTAAACCATGACTCACACACATGAAGTTTTGGTAACATGGGATTCAGCCAACAATAATTCGACATCCCGTGGTCGCTGAACCTTCACTCATAATTCTGATGGTAAGCCTATAGATAGATATAGATATAGATATAAATATAGATATAGATCTATATGTATATAGGAACCCTTGTCCCAGCTTGCTTGAAGCCCCAGGCTTTGAGTATGCAGGAATATCTATGAACCATAGACAGACTATACGCATTGTGATGGTGCACACCATTATGGTGCTGGATTTTTGAAATAGAACATCTGCAGTGTTAGGGCCTACCAGCAAAGTGTTACATTTCCTTCCTTCTGTTAATGAAGCCAGTGAAGGCGAATCATGTCTTGTTACTAACATGAACTCCTTTCTCAGCAGGTAATATTAAATGAATCCTAAATTCAGTTTGATTGCTAAGCAATCTCTTTCTATGGTAGACTATTGGCTTTTGGTCTTGCTCAGTTTTCGACTCTGGTAACACTGTATGTTCTTCATCTTCAAACTTCTGGGAGAAGACTACTTAGATAGTGGACAGCTGTGTAAAACTGAGTTAGCAATACTTTTCTGCTGCTAGTGTATGACGACATTAAGGGAGTATCCTCCTTATCTGACACAATGATTAGGACTAATTAGCAGTTTACCGAAATTAATAGATGTCAGGTATGATTGGCAGAGCTTCTTAATTAGAAGCAGATTTGAGGCTGGTGTGAGCATGATCTTGCTAGTGTTTGGAATAGGACTACAAGGGCTATGACCTGGGAGAAACAAGCTGGTGAAAACAGGTGACATAGTATGAAATCAACATTTGCCTTTCCAAAAATTCCAATGTTTGAAATAAAGATTTGATTGTGGAAACAAATATCTCTGCATATGCTACTAATGTGGTAGACAATTAATGAAGTATTTGAGATATTTGAATGACTTCAATAATTACTGAAATGGTCCAGTTTCTTGTCTCAAGATCTCAAGTAATATTTATTTGAGAAAATATTTAGGTTAACACATTCACAAGAAAATGATAAAAGAAATATTTGACTCATAGTTATACAGAGCCTGAACATTTACATTTTAATTATATTCTTCAAGTTTAAAGCCCTTGTTTATGAAGAAAATGTTTACATTTTATTGGAATTAAAGCCTGTTATAATATCATCTCTCACTCCTTCTAGCACAATTTGTTTGATGCTGCATTGTTGACAAATGAATTCAAGGACAGAGGTTAATTAAGACAAATTTGCATTCAACATTCAGGAATGGTACATATGTTATTTTTCCTCCGTCTGTCTGTCTGTCTGCAGTAATGCACAGTAGACAGAGCTTCTGTCACAGGACAAACAACATAGGAGGGTGGGTGTCTAACACAAAATCTGCAAAGTGAGGAATTAGCGCACAAACAACTTTGATGACAATGCATGCCCTGTATGTAGGTAGCAGTAAGCTAGACTAGAAAGGAAAGCCTGAACTTGTCATCATAATGGTATAATAAGATGCTTTAATAAACTCCCAGTCAAGAAAGTAAAATCTGGCACCAAGGTGTAAGAGACGTCAATCAGCAAGATCTCAAGAGAGGTGTTAAAACTGTATTTAAAGATAATTGTAGAAGACAGAAGATCACTGTAGATCAGTTTATTTTATAAAGGGTTCCACTTTAACTTGCCTCTGATTCTTTAAAAAAATGTATTTCTAACAGTTGCAGAATATCACACACTTCTTATTAATTATAGACACTGATGGGTACTAGAAATAAACAAGCTAAAAACAGTTACAGATATTAAGACCTGTCTTGAGAGAACTCTGAATATGCAGGGGAGTCAGAAGACAGTTAAAAATGTACCATTTTATGAGAGCTATGTTCCACATGCAGATAAATGTTATTTTATATGAGCTTCTTGCTGCTTTTAGAAATACTTATTGAATTGCTTTGTGACTTGTGACTCATTAATATGACTTGTGTTGCTAAATGCATTGCTTGGCGCTGCATTCATGTTGACAAGATGATGAAAAAAGGCACATCAACAGAAACGGTGAGCATTTATAAACTGTATAAAATTGAAATGCATTAGCTATATTGTCCCAACATACCATTTTTCTTGAAGACTATTGTTCTTTTACATGTCAGATTACTGTGTCACCCCACCCCATAAAAGAGATTATTTATATAACATAATGCACCAGTAAAAATATTTTTAGTAGATTAATTTAGATACCAGTACAACACCATGGCTAAATGAATGAGTCTACTACCGGAGATCAAAATTATACTATTTCGAAATCCAGTAGTAGATGCCCACTAACACAAAAGTGCACTTCACTGAAAGTGCACTTTCGCGAACACCACTAGAACGGGCAATGTCCTCCACTGTGGTGCAGTAGTCATGGACCTTAGTGTTTGGGCTTTTGTTAAGGATAGTGGATAGCCCTACTAGGTATCCATTATCCTTAATCCAAGCCCTAACCCTAAGGTCAGTGACAACTACACTACAGTGGAGGACATAATGACTACTGCACCGTGGAGGACATACAATTTCCTCCACTGTGGTGCGGTAGTCATGGACCTTTGGGTTAGGACTTGGGTTAAGGATAGTGGATAGCCCTACTAGCTATCCACTATCCTTAACCCAAGCCTTAACCCTAAGGTCCATAACCATTCGCTCAAGTGGTGTTCATGAAAGTGCACTTTTGGTGAAGTGCACTTTCACATTAGTGGGCATCTACTACTGGATTTCGAAATAGTGTCATTTCGATCTCCGGTAGTAGACCCAAATGAACATATTAGCATTACACGCTTATTAAAATGCAGCCATATAAGTCAGAATGCACTTATTGTGTGTGTATGTGTGTGTGTGTGTGTGTGTGTGTGTGTGTGTGTGTGTGTGTGTGTGTGTGTGTGTGTGTGTGTGTGTGTGTGTGTGTGTGTGTGTGTGTGTGCTCTGATTTATTTCCTTGTAATACCTATGACAAATTTCATTCATTGTTATTGTAACTGACTGGGCATATATTTCAGTTTATCAGTTCTATAACTTTGTCATGCACATTTGTTACTTAGTTAAGTTTATACCAATGTGAAGGGTTATTTTACATTTTTGTATTTTTTTTACATCTTCGCATTATTACTTGAATGCTGTTCATTGGGATTCTTTGAACAGAGGTCTTCTTGGTTAGTTAATCATCCCTGGTCAACAAATGTCAATCAATCAATCAATCAATCAATAAACATGAAAAGTATATATTTTAATGGCTGTGACTTAGCATGGCTGTTCAACTGCTTTGTCACTGGGCTTTCCCCACCCCACCAATAATAAAACTTGACATTCTCATGACTTTGCAGCCAGCTTTATTGCAAAATGTCAAACACATTAAATAACGACAAGCTTTATTAACATCAGACAACACAAATCCAGTATTACCAATCATAGATCAACTGGGCAACATGCTAGATTGCTCTCTTCCTTCTTACATGCTTTGATAAAAACACATCATTACAGAAACTAGGCATCATGTTAGACAACCCATCACAAACTTATTGGCAGTGTCCCAATGCTTGTTAACCAGAATTTAACTCCACCAGGCAGAGTAATAATGCACAGGCGAACCAATGAGAGTGTCATCTGAAATGCAGTGGTGGTGGTGGGGTCTAGCCCTTGAATAACTACTGCTAGGGTGCCCTTCTTCTGCCCACAATGCTGCTTGACAGTCTTCCTCCTCCCCGAGTACTTATCCACTATCTCTGAAATAACTCCTGCAAAACAATGACGTGTACATTGAACATGTCTAAGCCAATATCACTAAGATATATATCATCACCATGAAACCAAGATAGTGATAATCCATAAAATCCCAGTGCAAAAAGAATCTAAAGCAACACTCAGCCTAGTGACCATATGGATAAGGAATCTCCTAGTCACCTTCATTGCCTTAAACTTATCAGCACCTCTCCAAACCAACCTGGGAATTATGGCTGTCTAAACAGTCTTAGCTCCTAGGAACTGCTGCACAACTGCTGACAAATCCCTCAACAAAAAGTATGCAACATACTTTTACATATAATTCCAATTTCATTACTCTGAAATGTATAACTATCCAAAAGGTTTTCCGAATTACTGTCTTATCTCTTACAGCGTCAAGTGATACCATTGCATACATCAACAACTACACCACTGAACTTGTCATTCTACTGGATCCAGACAAATTCACACCACCAGGTCATATGTCTGCTCTTGTAGAAACCCAGCAGATAAAAGAGTGATCCAACATGATCAACAGCTTTCTCTTTACAAAAGAAGCACACAAAATGAATCAACAAATAATTCCCATCCCCCTTTTTGACATATATTTTTAAAGAACATAACTTTAAAACTCCCTAGATCTCTACCTTCCAACTCTTTTAATCTCTGCCATAGACACACCTTTGGTAGCCAAATCCATTGCCATACCTATTCTAAAAGAATGTGTGTGGCATAATTATCTGCTGCCACCCCTTGCACTTTCAATGCCATCTATACCCAAAACACAAGCTTCCTAGCATCCCCTCTTTTACCCTACTAATCCAGAAAAACTACACCCTCCAACCACTTACCAAATGCCTCACATCATTTTCTAGGCATGCTACCAGACATAATAAGTGCACTCCATATCTTGGCAACACCACATGCTTGCCCTCCTGATCAGGTTTTAAATGACTTAACCAAAACAACATTCCCAATGACGTAATCTGGAGATCTTCCAACATCAAATGAGCCAACAATACACTAACACAAAAAGCTCCAGTGTACATGAAAACTACCAATGTAGCCCACAACAAATAATAAAAATGCGTACACACCATTTTTGTGCAATTCTGCCAACAGTATCGGCAACATATGCTTGCCTAATGATAGCCTTTTTCCGCTTTTCTTGGCCAAGCCTTCTCTCAGCACTTCAGTAACCTCACTACCTTCCAGTCCTTAGTAAAACTGACAATATCATTGTCACAGCTGATGCTGCCAAATGTATCCTAGCCATTCTAATTGCCTCACCAACTTTCTAACTTCCCACTAGAAACCTCAACACTAAATCCACTGACCAGATTTCTCATATTTAACAGCAAACATCTAACAAACTGCTTAAAAATCATTATGGCCTTATGATATGCCTTCTGGGCCTGTGCCTTAATTAACCAACCTCCCACACTTTGCCAGGAAAAACAGTGTGAATTACCTGAGCTCCAGGTCCTGGCTACCACAACCTGCAAAACTGAAAGCAAGACAGACTATCAGCCTTAACATTGTAATGGCCATGAATATGCTAAGCTGAAAAATAAAAGTTAGTGGTTAAGAAAAACAAAACAAAACAAAGCAATCGTCCTGTGTAACTATTGCACCAGTCTAGATTTTGCCATGTTTTTAGCCAAAGCTTGCACCATTGCCAAGTTATCTGAATGAAATATAACCCTCTTATTGCAAAAATCCTGTTCCCACAGTAGCAACAATGCCTAGACTGTCATCCGTTCAAAAACAGTGATATCCATTCAATGCTCATCATCCCATTCCTCCAGCCATGCTTCAGCAAACCACCAACCACCAAATTTTCCCCCATTACCCTTGCCTCCCTGCCATATATCTTGCCAAAATGACACTCCATGAAAGTGCTAGAGAAACTCCAGCTAAATAGACATGTTTTTCTAGACCTGCCTACCTGCCCTCACCCAATGTTTCCATTTCCCACCCCATAGAAAATTGTTCACCACGCTTGTAAATATATGCCCCAACCCTACTGCTCTGCGTGAAAAATGTAATAGTCCCAAAACCTCCATCACTTCCTTAATACTGACTTTCCATACCCACCAGTGAAAACTTCCATCACTTCCTTAACCCTCACCTTTTCCCTACCCACTATTGAAAACCTCCATCACTTCCTTAACACTCACCTTTTTCCTACCCCACCACTGAAAACTTTCATTACTTCCTTAACACTCACTTTTTCCCTACGCACCATTGAAAACCTCCATCACTTCCTTAGCACTCAGCTTTTCCCTACCCACTCACATATTGCCTACCCACCATTGCTTCCACCTTACATCTCACTTTCACAACCTTCTCACACTGTAGCTTGAACATTTCTTTGCATCCAGCTCTATACCTAAACAGGTTACCACATTAGCTAGACTCTTCCCTTACTCTTGGTCATTGTTACCCCAATCTTTCATCCCACTTGCTCAAACACCCTCATTCCCCTGCACACCCTTCATTTCTTAGTCATCAAAAAAGTCCAAGTAATGCACAGTACCTACATCAACTGCCCTGTGCTGCCACACCAAATGCAAACCTGTGCTTGCTTTTTCAAAAAGTGAGGCAAATACAGAGATAATGGGCATGAACCTCTCAAAGTAAAATTTCCCATAGAGACACATGCAAATGCACAGGCTAATTTTGCCCCCTCATTGGTAATGGCCTAAAAGCTAACTCAATATCCATCTGTGTTAACCATGGATACTTGAATATTGTGATCAACCTCACTGTTTCACCAAAAGATGAAAAATGAACCTTAATATCTGACCTGTCAACATGGCTATTTATTAACCAACCTTCTAGGAAAGACAAGAGATGTATTCACCTAAATTCCCCTGTTGATTTCTTGGGTACCTGTTAAATAAAAACAAATGATAACAAAACAGGAGGCTCAGATGCAAAAGTTTACTAGTGTACACCAGGAGGCAAAAAACCATACAAGTACAGAGTTTTGTCTGACATGATGCAGGAAATACACAATTTTATATAGTCTTACATTCAAGCTGTGCCCACCTTACTGACGTGGTTAGTCACAGGGCACCTACATCACTATGGTCTACAATATTCTATTCATAAGAAAAAGCTGATGTTATACATTTTAAAAGTTTTCCCATGGGAATAATACAGCCTTGCAAAGCACCTGGTTCGTTATAATGTCTTTCTGTAAATGTTACTCCTTCAAGGTTTCAGGCTTGCTCGAATACAATAGTCAGTTCAGTCTTGTAATATACTTCTTTGTTCTTCTTGCAACTTTACTTTAGCAGCTGTGCCTTATCTTTGATAATATTTTCAAGGCTAACTATCTCAGGGGAAGGAAGAAGAATTTTCAATGCTTTATACATTTAATTTCCTGACCCAGCAGATAATCATTAGTGAAAAACATAAGCTTGCTGAGCTGGCTACTGCCAGGGTCAGAGTTCAAACACACTGCAGCTCCAAAACTTCAAGCAATTACATGTAAAATCATTCTTATTGCCATATTGTAAATAGAATAAAATGCATTATATACTATTTGCTTTAAAACTAGCACTTTATACATGTTCAGATACATATTTTTCTAACATTTTCCTCCCTTTTAATACTTTTTATTCTATTCAGAAACATAAACAATGTTATATCGTCCCCTAGCCTTCTCCTTTAAGGACTTTCAACTAGGCAAGTCATTTAGTTTATATTTCGGAAAAAGTTTCATCTGGAATCAATAGTTCCAATTCAATGTCTTGGTACAAAGGTTCAGTTACAGATATATCAACAAAATCTTTGACTAATCTTTTCATACAGGGGATCCCACAACAAACACATGCTCCTAATAGGAGCAGACCAACACAAATAGCAATCAAAATATTCATTAGGATAGAACCCCACCCACCAAACAGACTCTGGAAAAAGTTCGTCAGTGGGTTTGGGCCTGGTTCAGTCATGGCCGATACATGCTGTATTACCTCTAGGTGATCATTAATCTCGTGTCGATTGTCTGGTATAAACGCACAGCATTCTTCTTTGATAAGTGCGCAAGTACCACTTCTCGCCGCTAGGGTGAAGTCAAGAGCCATTCAATTTTGTAGCGCAACAGTTCTCATTGCATTCAGTTCGTCAGTCACTAGTTCGAGAGCAGAAAAAGTTGCGTTACTCATTACTTCGAGAAGCTTCGACAGTTTTCTCAACTCCCAGATCGATTTGACTGCTCCATATGCTGGAAATATTCCAGCCCAGTATATAATACTGTCACTCAAGTCCATATGAGTCAACTTTCCTTTATCTTTCACGGAATGATGGTTCTTCCAACCAGCTTCAATCTTTCCCATTGGATTTACAGGTTTCCCGATTGGATCTTCAGGTTTTCGGGCTACATCTCTTACATTTCGTGTCTTACCTAGAGGTAATTCTGCAGTATGCCTTATAGCTGGAACCAGATAACCCAAAAAACAACTGCCGGACCAATTCTCAGGTAGCCATTTGTATGCTTTTTTCCCACAAATAAAATAACAGTTTTCTACTTTGGTACTGATGCGGGTTAGTTCTGAATGAAACATTTTCTTGTCTATAACAGACAATTGTTTATGCAAGACAGGATTTCTCTGCACTTCACTTAATGTTGTTTTCATTAAGCTCAAATATGAATCATAATTTGCTACAAAATCGTTTTTATCTTTAGTTTTAATATAGCATTTATAAGATATAGTTATGTTACAGTTACTCCAACCCACTTGGAGTGTATCATTCTTATAGAAACATAAAATTCCCCTCTGTGTAATAGGCAAATACAATGCAATTTTGTCCTGTGATCTCACAGAACCTGTATCAAAAAGTAAATTTTCCCAAGTCTCATTTATCCCCAAGGGGACAGCGGACATCAACAGTCCTCCATATGTTGTTGGTATGGCAGTACAAACCCAGCAATTTGAAATGTTCATAGTCTCTACATATACATGCTTCATAGCTAGGTATGTGTTAAAGTTTGGATGCCAGTCTATAGACAGTTCATCACGTTTCTCCACTTTCACTTGTGTGGTTATATGTAGGAAGAACCACAACAAAAGGAAAGTCATCACAATCATAGTCAATAAATGCATAGTTAGCAAGATGATTAAACAATATCTTCGGGGTTTATCTGTATTTTTACTCATCTCGCTCTTGGCCATCCTGCTTTTGTTGTGTGTCAGTCACAAAATGTTTATCAAGCTGAAAATTCTTTACCGGTTTACAGTGCGTCAGGTGGACCCAGGACGACTTCTCAGCAACTTTGACTGCAGTAGGCGTCGCCAACAGTACCTGGTACAGTCCTTCCCACGTTGGACTCGCCCAATTCTTCCTCTTCGTGACCTTCAACCACACCCAGGACCCTGGGGTCAGCACTGCTTCCAACGATCTGGTCTGTCTTTTATCTGAAAAAGAGTTCAACTGCAAAACAGTTTTATTTGTTAACAGTTTCCTCATATAATTAGCTAATGAGCTGTCAGCCTCTAGTTCCGCAGGCATGAGAGCTTTCCACTGTGGCACATAATATGCCCTTCCAAATATCACTTCAAAGGGGGTCAAACCCTTTACATTTGGAACTGTTCTCATGCTCAGCAGTGCCAAAGGCAAACAGCAAATCCAATTCTTCTGTGTATCATCTATCAATTTTCTCAACTTGCTTTTTAAAATTCCATTGTATCTTTCCACCAGTCCTGCAGACTGTGGGTGATAAGCACAATGATTCTTCAAGGAGATCCCAAAGAATCTCCCAAGTTGGTGAATTGTCTGATTCACAAAATGTGTCCCATTGTCACTATAGATTCTTTCCGGTATGCCAAATCTAGGAATTATTTCTTTTATTAGGGCCTTTGCCACTGTCACTGCATCCGGATTTTTAGTTGGAAAAGCTTCTACCCATTTGGAAAACATGTCTATAATTACTAAACAGTATTTTTTCCCTTCACATTTGTTCAGTTCTATGAAATCCATACAGATAGTATGGAACGGATATGGTGGTATAGGAAAACTCCCTTGCTTGGGTTTGAATGCTCCTTGTGCATGATGTTTATTACAGACATGGCATGCTGCACAAAATTTTTGTGTAAAGTTTGTGAATCCATATGTTTGGAATATTCGATTTACTAACTGTACCATCCCCCCTGTTGAGACATGGCACTGCCCATGTCTCAACAAAGCTGCATATCTAAATAAATTAGACGGCAATATTGTTTTTTTCTCTTTGGAGATATACAGTCCATTTTCGAGGATTGCACCTCGTTTCTCCCATTTCTGTTTCTCAGCTTTTGTAGTTAATGTCTGCATCATTTTTAACATTTCTAAATCCAAAATCTCAGAGGGTTGTAATTCCTTGGTTAAAAGTAAAGTTTCTGAGTCTGAGGCTGCTTGCTTTGCAGCTGCATCAGCTTTTGCATTTCCTTTTGAAATTGCATCCTGTTGTTTTGTATGAGCTAAACATTTACAAATAGCTACTTTAGTAGGTAACTGAATGGAATCTAACAAGTTCAAAATAAGTTGCGCATGATTAATCGGTTTGCCAGTAGATGTTATCATTCCCCTATTTTTCCATCGTTGTGCAAAAACATGCACTGTAGAGAAAGCATACTGACTGTCAGTATATATGTTCACACATTTATCTTTTGCTAGAGTACAAGCCCGTGTTAAGGCTATCAGTTCTGCTGCTTGAGCAGACAGGTTATGCTGTAGGGGTTGGGCTTCTAAAATCTCTGTATCTGTGACTACTGCATACCCTACTAGATTTTTCCCTGTAGGACCCTTTCTGCATGAACCATCCACATAAAATGTCACCTCGGCATCATCCAAGGGCATATCAGTGAGGTCTTGTCTGGGCAAAGTTATTTGCTCAATTTCCTGCAGGCAACTGTGCGGTGTGCCATCCACAGGAGTTGGAAGTAACGTTGATGGATTTAATGTTGTACAACGTTCAATTACCATATGAGGTTGGCTCAGCAGTATGGTCATACATGAAAGATGTCTAGCAGGAGATAGATATGCTATTTTCTCTTGCAGTAAAATTATTGCGACTGCATGAGGCACTCTCAATGTGAGAGGGTGGAACAACACCACTGAGGCCGAAGCCTGTACTGCCATTGCAGCTGCGACTACTGCTTGCACACAGTGAGGCAATGATCGTGCCACTGGATCTAACTGTGATGAATAGTAAGCTATGGGGCGTTGCTTATCCCCATGCTGTTGCATCAAAACTGACGTCATGTATCCCTGTTTACAATCTACGGTCTGAAAAAATCTTTTGTGGTAATTTGGAAGTCCTAAAACTAATGATGAAGCTATCAATTGTTTTAGTCTGCAGAAAGCTGTTTCTGCTTCAGGTGTCCATTGTAATACATCTTGTGCTGCCATTGGTGTTTTATATATTAAATCAGCCAGTGGAGCAGATTCTAAAGCATAGTTTGATATCCAGCTCGACAAAATTAGTCGTTCCCAAGAAGGACATCATTTCCTTCTTGGTTGCTGGTTTGGGTGCCTGTAAAATCGCTGTTTTTTTGTCTTTGTCTAATATTTTACCTTCATTGGATATTACATATCCTAGGTATCTAACCTGTTTTCTCCAAAGTTGTAATTTACTTTTGTTTACTTTGTGTCCTTGTGCTGCTAAAAATTTCAATAATGCTATCGTATCTTCCCTGCATTGATGCTGGGTAGGGGCTGCTAGCAAGATGTCATCTACATAAAGTAGAATCTGACTACCTCCTGGTGGAGTAAACCCTGCCAGGTTGCTTGCCATTTCTTGTGCAAATATCGTTGGACTTTCACAATATTAGCCGAGTATAGGTATATCTTTTACCCTGAAATGTAAATGCAAACCAATACTGGCTATCAGGATGTATAGGTATTGAAAAGAAAGCATTGCTTATATCTACCACAGTAAAATATTTTTGTTGTGGTTTTAAATCATTCAACAAGGTGTGGGTCTGGCACCATAGGTGCTCTGGGTATTATTGCATTGTTTACAGCTTGTAAATCCTGTACCATCCGCCATTCCCGCTTGCTTTTTAACAGGAAATAGAGGGGTGTTACATGGTGAATCAAGAGATTCTACCAGTACTCCTTCCTTGAGTAATGCTGCTATTATAGGCTTAATTCCTTGCTCTGCATCTTTCCTCAAGGGGTATTGTCTTTTTTGTGGTCTAAATGCTGATTTTGGTGTAATAGTTACTGGTCCTGCTGTTTGAATAAGTCCTACATCTGATTTACCTGTTGACCAAAGAATATCTGGTATGTCACACAAGGCTTTTTCTTCTTCTTCTAATAAGAATGCTAATCAGCTGTCTTCACTAGTTTGCAAGTGTACAGCCGAATGTGTCTGCGTTAGCCAATTCAATTTCTGTTTTTGTATTCCCTGTTCTGATAATTCTAAATCAGTTTGTTTTTCCCATCTTGTTACTTTTTCTCCTATGTCTGCCCATCTCACATCCTTATTCTTTGTCAGGCTGACATGTGGTAGTCTATTAGATTTGTACAGTGTCATGAATTCCTGAGGTAGTGAACAGCTTACCACACTGTTTCCCTCAGTATCCCAATACAAGGTTCGTAATACTAATCTGTTAGCAGGGTTTTTGAACAACTCTTGCTCACATTCTTTATCAGGTCCTGGCATGCTACAGTAGTATAGAGTACAATGTAACAAATGCTGTTGGTCGGTGTCAAGGGAGGGGGCCTTACTGATGGCTACATTCATCAGTTCTTTGGTTACTGCCCCTGGACCAGTCGTAACTAGGTCCTGGCTGTACCAGTAAAATGTTTCACCCTGCGGTCGCACCACAAAAGTATCCATTTGTCTTTGTGCTTCCATACCCTGCATCGTGGGAACCACCGCTATGCCAAATATCTGCATAAGATCTCTTCCCAGTAGGTTTACTGGACACTTTGCAGAAACTACAATTTTACTTTTTTGAGTCATACCTGAAACAGGGTCAGTTATTGCTATATCATGGGAGAGTGGCTCCCTATATAGCTGTCCATTTGCTGCTTTCACTAATATATAGTCAGGTGATTCGGAATTTTCTGGTAACTTTGAAGGATGTATCAAAGTTCGTGACGCTCCTGAGTCACACAAGAATTTCACTTCCCTTCCTTCCACCAGAAGTGTAACTTCCAGTTTTGTATCTGCCAAATAGAGCTCCAAGCTCAGTAATGCCAAATCTAAAATTTCACTTTCTTCATCCTCTACATCTGCTTGCACTTCCTCTGTTCCTTCCACTACATTTACGTTTGCCCTTTGTTTGTTTTCCTTCTCTGATGATTTTTGATTTTCATCACTATCATATAGTCAGTCCTCATCACCTTTATTTTCTGTAGTCACCTTTTTATTTAGCCTGCAATCCCTTGCTAAATGTCCTTTCTTACCGCACTTAAAGCACTCACCTTTCTTTTTTCTTTCTTCAAAATCTTCTGGCCTTTTGTCAGTTTGTCTATTTCCTGGGTATTTTTCTTACCCTTTTTACCTGACTGTACTACAAAGACCTCTGCTCCATCTTCAGCTGTGAAGACCTGTCTTCTTTTTCTTTTACTATTAAAGTGTCTTTCAGCATGTCTGGCATATTCAAGTAAGGCTTGTAGCCTACTTGTTCGGTGATCTATCATATGCTTTGTAATTAAGCTACTAATAGGTGCAATGCAACCTTTCAAAAACGCATTTTTCAGTTGCTGTTCATACGAGGTATCATGTGTCTGATTTTCAGGAATAGCCATACCACTATGGTTATTGAAACATTCCAATAATCTACCATAGTACCCATCTACAGTTTCATTCTCTTGTTGTATGCATTGGTTAATGCAAGTCCAATCTGCTCTAGGTTTCCATTTTTCAGAAATTCGGTCTGTAAGACCTTTCACTCTGTTGTCTAATTTTGCATCACTATGTGGGAGTGGTTTAAGCTCTACATTTCGAGGATTCCAGGTGCCACAAATCATGTGCCAGTCTGGACCCACAATCTGTCTAACTACCTTTTCTACTTCTTCCCCATTCAAGTGGTAACTTAATCTCATACCTTGCAAATCTTGTAAAACTTTGTGTAATTGATTTTTGGATGAGGGATTCCCTCTGTAGCTTTCGAATATCTTCCGTGTCCATGGTCTATATACTAGAAGAGTTGGGTCCTGCCCTTCCTGTCCTGCCTGAGGATTTGGTAACTCGATTAGTGGACAGATTTCTTCCTCACTCTTCTAGTGTGTTTCTCCCTATTTGATATAAGTCTGTGTCCCCAAGTGTTTTACGTGTCCGGAACCTAGTTTCAATAGGATCTCTAACAAATGGTTTTAGTGCTCTTGTAACTTCAGGATAACGTGGAGGTGGACCAGCTTGTCCTCCTGCTTCATATCCTGAAAAGGCATTGAGGAGGAGGAGGCCACTATTACTGTATTATTATCCTCTTTGTCTAAAAATAATGTTTTTACATTTTTAGTTTTCTGTTCCCTTTGGTTTACTTCCTCAATCCACCTGTGTGCCTGAGGAATGCCTAATCGCTGTTGTTTTTTTGCCTGACCTTCCGTCAGATTTAAGCTGTTTTAAAAGTTTAACTAATGAAATCTTGTTTAATTTACCATCAAATCCGTATTTATTAACCCATTTTGTATAATACCTTACATTATCAGTCCGTTGTAATTGCATATTTTTGCATCAGTTAGATCTCGCGATTTTTTAGTGCACTGATTTCCCATTCTAAAAGAAAATGTTACGTAACCCTTTTCACCACGTGGTATTTCAGTTCCTTACACAGTTTATCTAGAATGACTGCCTACCTTATTCTGTTTCCCTGATCTCTGACAAAAATATACAGTAATTCCCTTTTGTCCCTGATCTGAATAACAAATCTCTGACAATGATATTTACTGTAACCTAGTCCCTGATCTAAAACACAAAAAAGGCAAATATCTTCCTACCTGAGCCTCCTGGGTGACCAGTTCGAGACCGCCGCAGATCAGAAAGTGGCCAGCCTCTCAAGACAATTCAGTCGGAGGTCTTTGTGTTTCAAGAAGAACCATTTTGGTAACTTCTCCTGCAGTATTCACCACCGATACACTCTGATCTGCAGCTTACCAAGGGAATTCCGGTTCAAGGAGGACCAAACTGTTAAATAAAAACAAATGATAACAACACAGGAGGCTCAGATGCAAAAGTTTACTAGTGTACACCAGGAGGCAAAAAATCCATACAAGTACAGAGTTTTGTCTGACATGATGCAGGAAATACACAATTTTATATAGTCTTACATTCAAGCTGTGCCCACCTTACTGACATGGTTAGTCACAGGGCACCTACATCACTATGGTCTACAATATTCTATTCATAAGAAAAAGCTGATGTTATACATTTTAAAAGTTTTCCCATGGGAATAATACAGCCTTGCAAAGCACCTGGTTCGTTATAATGTCTTTCTGTAAATGTTACTCCTTCAAGGTTTCAGGCTTGCTCGAATACAATAGTCAGTTCAGTCTTGTAATATACTTCTTTGTTCTTCTTGCAACTTTACTTTAGCAGCTGTGGCTTATCTTTGATAATATTTTCAAGGCTAATTATCTCAGGGGAAGGAAGAAGAATTTTCAATGCTTTATACATTTAATTTCCTGACCCAGCAGATAATCATTAGTGAAAAACATAAGCTTGCTGAGCTGGCTACTGCCAGGGTCAGAGTTCAAACACACTGCAGCTCCAAAGCTTCAAGCAATTACATGTAAAATCATTCTTATTGCCATATTGTAAATAGAATAAAATGCATTATATACTATTTGCTTTAAAACTAGCACTTTATACATGTTCAAATACATATTTTTCTAACAGTACCAAACCCAACAAATGTATGTAAAAAACATTAAAAAGGTGGCACATCAAAGGGACCCAGCAACCTACCCACAGCCAACTCTTTGTCCAATAACTTTCAAACTACTTCTTTCTTTGCTGTTACTGACTTCAAATTCACACCAACTTGAAGTGAACCACTCATCATAGATTTTACCATAAAAAACACGTAGATCCCCACCAGTTACTGCGTTCCCTTCCTATTAGGGTAGCCCTGAACCAAATACTATGAATTACTCACATTAATAGATGAATGAACCAGCCCCCCAGACCAGCACCAACTCAAAAGGGAATCAGCCCAATGCCCCTCTGCTGCCCTTCCACCTCCCCAACTTCCACACCTTGCCCTGCCTCATAACCATCATCTATCACTTAACACAGCCTTCGCCCAGCATTTGTTTGCAGGATGTTGGGCTGAACACTGAGTACACGCTTGCAGGAACCTACATGTGGGAAAAAAAATTACTTGCATTGAAAGCCCAGCAGGTTTTCACCTTCTTCCCCACTCCTTCCAAATGTTTAATGACTGCACTTTCTGACCTATCGGACATAGATCCTATCCATGAGTTGGGATGCCTATGCTCCCATATCAAGGACTTGTCCATGACCTTAAGCTTACAAAAACAAGTCCCCAAACGCAATCATCCTAGGTCCTTGGTCTATACCTCCCAGCATCTCTCTTCCCAAATGCAGCCAGGGCTGCCATGAGATCTTTTACTCAAGATGATTCCACCTCCACCATCAGTTGAACACTTTCTGCATCTATGAGATCAAAAACTTCAACAAACTCTTCCATCCAGATCTTCTCCTTTATGACCTGTGAGATGTGCACTGTAGTAATGATTGATTTACGAACTGTTCCACTCAACTGGACAGACCATAATGCCTCTACTGACCTGTCTTCTGCTACCTGACTCCCTGTGTCTAAAACTCTGGTATCTGGCAACAGCAGAAAATCCTTTTTCCTCCCCAAATTATTCCAGCCCCATCCAATTCTACACCCCTTGGTGGTGCCTAAGACCCCTTGTCCAATTGCCCTCCAGTGCTCATGACACCAGCAAACTCTGTAATCTGAACCTACCCCTCAGATTCAAATCTCATACTAATGTACATAAAATTTCATCTGACACAACAGTCCCCTTGACCAGAAAATATTAATATCAGTACCTGCTGATTGCTGCTGAAACAGGAGGGCATCTTAGTTAGGCTCCTCAGACCACTTCCTCTCAGCTCTTGTGGCTCCATTGGATGCATGCCTGCTGCAGACCTCCAAACTCTCCTGGATCACATGGTAGTAGTATCCAAGGCCTTCATAACTGGCTGCTCCACCGGAATGCATTTCTTTCATCAACCTCTATAGGAGCTTCAACTGAGAGTCCTAGCTAATGATAAAGTTAAACCAACTCACTCTTTGATTATGAGCCAAGAGCATACACTGATTTTAATATCTCAGCAGGTGTTGTGTAGCATAAAAAGAGGACTGATGCTTTATCAGTAGGGTTAGACTAAGGGTGATAGTCTCTCTGGGTCATGGTCAGTTTATTCAAGTCTTTGGCATTTGGAAAAAAAGAAAAAAGCCATTGCACCTAGAATAGAGTAACAACCATTTTTTTCCAGTTTTTTTGTACCACAACACCTTGCTTTAATAAGACTGACATAGCTCTCATGGCTTTCATACTATTAGGCACCCACATTTAAAAAATAGCATTTTTGAAATAATGCTCAGTTTTCCCCATTGAAACAGCTTTTCTCTAAACACATGCTAACCAAGTACTTATTATCAGAATTAGTATATCCCTTAAAAGCATGGAACATGGAGGACACGTGAGCTAACTCACACCATTGTAATTTAATTGAGATTGTAATGCAGATGTTGAAAGGAATTGACTACTCTAACCTGCAACCCACAATCTCTAGGGGCTAATGTCAGACTAGTGCAACATTTTATTCTACCCCTTACCTATCCCTTCAATACCTTCTATCCCATAGATCTTAAAGAGGTAAATGGGTCAGTTTAGCAAAAAACTAAAGCTTCCCCACCACCTGTTGCAGTCTGACAATGATATATGTTGGGAAATTTGGGCTATCATGACCTTTTAATTCCATGTGTCAAACAACAAATGAAACAATCAAAAACTGCCAGCAGAAAAAAACATCAAGCAACGAGAAACTTAATAAATGTTTAATAAACTGTTTTAATGAACCGAGCATTTTCATTCTATAATCAAGAACGTCATCAGAGTGAATGCCATAACTGATTTGTCCCGTTCTTATAAAAGGAAGGTAACAATTAAATGAAAGATGTATACATAATTAATTAGTTAATCACTAATACAAAAAGTAATCACTCAACCAATAAGAAACACAAATTAATAGATGTAAGGTAAGAAAATATCCTATTCAGAGAAAAATCCCAGAAAAAATATACATACACACAGCATAAACAATGATGACTGTCAAGTAATGCTGGTTACAAATACCAACCAATGTTGATGTCACATGCCTTATTAAAGACTACTATCATGATTTTTGCTTCTTTTTTCTATTCAGGGTATTATCCACAATTTCTCTATCATTAATAATTCTTGACAACCCTTCCCCTTTATACTATATGTACTATCTTCCATAATATTTTCCATTTTAGTTTCAAATCTCTTTTGTATTATTTCCTTAAAGATCATATAATCATTATTATTCAATACTGTCGATCTCCAGCTTTTTAATCGTCTTCTATCTTCCTTCTTCCATATGAATTTAAGTATTCCACTACATAATTCTTTATACATAAAACTTTCATTTAACCATTCATTCAAAATCTTTAAAAGATGTTTATTTTTTAAAATTTTATATATTTCATACCCTATTATATCTGGTCCTGCAGCCAATTCTATATTTATTTGTCCTAATACTTTATCTCATTTAAACAAATCTCCTTTTCCAAGTCTTTATTCTCCTTTTTTCTGTTAACTTTTTTTACTTTCTGGGGGCAATTTAATAAAGCCTACACATTTTTTCCCATGTAGGTATCGCAGTGCACTACTAACATGGCCAAGAACATTTTTAGATTTAGTAAGCGCTGCTGAGAAGTGCACACGAGTGCACCAACAAGGAAACTTCTGTGGAATGCAAATCACCACATAAGCAGGGGAATCTCCTGTAAATGAGGCAGGTAGAGCAATCCAGAAAGCAGATAGGCAGCTCTGCAGACCCCATATCACTGTTCATAGTTTACTCAGAAAAATTCCATGTACAGGAATATAGACAGACAAAAGGGGCTGTTAAAATATAAACAGATGGACAGAAATGGCATACCAAGTACAGATATGAGTGAAACTATCCTCTGTGTATCTGACAAGTTAAAGGAAATAAGTAAAAAAAAAGTAATTTTTTTAATAATATGAGAATTTTTCAGCACTGCACCACAGTGTGCAAACATGCTTTATAAAAAAAAAATGGAAAAACAGAATTAATATTATATGACAGAAATGTATTACAGGACCCCATGTGGAATATCTGCAATGGTGCATTAGTGCTGATGCTAACATGTTAGGGCTTTAAAGTGTGTAGTTTCCAGGCTGTGAGCATGGATCCCCATGCAAATGAGGTGGAGTTACTGAATAGCACAAAGGGGTAATCATGTCTGCATATCCCATTTTCATAGGCAGAGAACCATGTTTTGTTTACAGAGGCGGTAGGTGACATCAGGGAAGGGTGTGTCTAATGACTTTTAAACTTATTTAAGCCTGTTTGCGAGGAGTTCCGTCATGCTGAGCATATCTTTGGGGGGGGGGGGTGCACTTCCTTCTAAGCTTTGTTTAGCTAAGGGGAGTGTGTTTCAGGTGTTTGCATGGCATGCTGCCATGCTGAGCGTAGAAGTCTGGGAGGGCATGTACAGTAACTGCTAAGCTTTGCACCACAGTGCTGATTGTATCTAAAAGCCAGTGACATATTAATTAATTCTGACCTCTGTTTAACTTAAACTAAGGCCAATAAATGGTGTTAAGGATATACTAGGCAGGTGGAATGCATCATAGTTAGTCAATCAAACAGTCAGCACCTATAGCAGAGCACTATAAAGTATGCATGCACCCTACAATCTGATTTTTCCACCATACTCTGCACTATTGGAGTACAGTCTTGGGAATTTTAACTGAGAGAATGCTAGGGACTGCTGCATGTTTGCTACATCTGTACGTGCCAGATGCTGAAGCCAATGCTGCTGCTGCTGAAAATGGTCCTAGACTGAAATGGAGAAGAGTGTTCAGGCCCACGGTAACCTTGCAGGAGCTACATGAGGTGGAGATTGTAGAATGCTACAGGGTGGAGAGGGACATACTACAAGAACTCACTGAGCTCTGCTGCCCTCAACTCAGGCCCAGAGCCAACAGAGGGGAGCCCATCCCAGTGGAAACAAATGTATGTGAAGCCCTTAGGATACTAGCTATGGGTACTTTTCTAAGACCTACTGGGGAGGTGATGGCTCTCACAGGCATCTGCTTCCAGGGTACTCCACCAGTTCCAGGATGCCATGCTACCACATGCCAGAGAGCACATTTCTTTTTTGCTCACACCTGAGGTGAGGGCCAGCAATATGCAACACATGTACTGTGTAGCACACTACCCTGATGTACTGGGTGCCATAGATTGCACTCATGTACACAAGTCACCACCTGGTGAGGAGGTTAGAATCTCTGTCAACCACAAGGGGTACCATTCAATCAACTGCCAGGTCATATGCAATGCCCAGGGCATTATCCTGAATGTGTGTGCTGGCAGCCCTGGCAGTTATCACAACACCTATATTTGGCACACATCAGAGCTGTACCAGATGCTTGCTGGGGGGACATCCCACACAGCCATTTGCTGGGGGATGCTGGCTACGCACTGGAACCGTGGATGATGACACCCATCAGAAATGCACACACACCCACTGAAAATGAGACAATGAGGAACACACAAAAACTAGGAACATCACAGAATATGTATTTGGGCTTCTGAAGTCACAGTTTTGGTGCCTCAATATATCTGGTGAAGCCTTGCAGTATTCTCGAGCCACATGTGCAGATAAGTTCATAGTATGTGCCATGCTACATAATATGATCCTGTGGAAACAGCTGCAGAAGGATCAGCAAAGGGAAGGGATACACATCCCCCATTAATGCCTACATCATCACAGCCACAGTTACAGGAGGACTCGTTGGAGGAACCCCCTGATGATGCCCCTGTAGGCAGACGTAGAAGTGACCAATACATCCTGGCTTTGGCTAAGAAACAAATGCATAGCACATTCAGTGACAACTTAGGGTCATAGTGACTGACACCTTAGTCCTACTCACATACATATAGTAAAATTGTTGATTCCAGACAACCCACACACTCTGTACCTATCCATGTATTGGCTGGTACTGCTTGCATCACATAGAGTCAGCCCTAAACTAAAGTCCTGTCAACTGCTGCATTTACAAGGTATGTCTCTAACCTACACACTGCTTGTAAGGATTACTATAATATAGTATCATATGTATGGATCTGCTGCATTTATGCAAGGAAATTTAGTGGGCTATGTGGAAAGAAGTAACATCCACATGGGACTACAGATACCCAGTTCAATAGTATGTGTCCCCCTAATACTCACTAGGCCTCATGGTGTGAATATTCACTATATCAGTCAAGGGAGATGTTAAACAATGGGGGTCACATGATATTTGGACTACTGTCTATCCCGGTAGATCATGTGCTGTTTTTCCCCCAACGCCAACACAGCAGTGTTCTCATATAACTGCATTAACAGTAAGCCAGCAATGCTATATCTGCAGATCAGGCATTCTCAGGGCTGTAACATAGAAGTCAATCACACATTGTATGTCACACGTAACACAGGAGTAACAACATACATATTTATGCTGTTGATTGTGTGATGAATGACTCCACTCTGTCTGGCAGCCTGTGTGGCTCAATGGACTAGGAAGTTAGCATGGATGATGATGTTGATGCTTCCAATCTGGAAGCAGGCACATCTTTTGCACATCATTATTATGTTGGTGTTTTCACAGAGTGTCAGTCTCTGTGTGGTGTAGCATTATGAACCTCAGTCACATATCAAGTACAGCAGACAGCATAGGAATGCTGTGAGCATATTGAGTGATGTGCAGTATTGTAGAAACAGGGTCAGATGTCAATGGCTTTAACATACCTCTCAACCTCTTAGTGCAGGCAACCTGTTCAAATCCTGACAAAATGGGGGGACAAAGGTCCACAAATCGAGGCATATGTTAAATACTGCTCTGATAAACTTAAACAGTTGCTAAAATAACAGGGTTTGTTTCAACAGACATTTTTCTGAAGGATTTGATGTCAGAAACTCAAATGTATATCACTACTTAATGACTTCAATCCCAAGTTCACCCAAGTGGTTTGCCAAAAAAACACACATTTTGTGAGGAAAAGACCAAAACTATAAGCAAAATATGTGGAAAATCTGCGAAACTCTGCACAGTTGAGAGGTATAATCTGTAATGTAACACACAAAATCTCGGACTGGAGTACAGGTAGGTGTGGCCTGGAGTCACTTTATAAGTACTGACATTCACACTGTGCATGCCCAAACACTTAGCTAAAATGAGTAAAATTCTGTCACCCCTTCATCAAAATGACCTGTTATGTATAAATGTCTATACATACATAGGTATACATATCTATCTGTCACTATCTCTCTCTCACATACAAAGTATATCTATCACTATGTAATATCAAATAGAATTATACCAATATATATATATATATATATATATATATATATATATATATATATATATATATATATATATATGGGTCTGCTGTATAAGTTAGAAAATACACTTCTTTGAACTCACACAGTAGACCCTGGGTTATGTGGAAGTGCACTTAATCGAAAGTGCACTTTCGTGAAGCCTGCTTCAGCGAACGGGCTACTACTGACTTTAGTGCAGTAGTTACGGACCTTAGGGTTAGGGTGCGGGTCATGGTAAGGGGATAGCTAGTAGGGCTATCCCCTTACCATGACCTAACCCTAAGGTCCGTGACTACTGCACCACAGTGGAGGACAGACTATCCTCCACTGTGGTGTGAATCAGACCTTAGGATAGTGCGGGTCATGGTAAGGGGATAGTCCTACCATGACCCGTGCCCTAACCCTAAGGACCGTAACTACCGCACCACAGTGGAGGACATAGCTGTTTTCCTGCTGCCTTCCACTGTGGTGCGATCCATTCGTAGAAGCTGAGTTCATGAAAGTGCCCTTTCAAATAAGTGCTCTTTCGCATAACTGAACAGTCTACTGCTCTTTTTCGAATACGTGGTATTCGATGAAAAGCAGTAGACCCATGTATATATATATATATATATATATATATATATATATATATATATATATATATCTTTATCACAATGAGACATAGACTTTCCCCATACATCTGTATAACACATATGCATATCATACACTCACAGCTTCATTTATATATACATCGCTGTTAATCACATAAATATGTGTGTGGATGTCTGTATTGTCCTACATACCCTAATAATGGTGAGTAAATCTGCACTATCACACATCTATAATGTTGGTCAAAGGATCCAAAACTAAGGGCACAACAGTATATAATCCAATTACCTACAGACCCCTGTGCCTGCTGGATGTCAACATGTAGAGAGACACAGGTGAGCAGGTGATGTAATGTATAATGTTGTCAATGTACACGTGGACAGGGCACTTTTTTCCTGCCCACAAATTTGCCTATCTAACTGCAAGCAGCCGTATATGGCCATACTAGTAAATGTACACACATAGCTAGGGTAATAACAGTTATCCCACTGTTAGGATACTACATGCAGATAATGGTATAAAGCAATATCACTCTGCAGACCACAGATGCTGTTCAACAAAAGCCTACTTTGTGTAATGCACAAGTACTATGCCTGCAATCACATATACAACAGCCTCAACATGTGGCATGTGCAATAAGTACTGTGATCTATAGGGAATAAGACCTATATAGGTAGTGGTTTTAATCTTATGCCAGGCTACTTGCTGTTCACGTGTGTGTGTGTGTGTGTGTGTGTGTGTGTGTGTGTGTGTGTGTGTGTGTGTGTGTGTGTGTGTGTGTGTGCATGTGTGTGCGTGTATCCTCCTGCAAAACAACTGCCATGTCCTCATGGGCTATCCACCTACAATTGGTTATGCACCTTTTGGCCCTGTAACTTGCTGCTGGCTTCCATACTGCCCTCTTCTACAAGGTCTGACGATGTCATCCACCTTAACACTACCAGCTGAGAGGTTAGTATCATGACTTAAGCCATGGTTTGTGTGATAACTGCTGTGATCTGTAATGTATAAGACTAGATAGATAGGGATTCCAATCTCACTCCAGACTACTTGGTGTGCATGTGTGTCCCGATGTCATAAATATGATCATCTTGGTAACATAGTAGTAGGTAGGGTTTGGCAGTATTTTATTTGGAGCATGTGACGTGGCCTCCCAAAGGACTGACCACAACATGGACTGCTGATGTCATCTAGCATTATATGTCCTGAACTGATAGTACTAGCACACATGAGGTGTGTCACGTGCATCATGTACTGTGATCTGCAGTGTGTACTATTACATAGGTAAGTGTTCTCATCTACATACAGCCAACTTGCACTATGTGTGTGTCTTGGCATGTCCTGTATGCAGTGATTGGAACTGGTGCTAGCCTCAGTAGCCATAGTTGTGTGTGAGCCTGTTAGAGCATTTTGCATCATGTTATGGAACCATAGGACATTTGAACTTCACTGTCATAATGGCAATACAGCCTGCATAATCAGAAATGTCTTTATACCCATAGTTACAGGATCAGCACATATTGCCCTAGTCCAAGAGGCACACAGGCAAACACCTTGTGTTGAGATAATGGCCGCCCAGCCAATCATACAGATGGCATGTGGTGAGGTACACTGAGGTTCTCTGTTTGACATTAGGCACGGTTCTGTTCCAAGGGTGTATTTAAGTCTGCTAGACACATCTCTCCCACAAGCATGCAGTACCAACTTCACATATGAGGTTAATGTCCTTACAGTGGTTTAGCCATCTACTATGCATCCTACATATATGCAGCTTATGCAATCAAGGAGGGTCACACATTGCCCCATACACAAACACAGATCACCTCTGAGTAGTCTATATGCCACAGGTGACAATGACACTCATTGCAGACTATTCCCATTGAACACATAATGAAGACATGAAGTGACATTGTGAGGGACCATACTGTTGTGTGCAATTGCCAGTACTGTTGGAAAGGTACACCATCAAATGGCCATTGCACTCAGATACTGGCATGCTGATGGAAGATTACTTGGAGGTTATGAATATGTCACTTACAGGTGACTCTGGCCTCAGCTATGCCATATGATTCCTTGATACCACTGTAGAGACATGGTGATCTGAGGCACATTAGATGTAAACCTGTGTGGCCAGCTCTGTGTGTCCTGTTCATTCACCCCTGAGTATGTACATCACATGTTGTGACTGATGTGCTACTTACCAGCTAACACTGTAGTATCCAGCCTTAAGCCATGGTGCATGCGATAAATACTGTGATCTATATTGTATAAGACTAAATAGGTAGGAGTTCTATTCTCACTCTAGGCTACCTGGTGTGTGTATGTGTGTGTGTGTGTGTGTGTGTGTGTGTGTGTGTGTGTGTGTGTGTGTGTGTGTGTGTGTCTGTGTGTGTGTGTGTGCATGTGTGTGTGTCCTGAAAAACAACTGCTGTGCACTCAAGAGTTATCCACCTGGAATGGTTATGCACTTTTTGGCCCTGTAACTTTCTGTTGGCTTCCACACTACCCTCTTCTACAAGGTCTGATGATGTCATCCACCTTAAGACTAACAGCTGAGAGGGTAATATCACGACTTAAGCCGTGGTTTGTGCAATAACTGTTGTGATCTGTAGTGTGTAAGACTAGATAGATAGGGGGTCCAATCTCACGCCAGACTACTTGGTGTGCATGTGTGTCCCAATGTTATAAATATGATCATCTTGGTAACATAGTAGTAGGTAGGGTTTGGCAGTATTTTATTTGTAGCATGTGACAATGCCTTCCAAAGGACTAACCACAATAAGGACTGCTGATGTCATCTAGCATAATATATCCTGAACTGATACTACTAGCACACATGAGGTGTGTTGCGTGCATCACGTATTGTGATCTGTAGTGTGTACTATTACATAGGTAAGTGTTCTCATCTACATACAGCCAACTTGCACTACGTGTGTGTCTTGGTGTGGCCTGTATGCAGTGATTGGAACTGATACTAGCCTCAATGTAGCCATGGTTGTGTGTGAGCCTGTTATATTTTCATCATGTTATGGAACCATAGGACATTTGAACTTCACTGGCATAATGGTAATACAGCCTGCATAATCAGAAACATCCTTATACTCATAGTTACAGGATCAGCACATATTGCCTCAGTCCAAGAGGGACACAGGCAGACAGTGTTGAGATAATGGCCACCCAGCCAATCATACAGATGGCATGTTGTGAGGTACACTTAGGCTCTCTGTGTGTCATTAGGCATGGTTCTGTTTCAAGGGTGCATTTAAGTCTACTAGACACATCTCTCCCACAAGCATGTAGTACCAACTTCACATACGAGGTTAATGTCCTTACAGTGTGTTAGCCATCTACTGTGCCTCCTACATATATGCAGCTTATGCAATCAAGGAGGGTCACACATTGCCCCATATGCAAGACACAGATCATCTCTGAGTAGTCTATATGCCACAGGTGACAATGACACTCATTGCAGACTATCCCCATTGAACACATAATGAAGACATGAAGTGACCTTGTGAGAGACCATACTGTTGTGTGAAATTGCCAGTACTGTTTGGAAAGGTACACCACCAAATGGCCATTGCACTGAGATATTGGCATGCTGAGGGAAGACTACTTGGAGGTTATGAGTATGTCACTTACAGGTGACTGTGGCCTCAGCTATGCCATATGATTCCTGCCATACCACTGTAGAGACATGGTGATCTGAGGCACATTAGGTGTAAACCTGTGTGGCCAGTTCATTCAGCCCTGAGTATGTACATCACATCTTGTGACTGATGTGCTACTTACCAGGTACATAGTTCTAACTGATGGAACTGATACTACACATATATTTGCATGGAGTTTATGGCCATTACTATGTCAACAGGGATGTGTTTGTAATACCCTCTTGCAGCATAGTGGCATACCACAGAGACTCTATGAGTGCTCACAATTTGCAGGTGCCAGCCAACATTGCTAGCCACAATCAGTCAGTAGTTGCATGTATTGTGGTTGAATGGATTCCAAGCTGTAGAGGACCCAGGAATGCACCCTGTTGAGCACTGCAGCTGACAGATCAGCTAAAGGAGGTGGCCATCCCTATATTGCATATGTGTGCCAGCAATGGCCCACTTAGATACACCTACAATGACAATATCATGGATGCCTGAGTCTAGGGGGATGTATGCTTTGATGTACCCTCACCCAGGTTCATGGTGACTACCTCAGAAATTTCCACCAAGTGTAACATTTATGCTCCCTTTGTCACACATCCAAACTGTGCACAGTCAACTGTATGTAGAACATATATATGTCTGCTGATCAGCTACATGATGATCGCCCCTACGGGCATACAGATATGGATACTCAGGCAAAGAGGTGTATGGTTATGTTGGTCAGTAGATGCACCACCTCTCTGCAAGGGTATAACTGTTACTGTTGTCCATGCAGCTGGTGTGCAGCCAGTAGTGTCAGTATGATTGCAAGGGTGTCCCAATGGTGTCCCAATGGTGTTATTAATCCTTGTCATATCACATGTTGGATGCAGCCTGGAATGTTAGCATGTGCAATAGATGCTGTGTATTTTCCAATGAGAAGCCACTTATAGACTGCTCTGTAAATCTAGAGGTTATGGGATAGGTTGCAGAAATGTCATGTCTCACTTGTGGTGGGGCCAAGGGAGTGTAGTTGATGCAGACATTGTTTGTGTACAGGTTAGGAATGAGCCCAGACCCATCATATGTGACATTAGGATGTATGAGGTCACTGACATTCTGGGCCTGTCCTTTGAGGTCACACATGTAACTACACTGTGCATTGTGGTTCTGCTTTGCCTGGGTGGCTACTTTTGTCACTTACCATGTCTACTCAACATCAGAACAACACTATCTGATTCTTTTAGCTGAAGAGGTAGTGCCTCCATCTTAGGGAGCATCCTCATCCCAACTGTCACACAGCACTGTCCACCAGTTATTGCAAAGCCTGCTAATGGCAGTTGTCCACCAGTCAAGTTTACTGAACCATGATGATTCTGTGTCCCTCCTGTCATGTTCAGCCAAGTTCATGTCATCTAATGCTGCTGACATTAGGCATGGGTGTAGAGCTCTGCATACTTGCCCTTCACATCTGAAGGGAAGGTACAGTCATGCTATGTCAACCATCCCACAGTAGGTAATTAATGGCTGTCTTGACATATACAGTGGATATACAAAGTTTACTCACCCCTGTTAAAATGCCAGCTTTTGTGATATAAAAAATGAGACCACAATAAACTATTTGAAAACTTTTCCCACCTTTAATCTGACCTATAACCTGTACAATTCAATTGAAAAACAAACAAATCTGTTAGGGGAAAAATATAAAAAATAAAAAATGTACAATAAGCTGGTTGCATAAGTGTGCACACCCTTAAACTAATACTTTGTTGAAGCACCTTTTGATTTAATTACAGCATTCAGTCTTCTTGGGTACACACCTGCCATCAATTAAAGAGACTCTGATTAACCCCAAATAAAGTTCAGCTGTCCCAGTAGGATTTTCCTGACATGTACTCAGTTGCCTGCTACAGCAAAAGCCATGCTTCACAGAGAGCTTATAAAGCATCGATGGGATCTCATTGTTGAAAGATATCAGTCAGGAGAAGGGTACAAAAATGTCCACATCATTGGATATACCATAGAACACAGTGAAAACAATCATCAAAAAGTGGAGAAAATATGGGGCAACAGTGATGTTGCAAAAAACTGGACATCTCTCCAAACTTGATGAAATGACAAGATGAAAACTGGTCAGGGAGGTTGCCAAGAGACCTACAGCAGCACTGGAGGAGCTGTAGGTATTTCTGGCAAGTACTGGTTGTGTACTACCTGTGACAACAATCTCCCATATTCTCCATATGTCTGGGCTATGGGGTAGGGTTGCAAGATGGAAGCCTTTTCCTACACAGAAAAACATCCAGGCCCAGCTAAAATTTGCAAAACAATACATTATGTCTCCCAAAAGCATGTGGGAAAATGTGTTATGGTCTGATGAGACCAAGGTTGAACTTTTTGGCCACAATTCCAAAAGGTACATTTGGTGCAAAAACAACACTTTGCATCACCAAAAGAACACCATCCACATGGTGAAGTATGGTGGTGGCAGTATCATGCTTTGGGGTTGCTTTTTTTCAGCTCGAACTGGGGCTTTTGTCAAGGTTGAGGGAATTATGAACAGTTCCAAATACCAGTCACTTTTGGCACAAAACCTTCAGGTGTCTGCTACAAAGCTGAAGATGAAGAGGAATTTCACCTTTCAACATGATAGTGACATCAAGCATACATCCAAATCAACAAAAGAATGGCTTCACCAGAAGAAAATTAAAGTTTTGGAATGGCCCTGCCAGAGCCCAGACCTAAATCCAATAGAAAATCTGTGGGATGACCTGAAGAGGGCTGTGCACAAGAGATGCCCTCGTAATCTGACAGATTTGGAGCACTTTTGCAGGAAGAGTGGGCAAATATTGCCAACGATGTGCCATGCTGATAGAGTCCTAACGAAGAAGACTGAATGCTGTAATTAAATCAAAAGGTGCTTCAACAAAGTATTAGTTTAAGGGTGTGCACACTTATGTAACCAGCTTATTGTATGTTTTTTATTTGTTATATTTTTTCTCCTAACAGATTTGTTTGTTTTTTAATTGAATTGTACAGGTTATAGGTCACATTAAAGGTGGGACAAGTTTTGAAATGATTTATTGTGGTCTCATTTTTTTATATCACAAAAGTCTGGCATTTTAACAGGGGTGTGCACATTTTTTATATCCATTGTATGTCTTTATTGTCTGCAAGGGGAGTACATGCTGGTAGTTCATATTGGGGGGTGCTTTACTGGTCACCCATATTGGTAAACACATGATGCAATACATTGGTTCCCCATGTGGGGATGTCACAGCACTGCTGCAGGGTATTGTAGGTAAGGACCTGGACCGTCCTTTGGGCAAGTGAGCCACAGCACAACTGAGCAACACAGTATGTACATATTACACTTCCCTAATGTGTTTGCATGACTCTCTTCCTGCAACATGCTAGAAGTAACTGCAACACTTACTTGCACGGAGGAAAACTAGCATGTAGTGCCAGGTGGTGTCCTCAGGTCCCTGAGTCATTTCACTTGAAATGCCATGATAGGAGTTAGCATGGATACAAGCACTGACACTGCTGTACACCTAGTGACACTGGACCAAACACTGTTGCTTTCACACAAGGTCAGATCATGCCTACTGACTGTAACTGGCAGAGCCAATTGTCTGTTATACTATGCAATGGATGTTGGACATATGTCTCACTCCACCAACCATGGCCTGACAAGATGTATGACAATTTTAGGCCAGCAGGCCTTGCTGGACACTGTGTACATCATGTACAGAGAGTTATGTCAGCTGGTGGATAGGCAAGTGTCTGACAGTCATACTATGAGAAGATACCATTGGGAAACCTGTGCTGGAATGATACCAGTCACCAGTGGGGTTCACCAGCCTCCATTATTGGCATACCCCATCTACCTATTCCCTCTCTGCAGTAACAGCCACTGTCAGTGACCTCTAACTGAATACATTAGCAGGTGATTGCATATCAGGAGCTGTCACAGATTCCCACACAGAACCAACAGTTATCCAGGATAGCCAAAAACACAGTCAGTTGCGCTTTGAGCCACTGGCAATGACTTATTGCCAACAACTGCACAATACTACCTTGTGAGATATCATCCACCCATGCAACATATTGTAGTGTCTGCACACCACACACAGTTGAGCCATTAGACATGGAGTTATGGACGCAGATAGTAATGTAGCCTTTGACTCTCACTGGTCGGTAAACTCTGGGGATGCATTCATTGTCGTAAAACCTACACTGACAGGTTTTTGATGTTAATCCCAGACTGTCACTGCTATACTGAATGTGGCAGTCATCACAGATATCATTGTGTGCAATGGCACCCTTGCTATTTCACTACACAGACATATCTTACAACTGTAGCAGCCACACAGGTTCCATGGTACACCAAAACACAGAGTAGATAACATGTTCTCTGGAGTTTGTGTCATGACAGTACATGTGTAGTCTGTCTTCTAAATGGTTTGGAGGGGATATAGGGAGGTGTGGGATGCTACTGTGTACCTCCCGAGTATCCATGACAGGACTAACACGTCTCACCTGTTCTACACACCTACAACATCACTGTGGTGTATATAGTACATTCTGCAGAGACAGGTATGTAACCCAGACAGTACACGGTATATGAAACAGGCCTTAATAGCCAGAATGGTCACTACTGACAATGATTTTCATGTGGAATGCGAACATCTGACTCAAATGTTTTCACAGAGAGGTTACCCCGACTCCCTTACTAAAGATTTAGTGTCAGAAGTCACTTACAAGCACCAAATAGGTTTTTATAAATCTATATTAAGTGCATTTAGGTCTAACATCACTACCCCAGTAGAAGTACCAAATACACAAGAAAACTTATCGGTACCAACTTTGGGTAAAGTAACACACACTGTTGAATCTTGTCACACATACAAAATTAGTTTTGTTGTGACATTCAGTGCTGATACTTTAGAATTAAAGAAAATCATTAATAAAAACTGGAATCTCCTCATAAATGACAATGACATAGTTAATAAGGTTGGACATAAGCCAACAATTACTTGGAGGAGGGGTAATAATTTGAAGAACTTAATGGAAACTCCTATTATTAATGTAACAAGAAATCCAGGTATGTACAAATGTGAATGTTGTAACTACTGTGGATTCATAACAACATGACAGAGATTTATTATTAGAAACAAAAAGTATTCAGTTAAAGGGAGATATAATCGTAGCACTAAAATGGTTGTATATCTAGCCCAGTGTGAATCATGTCCCGCTTTCTATATTGGAAAAACAGATAGAAAGTTATTAAAAGAGAGAATATACGAACATCTGTATTGTTTTAGGAAAAGGCAAACAGATAACGCTCTGGCTAGACATATAGAAAACTTACCTAGCCACAAGTTTAAGTTTAGAATTATCAACCAAATTACCCAAGACATACATGGGGGGCCTGTTTCATTATTATTAGAACAACTAGAAATATTGTGGCAACTTCGAGTTAATGCCCACCAATATCCAGGGCTTAATGAAACATGCACTTCTTCTTCTTCTTTAGGCTGCTCTCGTTAGGGGTTGCCACAGCAGATCAACTGTTTCCATTTCTTCCTGTCCTCTACATCTTGCTCTGTCACACCAACCACCTGCATGTCCTCTCTCACCACATCCATAAACCTTATCTTAGGCCTCCCTCTTTTCCTGTTACCTGGCAGCTTCATCCTTAGCATCTTTTTCCAATATACTCTGCATCCCTCCTCAGCACATATCCAAACGAATGTAATCTTGCCTCTCTGGCTTTGTCTCCAAACCTAATATACTTATTCCTAATCCTGTCCATCCTCGTCACACCCACTGCAAATCTTAACATCTTCAACTCTGCCACATCACGCTCTGACTCCTGCCTTTTTGTCAGTGCCACTGTCTCCAACCCATATAACATAGCTGGTCTCACTACCCTCTTGTAGACCTTCCCTTTCACTCTTACTGGTACTCGTCTGTCACAAATCACTCCTGACACTCTTCTCCACCCACTCCATCTTGCCTGTACTCTCTTCTTCACCTCTCTTCCACACTGACCATTACTCTGAACTGTTGATCCCAAGTACTTAAACTCATCCACCTTCACCGCCTCTACTCCTGCATCCTCACGATTCCTCTATCCTCCCTCTCATTCCCACACATATATTCTGTCTTAGTCCTGCTGACCTTCATTCCTCTTCTCAATAGAGCATTATTCCACCTCTCCAGGGTCTCCTCCACCTGTTCCCTACTCTCACTACAGATCACAATGTCATCTGCAAACATCATAGTCCACAGGGACTCCTGTCTGATCTTGTCTGTCAACCTGTCCATCACCATTGCAGATAAGAAAGGGCTCAGACCTGATCCTTGATGTAATCCCACCTCCACCTTAAACGCATTTGTCACTCCCACTGCAGACCTCACCGCTGTCACACTACCCTCGTACATATCCTGTACCACTCTTACATACTTCTCTGACACTCCCAACTTCCTCATACAATACCACAACTCCTCACTAGGCACCCTGTCATATGCTTTCTCTAAATCCACAAAGACACAATGTAACTCCTTCTGACCTTCTCAGTACTTCTCCATCAACACTCTCAGAGCAAACATCGCATGTGTAGTGCTCTTTCCTGGCATGAAACCATACTGCTGATCACTAATCATCACCTCCCTTCTTAACCTAGCTTTCACTACTCTTTCCCATAACTTCATGCTGTGACTGATCATTTTAATCCCTCTGTAGTTACTACAGCTCTGCACATCACCCTTATTCTTAAAAATCGGCATCAAAACACTTTTTCTCCATTCCTCAGCCATCCTCTTACTTTCCAAGATTTCATTAACCAATCTAGTTAAAAACTACACTGCCGTTTCACCTAAACACCTCCATGCTTCCACAGGTATGTCATCTGGACCAACAGCCTTTCCGTTCTTCATTCTCTTCATAGCTATCCTTACTTCCTCCTTGCTAATCCACTTCACTTCATGATTCACTATCCACACATCATCCAACCTTCTCCCCTCTCATTCTCTTCATTCATCAACCCCTCAAAGTACTCTTTCCATCTGCTCAACACACTCTCCTCATTTGTGAGTATGTTTCCCTCATTATCCTTTATCACCCTTACCTGCTGCACATCTTTACTAGCTTGGTCCCTCTGTCTAACCAATCAGTACAGGTCCTTTTCTCCCTCTTTAATGTCCAACCTTTTATACAACTCATCATGCACCTTATCCTTAGCCTTCACCACCTCTCTCTTTGCCATGCACCTCATCTACTTATACTCTGGTCTACCTTCTTCATCTCTTTGACAATCCCACTTCTTCGCCAACCTCTTTCTCTGTATACTCTCCTGTACTTCTTCATTCCACCACCAGGTCTCCTTGTCCTCCTTCCTCTTTCCAGATGTCATACCAAGCACCTTTCTAACCATCTCTCTTACTAGCTCTGCTGTAGTTACCCAGCTATTCGCTAACTCTTCACAGACACCCAGTGCCTGTCATAACTCTTCCCTGAACATCATCTCACAATTACCCTTTTTCAGTTTCCACCATTTGATCCTTGGTGCTGCCCTCACATTCATCCTCCTCTTCTTGATCACCAATGTCATCCTACAAACCACCATCCTATGCTTCCTAACTACACTTTCCCCTGCCACCACTTTACAGTCTCCAATCTCCTTCAGACTGGCCCTTCTACATAAGATATAATCCACCTGTGTGCATCTTCCTCCACTCTTGTATGTCACCCTATGTTCCTCCCTCTTGTTAAAATACATATTCATCACAGCCATGTCCATCCTTTTTGCAAAATCCACTACCATCTGACCTTCTGCATTCCTTTGCTTAACACCATACCTAACCATCACTTCCTCATCCCCTCTGTTCCCTTCACCAACATGCCCATTGAAATCTGCTCCAATCACCAGTCTCTCACCCTTGGGTGCAGTCATCACCACTTCATCCAACTCACTCCAAAATTTTTCTTTCTCATCCATTGCACACCCAACTTGTGGAGCATATGCACTAACAACATTCATCATTACACCATCAATTTCCAGCTTCATAAACATCACTCTATCCAACACTCTTTTCACCTCCAAAACACTCTTAGCATACTGTTCCTTCAGGATAATGCCTATGCCATTTCTCCTCCCATCCACACCATGATAAAACAATTTGAAACCACCTCCGATACACCTAGCCTTGCTCCCCTACCATCTCGTCTCTTGCACACACAATATACCAACTTTCCTTCTGTCCATCATATCAGCTAGCTCTCTCCCTATACCAGTCATACTGCCAACATTCAAAGCCTTCGGGCATGCCTTCCCCCTCTTGTCCTCCTTCGGCCAACAATAGCCCAATTTCCACCAGCACCCTGTTGGCCAACAGTACTGGTGGTGGTCATTGTTAACCTGGGCCTCGACTGATCCGGTATGTATTTTTGTACTGTTGTCTGCATGTATGATTTGGCAAAATTTTATGCCCAATGCCCTTCCTGATGCAACTCTCCCCATTTATCTGGGCTTGGGACCGGCACAAAGAAATGCACTGGCTTGTGCATCCCCAGTGGCTGGGTTAATGAAACATGCACTATTCTTCCAAATTTAAAATTGAAAAGTATGTCGAGATAAACAGAATCAGAATTAAAAAAAACACAAACAATGCCACTTTGGAAACGGTATAAGTGGAAAACAGCAAATAAATGCAAAACAGAAAAGAAAATCCACTTCACCTCCACGACTCAAATCATGTAAAACCAGGACATATTTTTTAAGGTAAAATCAAGATGTATTTATTAGGTTAGTGCTTTCATGCCTCAACAGACACTTCTTCAGACCATAAAACAAATAAAAAGAAGTCATTATATATACATCACATTACTTTCAAATCAACCTATCACAAACAACTAGCAATAAAATCATTTAAACAACCTCCTTCCCTTCAAAAAAGGTTTTAAAGCGGCAGGGCCATTCAAACCTGGAAATGTGTCACTGTTTAACCTAATGATCCAGTTTGTCTCCCTTTGTTCAAGGGTATTATTTAAGTCACCTAGTCTCCCATTACTAATAAGCTGTTCCAGTACTTTAAATTTAAAATTATGTGAGTCATTAGTATTCATGACGTGTGTTGCAAGTGCATTAATGGGGTCATTATTCCTAATAGCTAATAAATGTTCCCTAACCCTTTCTAACTGTCTTTTTATTTTACCCACATAAAAACACGTACATGACTGACAAGTAACCAAATAATCAACAAAAGTACTCTTGCAGTCTGCCATACAATGTATAAAGTACTTATAATGGGTCACCGGGTGCTCATAAACATGGGATGTATCTATAAATATACAAAAATTACATTGTCCAAATTACCATGTTATATGACCCCACCAATGCACTTGCAACACACGTCATGAATACTAATGACTCACATAATTTTAAATGTAAAGTACTAGAACAGCTTGTTAGTAATGGGAGACTAGGTGACTTAAATAATACCATTGAACAAAGGGAGACAAACTGGATCATTAGGCCCTGTCCCTTTAAACCTTTTTTGAAGGGAAGGAGGTTGCTTAAATGATTTTATTGCTAGTTGTTTGTGATAGGTTGATTTGAAAGTAATGTGATGTATATATAATGACTTATTTTTATAAGTTTTATGGTCTGAAAAAGTATCTGTTGAGGCATGAAAGCACTAATCTAATAAATAAGTCTTGATTTTACCTTAAAAATACGTCTCGGTTTTACATGATTTGAGTCGTGGAGGAGAAGTGGATTTTCTTTTCTGTTTCAGATTTATGTGGTGATAAATGTTTGCTAGGTTATGAAAAAGAACTGTGTTTGTATATAAGTTCTGTAGTTTATTTAAGAAAAAAATGTAGTACATCCATCTACCTTATTTAATGTCATTAAGTTGAATTTCAGTTTGGCTTTTTACATATTCATGATTTAAAAAGTATAAGGGGTGTTTTCACTTTATTACTTTATGTGAACATTAACTTTAGTCCAGGTAGGTTAAGGTTAAGATTCTACCTTGAGGTGCTCATTCATTTACTTAATTAATTAATAATTTAGAAGATTCAGTCACATGATATTTTTAAATACTTTTTATATAGTCATTTGAATGTTCCTTATTATCTGAAGAAGTCTGGCCACTGTGCTAGACGAAAAGCACTTAAGGATATTGTTTATTGCTTATTTTGCTTTTTGTGATTTTATTAAACCTCAGTCCTTCACTTGTCAAGTTATCGGCTGCTACATTTTTTATTTTATTATTAAGGTTGTTTTTTCTTGTGTTTCAATCATATGAAAAAGTCCCCCCCCCCCATGCATGTGAAGCACACAACTGCTGTAACACAGCATGTGCAGGTTACAAAATGGGATGCAGAACACGACAATCATAGCGGGTGTCAGGTAACTGTTTATACTGGACACAGAATATTTGCAGATGGGTCATCTCCATCACCACAGCTTGTGGATGCATGAGTTCCTAAAACCTTGGTGACACTTATCAAAGGTAGCAGACCTTTTCACAGATTAGGGATGCACAAGTATGCTGAATGCCACCATTGCCCTGTCAGCCTATCATACACATATGAACCTGTGGAGCCATGCACTTATTGTGATGTACCTTGCTGAAGACACATTTCTGCTGTGCTGACATGCCATCCTGTGCTGCTTTATTGCCACTGTGTATCCATATGTTACCCCAACAGACTCCTGAATCAGAAACATAAACAGGTCCTTGACATACCTGTCATTGTGTAACTATACAGACATTATAACATCATACAACATAATGTACACAGAAGTATGTGGCATACATGTAACAAATACCAGCATAAAGTATCTGTCATTAACCACTACAAGTGGCATGACAAAACAACAAATCATTACACAAGATAATGTTAACTAATATAGTTACCCTGTAGGTCAGACACATAGCTGCATTTCCCTGCATCGATGGTGAGGATGACAGGCATGTGGCACAGTTATCATCACTTGCACAAGGTGTTGTGTGGGGGTGTTGGAGACCTAGGCTGACCCAAAGGGTTGACAGAATGTATGTGAATCAGGAAGAGAAGCAGGTAAGATGAACCATGGAAAGGTGTCGTGCGTGTCTGTAGGTGACCTGCATTTGAGCATACCTCTCAACCTCTTAGAGTAAGAAATCTGGACAAAGCCATGAAAAAAGTGGTACAAATAGGGACAATTTTTAAATATTGCTCTTACAAACTTAGAAAGCTGATAGAATAACAGGTTTTTGCATTAGCATGAATTTTCTGAAGGGTATGAAGTCTAAAACTCAAATGACTGTCATTATTTTCTAACTTCAATCTTTGATGATTTGCCACTAATTTTCCAGAAAGCCACAATTTTATGAAAAACGGACCAAAAATATAAGGCAAAAATCTGGATATTCTGCGAAAATCTGTACAGTTGAGAGGATGTCTGTGTGTGTGTGTGTGTGTGTGTGTGTGTGTGTGTGTGTGTGTGTGTGTGTGTGTGTGTGTGTGTGTGCGTGCTAGCCCTATATGTGTGTATGTTGGACAGCTTTGGACCGTACATGGTAGCGTTGACAGTCCACTGTCTCCGGTCCTGAACACTGGAACTGGCTCTGCCAGGAGTTGCACTGGCACCTCCATATCCAAGGTCAGAAGAGGCGCTAGTACTTGACAGTGGCTGATGTCTGCTGGGACCATGTCCTCAACAGGGACATTCAGGACCAAAAGTCCATGGTCTGCCACATTATGGTGTGGACAGCACACTCCCCTCTGTAGTACTCGATGTACTGGCACTATGGGAGTGTGATTGTGCATGGCCACATGGACTCTCAATAGATAGGTTTGCTGACCTACATCCATGAGACTGACTCTCAACTGCAACCACACATTCCAGCACAAACAATGTGTGGTCCAAGACAGACACTATCCCAACTCACCTTCTGGACATCGCATCAGTCAACAGATCCAGGGTGTCCCCAATGCGGTGGAGGCAGTCACGGATGTCAGACTGTGGTGAATCCATAAACCTAAGCATAGGTCTGGTGTTCCATTCAGAATGTGCCTCTGCCTCCATGACAGCAGAAACATGCGCCAGGTGACCCATGATGTGACACCTGCAACAGGTGGTGGACGGACAGCAGGTTTCCTACAAGGACCTCTATCAATTCACCTGTGTGGGACCTCACTGGCTTTCTGGTTGTGGCCAGTGTCTACACTCACTGCAGCCATAGGTGCCACACTTTCCTGTTAAATGTCCCCACCCTCTGACTGTCCAATATCTGTGACCAGGGACTGGGTATGTGCGGGCATACTGACTGTGTGTGGTGACAATGGAGGCAGAAGTGGGATGTCTACCTCAGGGACAGAGTCAGCCCCCAACACCCTCACCTCTGCCTCACTGTGGCCACCATCATCATCATCATGGGCGGCACAGTGGTGCAGCGGTTAATGCTGTCATCTCACAGCAAGAGGTTCTCTGGTTTGATTCTTGGCTAGGGTGCCTTCTCTGTGGAGTTTGCATGTTTTCCCTGCATTCGCGTGGGTTTCCTCCAGGTACTCCGGTTTTCTCCCACATTCTAAAGACATGCTTCTGGAGCATTTCTGCCCGGGCTTCCACTGAAAACAGGATCTGTGGAACCTAGTCAGACTTTCCCGGTCAACAAATGTTAAATAAATAAAATAAAAATAAAAATCAGAGTCCAAAGACACACTGACATCAGGTTGTGTAGGAGACAGAGACCAACCCCCCTCAGGTCACTTGTGATAAAAAAAGCATTACATGAATACCTCCACTATTGTGTATGAAAAACCCACCAATACTTATAATAACAAAGACCCACAACTGGATTAGTGGTCAAACATTTTTCTTCTCCACTTTTATCTAAAATAGACATCCTCAGAACAAAATGCACATTCAGCTGAAGACCTTTATAACAATCACTTCAGGTAAATCAAGTACAACATGACAAGTACAATATGCCTTTTAATTAAGCAATATGACACTATACTTGATAAAACAACACCTAAAAACCCAATTCACATGTCTTAACAAATATACAGAAATACAGATTTCACTGCCTAATTTAATGTCCTTTCAACCTTTTGTTTTTAAAAAGGCATTTTAGAGTAAATGCCTCATTTTAACCAGGAGGCTTATCTTTTCTTAACTATCACTGCCAAAGTGTTTCTATATGTTCAACTACACTCCTGTGATTACCCCCTCTAAAATCCTTATGTACCTGTTCCAGAATGGAAAATAAAATCATTCTACCCCTGTTTACACTGAAATTATCTTTAAATAGGGCATTATTATGTCCCTAACTTTAATAGAATATAAATGTTCCTTAACAAAACAGTGTCATGCTTACCAGGAGCAGGACCACAGCCTTGGCTAATACCTGACAGACCAGTGAAAAGTTAAGGGTGAGGTAATGTCAGGACCAATGCATGTTGCAGCACATCAAGGTAATACATCCATATATTTCACATTTACAGTAACTACTGTATTACTTGTTGTATTGGTCACATTCTGAGTATGAGAGTACAACTGAAGTAACCCCCCTCCAAAGAACAAAGACCTGTCACCCACGTAAATATATGTACAGGCTCACACACTGACTGCTACACTATTACAATGCTGATCAGAGTAAGCCTACCTCCACACTCCTTTGCTGTGGAAATTGTGGCACCCATCTCCATGATGTATGGTGTGAAGGATACCTGGGAGCTTTCGTGTGTGCCTAGGTTCAACAGGAATTCCTCAGTGGCAAAGAGAGGTTGTTCCACTGCAGGCTTTCCACAGTTAATGGCACGATCCCTGGCTACATTTGCTGGCTTTTGTCTTGTAGCATTGATTGTGTCCATTGCATGGTGTCAAACCTGTTCGTATGTCCTGCTCTGAAAGCCTTGCCAATCACATCATGGGCAACATCTACCCACAATGCAGCCCTGTGTACCCTATTTTGCCTCTTCCTGGACAGTAGGATGTGGAGATGTTGCCTCAGTCCTTCCAGTATAATTTCATTTTCAGCATCAGAGAAGGGTGCATGGCATCTGGTTACATGATTCCTGAAAGACAACAAAAGGGGAAGCCATTACAGGATCACATAAGTGGAAATATACTATGTAGAGATACAGCAAGGGCAAAATGGCTGTCACTGTTCTCTGCTTGCTCACACATATCATACTCCATAGTGTGCAAACATATTAACTGTGTGGATACAGCTGAGATTATAGCAATAGTTAGGTATTCCCATGTGTGCCATGAGAGATACTGCCATATGGTCATACACCCAACACTCGAGTCTACTGTGGTGTGTCCCCTATGGGCAACTCCCAATAATACATCATAGGAACAGTACCACACAATTAGCAGTGTGCTATTTACAACCCCTATAAAGGGACAGTCCAATGAAACCAGTGTGCCACAACAAAAACAGACAATGCACCCCTAATGTATTTTATTTCCTGTGTAGGTATAAGACAGGAGGAGATCAATTACATGTCATTATCACAGGTCTATGACAGGCTTAATGCTGTAATCCCTATTCCCCATACATCTGTTCACCCTTCTGCATCCTGTTGTACAGAAAATCAGTTACATACCTGATGTAGTGCAGTACTCCTCTGTTGATATGTGATGATAGTAAAGTTTTTACAGAGATGTGCTCTGTGTGAGGAAAGTCTCATACAGACTGGTTCCTCATAGCCAGTCGTTTGCCTTTTAAACATCGTTCTCATCAGCAGGTGATTCCCTCTAAACCAATCTCTGGGTCTCAAATTCTAATTGCAGCTAACACAGCTGATTTGCACTATCATCAGCCAATGACATGCAACCACTGAACAATATATAAGGTCCTTCTGTAGATTAGGGCCCCTTTCTGATAGGTTGTGCTGGACATTACTGAGGTGAGAAGACTACATTGTCACATAGGGTGGGTCTGTAGCAGAAACCTTACCATAGAGATGTGTATGCTACATGCTGCAACTGCTGCTGCAAATAATAGACATAGGCAGAGATTGTGAACACTTTGGAGGGCAACAACCTGTAAAAGTAACTGTCAGAGCTCTGTCTGCCTTATTGTAGAGGCAGAGCCAGAGTAAGGCTACCATTTCCACTCCAAATAAGGCATGTGTTTAAGAAATATTTTAGGCAATGGTGTCACTAATAGAGTACTAGGCAACATGTTTGATGTGTCCTTGGGTAAGATGGGGTATAAACATAACAATATGTCAACCATTTGGGCAACTGCCAGGCCATGTGTTACAGTCTGATAGTAATTTACAGCATAGGTTTGCCACCTTTCGTTGTGGCTAAAACCGGAGTAAGGCCACACCCCTCATGTCACCAGTAACCCCGCCCATCCCACCCCCTCTCCCGCCCACATTCCACCCATTTTGTGATGTCACATCAACATCACCAGGTGGGGAACGCCCTCTTTTTCCATTCCCACTGCGTGCTTTTGGCTGATTTACTATGCTTTTCTGTAAAAAAGCATAGTAAATCAGCCGATTTACAAACCCTTATAGTCTGTTTCCTTTTTGAAACAGTATACTGGAGTTTGTACAGTGTTTTCTGGACTACTGGAGAATCAGTTTGATTTCCGAATAATCCAGAAAAAAAATGGAGGGGTGGCAACCCTAGCTCCTGGTAAAAAAAAAACAACAATAAATAAAATCAAAGCAGAACTTATTCTCACTGAAAATCTGACAGAAAAGCTCCAACACTGGCAAGGATTTTGTATATACCAAGACTGCAATCACACATTTCTAAAGAAATGCTAAATTACAAGAAAAAAAAAAGAAATAACAATAAGGAAATGAAAATCACAACTATAACTAAACCTGAATTAGAGTAACTGTAGGATGCAGAAACTAACAGTTTAACAAAGTGAGTCATTGGACATCATGACAAACTTAAAAAATGTCACAGACCACTTTCAAGTTCGTTTGCATTTAATATATATGCATATATACATACTATGACATACACACATATATAGAGAGACTTGTCAGATACAAATGGGTATATGATCAACAGCAACTAAAAAGTAGTTGAAGACCAACAGCTCCAGTATCTACGTGTTAGAAAAAGCTAGTTTGAAATAAAAACAAATAAAAGTATAACACAAAAAGTCTAAAAACGTGGTGAGTTATGTGGTAATCGGATACCGTAGAAAGGAGAACATCCACAGTTTTTCCAAATAGAAAAACGCGGGACTGAAAAACCTAAAGGTAGGGTATGTAAGTGTTCATACACTTTAAACACATAGCACTTATTATGAGCATCTGGAAGTTGAACTGTCAAACTCAAAACATAAGTTCAAGACTTTGGAAGCACTCGACGAATGACAACTTGTTCCTCCTTTTCACCAACATTTCTCAAACAAAGGTTGTCATTTTAATTTTTTCAATCAATCCCCTCATGCCAAGATCTTTCTAAATACAGCCATTCACTCCTCTTCTGCTACCACAAATCTGTACTTCCTGGATGAAGTATGAAAGGCCTGACAGCAGCTCCAGGCGGAAATAACTTGAGCTGCTAATGCATTGTCAAGGAAGATTCTACAGTGCTCTCTTACACTCAGAAGGTTCGCAGGGTGGAGGCTTGACTCCAATGCACTCCTCACTCACCTCTTCAATATTCTACACAATTATCCCACATCCTGTCCATTTCTTCTACCAGTCCCCTAAATCTTTACTTCGACAACCACAAAATAAATAAATAAAATAATAATAAAAAAATCCAAGCTCAGCGGACCTGTTACAAAATAAGACTGCTTTACATTTAGAGGATCAGAAACTTAACAGCACAACATCTAGTGCTTCTGCCAAATATGAATACCAAAACCCTTTGACAGTCACTAGGTACAGACAGTCCATGCTCAACAATAATGCTGACATTAACTTTATTATCGCTAAGCTTACTTGGTCAGCAACAACGACTATTATTCCTAGCATGGGGGTCCTTCACAGAAAAGAAGTCACAGACTCCTTAACTCCTAATTTCTAGCCAAATGCTGTGCACTCATGCCTTACTGCTGCTGGTACCAAGAACTCCCTCATTTGGTGCTAAAAAGCCACTGCTACATCAGCTAAGGCTTAGAGGTGCAGTTCTCAGGGCAGAACATCTAGTCCTGAGCCAATTGACCAACTCTTATCGGTACTTGATTGGTAAACACCACCTGGAGGCAAATGTTCAAGTGCGGTGTCACAGCAGCTGACTGTAAATGGAAATAACAGCTATAAAATGGAAATTCTTAAACGTTGCTCTTAGTAGAGTATATCATTCATTTCAACCAAATGTTTCACAGCTCGAATATTAATGCCATGTATTGATGTTTCCTGCAGATATAGGAGTGTGTTGATAATGTGTAGGTACACATCGCATTCCCTGAACCTTCTTTATGTTTTGAGAAAAAATTAACTCTTTTTGGCGAACATCTCACCTGCTATAAGTCAAACAAAATTTCAAACAGTGTTGAAGTTTCCATAAAAGTGTGCAAATTAATGAGCCTTCTTAATTTATTGGTAAGATATTATACTGTGTCCGGAGTCTGGTTTTGAATTAAATTGTTAACCGGACAATTTGACAGAAAACTGGATAGTCCGGTCAAAAAATGGACAGCTGGCAACCCTAAGCATGTATGAGGGCAGGTTTTGTTACAAGCAGGGACTTCCAATGTTTATGTTAGCTGTGCAGCTGTGATAATCTGCACAGTGACTTTGGAAGGATTGTGTGGTGCACTCTGATATTAATGACCCTCATTTGCAGTACCTGCATTGACATTCTGTGTGAATGCATATTAATGCATGAAGTGACACTTTATGCACATATAGTTTTGTATAGGGATATGTGAAGTGTGTTCCTACCTGTAGGCCTGTGACCTCCATCAGTAAAAAGCAGACATGTCATTTGAAATGCATTGTGTGGATAAAGAGTGCATGAGTTACTCTTTAATTGCTGCCTTCACAATACTGTAAAGCCACTTCTACACTCCACTGGATTTGAGCCCAGGACTGCGTGTGGCAAAATGCATTGTTTGTAAGGCAATTAACAGACTGAGTTACTGAGTCACTGCTGCAGCAGGTGCATTTGCAATATGTATGTGCACACATACAGGATAGACATAAATTTTCTACATTCATCACTATCTGCATGGCTTTATATGGATGTATGTGTGCCCCAGGGTCCAAGCTGAACATGTATTTTGCAATTAATGCCTTAGCAGGTGTCTTTCTGCATGTTGCTGCTGAAGGACACATTTACCTGCTATCACGGCAATCGCTTACATCCATTATTATGTCTTTGGCTTTCTAGTGGTGTACTATTGCACCAGGGTCCAAGGTCCAGTCCCATTTTTAATCTTTTTAATTTAATTACTTTTTAATCAAGTTTGGGCAACACAGTGTGGAGATACAGTGTTCAGCTCCACTGAAACACGCTTAATGACTGTAACTGGCAATTACTATGTTTTCTTTAAACCACCTGCTTTAAATAAGAGTTGCGTAGTGTGTCAGGTTAATGCAGTGGTCTGCTGGTGTAGTGGTCTTGGGCTCGAAATATGGGACAGGTGTTTATTTTACAGGTGTGTATTACAAATTTGTAAACACGTATAGTTAATATAGCTCTATTTAGCTAAGCTTAACAAAGCTGTGTAATGCCACAGTCCGCACAACATGCTAAAAAATATAAGAAAAGAAAAATGGGGAGATAGCAAAGTGGTGAAATGGGGTGCAAGCAGTGCAAGCAGGGGAAAAACATAGAGAAAGGCAGGTAGGGATGTGCAGGAAGGGTGTAGGAAAGAACCATAGATATCCATTTCTTGTACAGCAACAACTGTGCACGTTGACAGAATTTGTACATGACCTTGGACTCTCAGCCCCAGAGAGAGGGGTGAGGACAGCATAACTGTATTGTCAAGCCAACTGGACCAAATTATATGTGTCCAGTAGGCACGTGTGCAAATCAGAGAGTTATGTATGAGATGATATTTTTTTTGGGGACAAGTGCCCATTTTATTTTTACGGTGAGAGTGGAATGTTGGAGAAGGGACACAAGTACATGTCAGGGAGGTACGTTATTTTGGTGAGGATGCATTTTCAAATAGACAAGACAGCAGACAGAGGTGGTGTGTGACACATGAGGTGGGTGAACACCTTGGATAAGTATAGTGTTGTGGAATCCAAGTCCCATGTGCCTCCAGACAGGAGCAGAATGACTCACATCCCCACCCGTTGGACTGTTGGCACTGCTCCTTCACTGCCCTGAGAGTGGCAGTGCCGGAGGCTGGGCACCAGATTGAGGCTGCCCCACTGGGTCAGCCAGCATGCACTCAATCCAGTGTAGGCAGCGGTCAAACACAGGGTAGACTATCCTGTACACCAAGACTGGCAGCTCATCCTGGTTGACAACACCTCCTCCACTACCGCTCACAGAGGGGGACTGCCCCCATCCCATGAGGCATACCACTAGACGCAGCAGATGGTGCAAAGGCAGCAGAGGGGGCACCACCAGTCTGGATTTCAGACATGCTAGAACTCAGTGCCACTGCCGTTTGAGGCAAGGTAGGCAGATCAGCCAGAACTGGCTTACCTTGACATGCTGTGGTGAATGAGGTACAGCAATAAATTAAGGCTAGTAATAACCAAACCATTGTTAGCATTCACAGAATGGAACATCATTTTCATTCATCCAAATACATATTAATGTATAAAGTAAAACACAACTACCAACCAGTACCAGAACTTGGGTCCACCAAAAAAATTGTAGAACACAAAAATGTAAAACAGGATCCAAGGACGACAAAAGAACTCAAAACTAAATCTGTTTTTATTATACAAATTGTAAGAGCGTAAGCGCTTTTGTAGCAAAGCTACTTCATCAGATGCATAAAACATTTAAAAAATCAGTCCATTAAATACTATAGTTGAAAAATCACATGACTAATTAACTTTCTTAAAGACCTATGCCTTAAAATACACTCATTAAACAATGTGCGTACACATAAATGTACAGCCTTCTACAAATATAAACCATCTTAAATTACTCTATGCAGCATAAGTGTGCATATATACATTTATACAAAACCATAGATATATAGAACATATATATATAAATATATATACATAAATATGTACATATGTACTAAAAAATGCTATGCAAAAATATGTAAAAATATATATATATATATATATATATATATATATATATATATATATATATAAAACAGTATTATTGTGTATATTTATACAATGATGGTTAAAGTCAAAAGCCAGACTATTTTTTATTTAAAGGTCTGGCTTTAAGTTTAAGTTTCAAAGGTACTCTGTCATTTAGGCCATGGCCATAATCTCAATGTAATCTAACTATCCATTTTGCTTCTAATTGCTCAGTTTGATTCCTGATATCACCTTTCCTTATATTTTCATATATACATCCTATTACCATAAACTTAAAGATATGAGATGCATCTGTATCCGCAGTGTGTTTAGATAAGGCATTAACTATATCACCTTTACCTATATAATAATAGTGTTCTTTAATCCTGTCTCTAAGCAATCTATCAGTCTTACCAATATAAAATGTCATACAAACTGAGCAATAAGCCAAATAAACCACATGGGCCCTGCTGCATGTCGCAGAGACATTAAAACTATACACTTTATTCTGGTCAGGATGATTAAATTTACCTGTACTGTCAATGTATTTACAAACTTGACAATGTCCACATGCAGCAGTGCTTCCTTGGTTCAAATTTGTGGGTATACTCCTAGGATAACATAAACATCTCTTTAGGGACTTCATATTTTATATACAAACCCTGGTCTAATATCTACTATAGCTCTAATGTCATCATCTGTAGTCAGGATACCCCAGTGTTTCTCAGTAATTTCTTTATATTGCTTAATGTCACTTGAATAAAACAAGCACACTTTTAACTTGTTATTTTTCTGTACCTGCAAATTATCAGTGTATTTTTCAGCAAAGTAAGGCCTAGCCTTACTAGTTCTTAAACCGGAGACTATTTTGATACTATCTTGCACATCCTTGTGTGTATAGCCCCTAGTGGCAAAGGCATCCTTCAAGGAATCAGCTTATCTAACAAATTCTGAATCTTTAACATTTAGCCTTGAAGCTCTATATACTTGGCTTCTAACCACACTTCTAAACACATGTGGTGGATGCATGCTTTCTTTATATAGGAAATGATTACAATAACAGGACTTTCTATATAATTCAGTTGTAATATAGCCATTGGTATCATAAATTACTTTAACATCCAGAAATTCTACAAACTCAGCTGACATTTTATGGGAGAAATTAAAAAATGAGGTAGTATTATTGACATAAAAGATAAACCCATATAAAACTTTAATGGGGCCTTCCCATAAAAGAAAAATATCATCCACAAACTGACGATAGAATATAACATACCTACTGAAAGGTCCCTTAAAAACAAACTGTGCTTCCCAGATTCCCATGGCTACATTGGCATAGCTATGGACACAGGATGTGCCCATAGCTATGCCATGTTTCTGTCAATAGAAGTTATTGCCAAAAACAAACACATTGTTATTTAAAACACAATCCAATAGTACTCATATTAACTCAACTTTTCTAGTATCAAAATTAGTAAATCTCTCTAAAAATTGTTTAACATATGCAAGCCCTTCATTATTCGGAATAACCGTGAAGAGAGAAGTGACATCTAAAGTCACTAGATGCAAACTATCTGATTTACCTTGTTTGTCATAAGTATTCATAAATAAAAATAAATCGCTTAAGAAATGTTGAGTATCCCTTAAAATACGTGGACATGTGTTTAAGGCAGGTCTCAATTGTTTTTCAATAAAAATAGAAGCAGGTTCCATACGTCAGTTTCTTCCTGCTACAATAGGGCATATAGGAGGGTGTACTGGGTCTGTGTGTAATTTTGGCAGGCCTTGAATGACAGTTACTAAAGCATCTTTAAGACAAATAACCAAACAACTGCATGTCAGTCAAACCATCATCAAGAGAGAGAAAAACAATCCATTACTGACAATGCAGACTGTATCCCTGAAAACACTGATAATAAATATTCCACAGGTGTGTAGTATCAGTTCTGAGTACAGTGACTACAATTCTCCTATAGGTGATGTAGTACGTACATACCTCTCAAGCTGTTAGCATGGATCAGGGTGGACCAAGCAATAACAACTGCAGGTACACAACTACACAGAACACATAATGTGGACTTCTGTAACTACCAAGGTGTTCTGTAAACAATTTGTAATATATTGCATTCCAGGTAACCATTTTTCTGGTAATACTGTGACAGATAAATTAGGCAGTTTTAATTGCATTACGTGAAATTCTGACAATTGAGAGGCATGCTTATGTACAGTACATAAACTAGACATCATTCATGTCTTAGTTGGCAGGCATGGGAATATAACCCAATAGTTGTGACCGCAGGGGACATCTGCAAAAAATTTAACTTTATTGGTATTGCTGGTAACTGTCTGTGAAATGTTATCACAATCATATCTGCTCATAACAGGGGCTACCTCACCCATAATCCATATGTCATTTGTTCCTGGAGTAGGAGAAAAAAAGAGCATTATGTGACTGAATTTGTTTTGCACTCTAGAAATATTACAGTGCTATACTAGACTGCAGTGACAGTAGAACACACATGCATGGCATACAGCAATACTGCATTTATTGAAACAGATCTCTTTAGGCATCAACTATGCTGCTTAACACTTTATTGTTATTGCTGATAAGTGTCTGTGAAATGTAATCACAATCATATCTATTCATAACATGGGCTTCGTCATCCATATATCTTTTGTTCCTGGAATGGGAGAAAAAGACAGCATTATGTTACTGAATTCATTTTGCATTCCAGAACTATTGCAATGGTATACTTGACTGCAGTGACAGTAGACCATACATGCATGGAATACAGCTGTACTGCATTTATTACAACAGATTTCTGTAGGAATCAACAATGCTGCTTAACACCTTAATTAGCATTGCTGATAAATGTCTGTGAAGTCCACACAATATCTGCCCATAGAGTGGCTACCTCACCCATATACCTTTATTACCTGGATTAGGAGGAACAGAGAGCATTATGTGACTGATATTGGCCTGGAGACAGTGTTACACTTGACTACAGCAACTTTACTATAGACAAGCAATGCATACAGCTCAACTGCAATTGTTATGACAGCACAATCCTGCTGTACACCATTTTGCTTACTGTTACTGGTATTGTTTATTGTTTATTGCAATACAGTTATTGTTCATTTATTACACTACAGCTCTACTTGCCCATGTATTGCACTACAGTTTTTATGGTGTATACCTTATTGCAGTAAATGCTTTACTCTTTCTTGCTTATTGTACTACAGCTAGCATTATAAACCTGTACATACCAAAATCACCACTCAACCTAGCCAGGCACCTGGCATGAGATTCGACATTATGAGCCCTCTCAACTGCAGCTGTTGGGAGAGAAGTACACCATTATTATACCAGTTTTGCAGACATTCAGCTTGTATATTGGTAAAACAAAAGAGAACATACTTACATATTTGTGGGGCATTCCTAGCTCTAGCTTCTTGGATCCAGGTGTCCAAGGTTCCCCCCTTTCTCCTCTTCAGGTCATCATAATGGTGACTACACTACTCATCTGTGTGAGGGATACCAGTGAGACTGGTGGATCCCCAGACCAACTAGTCCCAGGCCTCTGCCTTACACTCCAAACCCTGGAAACCACCCTGCAGCAGACTGGGTCCATGATTTTTTACCAGGAGCACAGAAAAGATGCTGGACTCCTGAACACTCCATCTCTGTGCCCAAAAGCACGCACCTTCACCAGCATCGCCTGCCATATCACCAGTTGATCAGACTCCAAACACTGTTGCAGAACTCCCATTATTTCACCTAATATAGGCTGTTTTTTTTATTTTTATTTATTTACATTTGCTTACCGGGAAAGTCCAACTGGGCCAGAAGCCCATTTTCAGCAGAGGCCTGGGGAGAAAAGCTTCACATAAATACAAGCAATATGCAATAATTATATAGTACATAATGTGATTCTAAAAATAAGTAGAACTTCCTATTGAAAACTGCAATTAAATATATAAAGAGAGTTAATTTATTTACATATTAATTTCAGTGTGATCTTAATACTAATGGATTTTAACTTTGTGTGCATATTTAGTTGAAGTGTTTATTATGAAGATGTTCTGATTTCTTTATATCACATGATGCATTCTGGAATTTTTAAATGATCTTTTCTTAACATTCAATTTATTTACACTGAAGACATCTTCATTAAATAATGCAAAAGAGCTATAACATTATCTGGAGAATTGCATTCAAGAATTTTACAAAGAAGCATGGGATCAGAAGAGATCCTCCTTGCTGAAAAAAGCAAATAAAATGGAGCATCTGAGCTTTTGCCTATGAGAAGACTACCTCAGATAGACTATCCTGGTCAGGCACATATGTGAACCTGTGTCTCTAGCCATAATGTTAGTGCAATCAACCCTGCACCAAACCATATGGATGCCCACTGGGCAAGAAGTAGATAAAGTCTTGAGCACTTCTTCCAACAGCCCACACTCAGAGGGGAAAACTTTTCCAGTTCCTGATTCTTTATGGTGAAATGTAATCAGGATATAAGATAAACAGTTGTGGGATCTATCCTTCAAAATGGCAAAGGAGAAAACCCCTCTGCTCACTCTGTTGAAAGCACTGGAATTTTTAACTGCTGACTCTCTGGGTTCTGCACTAAAATGACAAGATCGTGCAGCAGTCAGGCTATTATGCTCTCTCAGGCCTTCAACAAATATAGCAGAATGCTTATAAAGAATGTTCTCTTTCATGCAAGTCACAAAATCAGAGTTTGTGTGTTTTCAAGATGCATATATGGCAACAGTGATAAGTGGCTCCACAGAGGAAATGACTTAAGACTCTTCATTCTTCTCCAGAAATAAATAATGCAGACATTTCTGAAAGAAAGGAATGGGGCCAAAGACAATTCTGTAGAGGGATCCATAAGCCTCAAGGTCTCTTCAAAGAAGGGATGTGACTCATAAATACAAGTCTCACATAGATCTTCCATAAAAGCTACAAATGAACATTCACTTGCAGACCAGAAATATGAAAATACTACTCTTCCAAATAAACAATTTTGCCAGTATAATTTTCTCAAATAAGAAAATTAGGAATGTTTTTAACAGTTAAGTGAACATCAGTAATGAGTCTACTCAAGAAATGAAAAGCAGTTAAATAACCCATGGCTTCTAACAGTCAAGAAGAGTAAAATATGCATTAAGAAAGCCCCCCCCCCCTGCACCCTTATGGCAGAAGTGTCCAGCCAAGGACCCATCTGAGTTGAGATTTCTGGAATAAGGCTCAGTCTTGGGCTTTCCCTTTGGTTACTTTGTTTAAAATCATTTAACTTCACTTGTATTTAAGCATCATGTTTGCGCAGGTTTGCACTCCATTTACCAGAGCTAATCAGACATAGCAATGTTGCCCTGCAAGCAACTCAGCTGGGAATTGTAAAGCACTTAAGCAGCTTTCTACCCTAAAAACCACCATGCTGCTTAGCAGTATGCAAACCAGCTAAGCGCAGCTAAGCATTGTGAAAACTGTGGTAGAGCAGTAGCATTGTCACCTCACCGCAAGAGGCTCTCTGATTTGATTCTCAGCTGGGGTGCCTTTTGTGCAGAGTCTGCATGTCCTCCCTGTGTTCATGTGGGCTTACTCTGGGTGCTCCAGTTTCTTCCTTGGCTTTGTTCCAAGTTGGACTTTCCCAGCAAAGAAATATTAAATAATGAAATAAAAATAAATAAATATTTCACATATTTGCTTTTAAAATTAAATATATGTAATAAATTAAATTCCAGACATCTTATCACTGGTATGGATGCAAACCCAGGGCCTACTAAACATTAGGCTGTATCCCTACCCATTTAACTACATGGATAATATGAAAACTGGTATACCTTCACATATACTACTGGGCTACCTGTAGGCAAAGCTAAGCACCGTATCATGTTGCACAAACATGCTTAAATAGACCCAGATGTAAATAATTAATTACATCCAGTTCCTATTTTCAGATGTCTAGCAAGTGTCAACTATGTATGTATGAGTGCTGCTCAGCTCTGATGCACTCTCCACCATGCCACACAAACAGCAACTAAAATAAAACACAAAAACCACAAAAATATTTAAAATAACAAAAATACATAATTATGATAATTAATGACATCTGGTTTCTATTTTTAGATGTCTGGCAGGTGTCATATGTGTGAGCACAGCTTGGCATTGCTGCATTCAGCACCATGCAGACATACAAAAAAAACAGAAAAAAAATTAAAATAAAATATTACACATTTGACACAATTCACAGCATTTCAACAGTAGCAGGGGTAGTACAGGCCATCCACAACCACAGGTAGCCTCTACCCTTCTGCCTATATGGATTCAGTAAGCCTGTTCCTGTGCTGTCCATCAGCAGCACATCATCATTAATATGCATGGCACACTGCCGAGAGAGAACTGTGGCCATGTACACGGATACATTCCATGTAGGCTGTACATGGTGCCTACATGGAGTTTATTAAATCCTGGGGTCTGTGTTTTTTCACTACCTTCTTTTTTCTTTAAACATTTCTTGTACATATTGTACTATATTATTCATAATCCTTTTTTGGGTTTTTTATATTTCTCCTTTTACACTTTTTATTTCTATTATCACACTATCATCTTCCTTTAATAATCTACTTAAGTAATGTGATACTTCTTCTCTTTTTCCTCATAAACATATATTTGCTTATACAACAATTCTTGGGTTTTTATTGATTTTTTTCATATAATTCTTTTTCTTTGTAAAAGTACTTTCTAGCATTATGTTCTAAAAATTCCAATGCATCATTATATGGTCTTGCATATTTTGTATCTACTTTTCTGACATCATACTGCCACAGTAAAAAAAAAACAAACAAAAAAAAAAAACTTTTTTTATTTTTCCTTACACATCATCAACCATTTAGACCAATTTATATAAAATGTTATCACAGTGATATATTTCCATAACTATATTATTAATCTCTTTCCTTCTTCATTCCATGCTTTCACATTTGTGCTTCATATCCCTTTCACCCAAATTTAATAAACTCCATGTAGGAATAGTGTAAGTCCTACACAGAGTGTACTGTGGCTGTGTCTGCAGCTCCCCCTCGGCAGCACGCCATGCATATTAATGAAGGCATGCTGCTGAGAGACAGCCATGAAACACTGTTACAGATTCAGTATAGGGGGTGTGTTACAGTGTCCACAGATGAGTAACACACCCCTTGCACTGTGAAAGTTCCATATGGCACTTAAATAATAAAGTGAAACACATCTAAATTTTTTTTGTGTTTGTGCAGCATGATACATGCCAGGCATCTAAAAATAGAAACTGGATGCATTTAATTTTTCAGAAAAGTCAAGTTTAAGCATAGCTAAGCAGATTTGTGGGGTGCAGCACAGTGCTCAGCAGTGCTTAAATATAACTGAGAGCTATATAAAATTGAATAGTTGTAATTACCATACCTTCAGTAAGTGTATGGTTAGCATCACAGCCTTGTGTGCATAGGTGAATGGTTTGAATACAGGCCATTCAGCTTTTACATGTGATAGGAAAATGTTATAAAAATAAAAATATATTTTTAAATATGTATACATCAATATTTGTTAACTGGGTTAGTCCAGCTAGACTAGAAACCCATTTTCAGTGGAGACCCGAGGATAAAAGCCCCAGTTACACATAAGTGTCCAATACATTAAAGTCACACTCCAAGATAATGTAGTTAAAAGCATAATTTTAGGAGATATAAAAGTAAAATAGATACACATAATAATAAAGTATCATTAATGAACAATTACATTTAATATATTTTTTAAAAAAATCTGATTTTCCCGTAGCTATGTTCTGCTTAAATAGGACTCATTTGAGCAGTACTTAGCAATGTGCAGCTCTACTTAGCTGGTTTGGGTACTGCTAAGGAATGCCCATTTAAGCAGTCCTCAGCTCAGCTAAGCTGGTTTGCGCACTGCTAAGCATTGCTAGGTTAAGCACTGCTCAGCTAAGCTTAACAGGTTTGCGCGGTGCTAAGCTTCATTTAACATTTTTAAAAATGGCCTAATGGCAGCAAAGGGCAGGAAATCAGCCTTATGTAAGCTGAACAGGCAGGAATACAGGCAGAACCTGTTAGAGTTTGATCACTGCAGGAGCTATGGCTGGATTTGGAGAAGGTGCATGCTTCCGGTCAAAGTGCTGGGGCATTTTGGAGTCCAGGGTCATGGTTGGGCTCCTTTGAAAGTCCTTGGTGACTGGCTCCTGCAGTGCCAGTACCAGGGCTCAGAATACAATTCAGAGGCCTGAGACTAGCTGGCACATGACTTCACCACTGCAACTGGCATCCCTTGCACTGATGAGCAGGTGTGTCATCATTATGATGACTTGAAGCATAGAAAGGGGGCTCTTGGCCCAATGGATCCAAGACACTCGGGACTGCAATGTCCCAGAAGTTTGTAATTATAGGAACCATTGCTTTACCAAATTCTAGTATGAATATCTGATAGACAGGTAAGAATAATGGTGTGTTTTCCCCCCACAGCTGCAATCTGGAGGTCCATGCAGTTCACCTGGCCAGGATGTACCAAGAGCGTGGTGAGTACAGATATATCTTGGAATATATAGTAATCTAATTAAGAAAGAGTACAGTAGCAACTCCCAGTAGGTAGAGTCTGTTGTGAGTGTACTGAATGAATGTGTTCATAGACCTAGACTGATATAAGTGAGTATTGCCTGGTACAATTCAATATAGATGACAGTGTGAACCATGCTACTGTTACAGAAAGAAAGTTAATACTGCATTAATAATTCTTTTGGGAATAACATGTATACTACATTAATAATACATATTCTGGTAATAAGGTACACTGTAATTGAAAATGTGAAGGGAATATATTAACTGCATTCCTAATCTACAGGAAATACAGTACAACTGCAGTCAGCATAGGTTCATAGGTTAGGTTCATAGGTTAGTAGTAGGCTAACTGCCCTTTTGGGCCATTTGAAGCCTAGCCAGTTACCCCATGTGAGAATCAAACCCTGCACCTTGTGTCTTTAAGGTAAACACCTTAACCATTATGTCATCCTCCCACTCCCACCCTTAAGCTTAACCATTATGTCATCCTCCCCAGCATTGTGAAGAAATAAAGGTAGTACTGCATAGATTGTATAATAACAGATGTCTTCCAATGCCTGCATTATTTAAAATGTAGAACAATAAAGATTGTCAGCTGTATGCCACTCACTGTGTCATGTCACCCTCAATAAATCTGTATTCTGCCAATTGCTGTGTGTAATCTGGGCTGTTGTTCAAGAAATCAAATACTATAGGTGCTGTGAAGTAAACATGGGCATAACACTATGAAGTGACCGAATAAATAAACTGTGATGCTAAAGTGTAGATGTGGAGCTGTACTACAAGATATAATGCGATATGATATTTTCTTTGCACTTAGATCTGAGCCTAGAGTAATACTGTCTCAGTTATTATAGTGTTTTCTCCCAGGATTGTCTTGGTTAATCTTTGCATTTCAGCTATAGGCATCCCTGAATGTTGGTATGCTGATGCAGGCAAGTATGAAACTATAATAGCTGTAGACTGCAAATATACCATCTGCAAATGTATACGGGTCAGGTAGGCAACCCAGCACCCCAATATGGTCTGTACAGATCACACAAATTCCCTTCCACTAAGGGTTAATTGTGTACACCTGCATTCCATGTATTGCTATACAGGTCACCTACTGACTCTGTCATGTATGAACCTCATGCATGTATGTTCGACTGTCACTACAGTCTTGTGTGACACTCAATCTATATTACTAGGTCAGACTTTGTCACCAGGTGAGCTTTAGGCACATATCACTCAATCAACACACAGCAGTGGCCCAGTAGCTCAGTATGATAAGCAATATATATGTTCTCAGTTTGCCACACACAGACTGGGATTTGAATCCAAGGACAGGTATTAAGATATATTTATAGTAACAGACAAGTAGTACTATTTTTAGAAACAGTTATGTATTGTTAACAGATATTCTCCCCACAGGACCTACAGGTAAATAAATGTCTGTAATAGCTGTATAAAGGATATACTAATGTCTGTGTCCAGATGTACTAGTGTGTAAACAGCATTGCTCAGCAAGATAGGACTCTGTTAAATAAAACAATATGAAGTACAGCACTATTCCAAGTTAATAAGATAAATTAAATGGTCTGTTGTTTGTATGGCTGTATGTCTGGTGCATCTGCTGATAGTCTAACCCCATGCCTGCCAATGATGGCAGGATAAGTGTTAACTCTCTGTACTGTGCACAATACATGTCTCTCAAGTGCCACGCTGTCACAAATAGTGATCACTGCTGCCAAAAATCTTGGACACAGATATAAACCCAGTTGAAGTATGCCAGTAGCACACTCACACAATATCAGTGCAGAGTACACCTTGGTAGTCATATATGTTCCCCTACCATGTAATAGTCCCCTGTAGTTATGTACCTGTAGGTGTTACAGCCCATACCATCCCATGCAGATAGCTTGAGAGGTATGTACTTGCTACAGAAGCTATAGGACACTTCTAGGCATAAAGTAAGGACAGACCTATAGAGTACTGAGCAGTACTGTTGTGAAAAATGTAGCCTATATACTTGGCAATTGAATGTCTTTCTCTCCCCCACCCCCTAATTGCATCACAAATTATTATTCTTATACTACGGGTATGGTTCCATTTACACATATGTTGTTCTCAAAACCTAATGCTGGGCCTTGTGTTGTATTATTGGTTATATATTACAATGGTTGCATACTAACATACCTTGTTGAAATACCAATGTTGTTGGCCTTTTGCCATAACTACTACTGGCATGCTGTTACAATAATGACTGTTATTCCATTTATGCCTGTGTTCTGTATGCTATGCAATTCTATTGTTCTGGTTAATTGGGACACCCATGCATGCTGTTATAACTAACACTGAAATGTTCTGTTCATTACTCACCAATGCACTTTGACAAACCTCAACATAGCACAATTGGGTAGGCCGGTTTCAGCGGATTCACCTATCCCACCTCATCTGGCCATGGCACCAGGTCCCAGCATGTCTGTGACCCAAACTGAAGCTGCCCACTCTTCTGGTCCTGCACCACTCATGGGTGCAACCGCCTCAGGGGATGGTGCCTATTACCCCCCGGGTGTGGGTGCAGAGAGGGACTGTTCACCTGGTAACAGTTTCCAGGCATGGTGTGCAGGGTTATCCAGTGTAATTTGGATGATTGACTGCACCCGATCGAGTGCAGACTGGCACACCTGGAGGGGCAGGCCAGCCTCAGTGACCAGCCCCCAGCACAGCCAACTTTGGAGCCATGAAGGAGCAGTGGTGGCTGCCCATGAGTGAGGAGCTCAGTTACACTGCTGTTATCTGGGGGCACTTGGTCCTCCTATTCTCAAACACCCACCCCATCCAAGGTGTTTACCCCCCTCATGTGTCATACACCACCCCTGTCCATGGTCTTGTCTGTCTGGTCTGTCTGCAAACACAACCTCTCCTACCCAACTTACCTCCCCAAATGTACCTACAACCCTTCTCCAACATTCCACTCTCTCCTTAAGAAAAGGGCATCTGTCCTGCAAAAAAATGTCACCCCATACATAGCTCTCCATTTCATCCTCACTTACACTGCCATCAGTCAATCATCTCAGCAATTAATCAGCAAAGGTATGTTGCCCACACTCCTCCCTGTGAGAAGGGTAACTCCAAATTCTAAATTGTCCACAACATGCACAGCTGTTTCTGTACAAGAAATGGAGAGCTATGGTTCTTTCTTACACCCATCCTGCACATCCTTACCTGCCTTACATATTGTTTTTCCCTCTGCTTGCCCGTATTTCACCACTTTTCTATCACGCCTTTTAACTTTTCTTTTCTTGAAAATATCGTGAGTTTAAGTGGAACTAAGCACTGCTTAGCATCACTGGGCATTGCACAAACCCACTTAAAACTACTTTAATCACCTTGTCTGATTCTGACAGTGTTATGCACATCAATAAAAATATCACAACTGCCAAGTCTCGAGCCCAGGGTAATCCGAACTACAGATTCACCCACTAGGCCAACTCAGTTCTGGAAAATAACTCCTGTTTCTATAAATATATCATGCATTACACTGATGTCACATCAGCAAAAATACTCATACCCCCTCCCAACTATTGATTCCAACACCCTGTCAACTACAGCATAGTGCATTAGCCCCTACGCCACTCAGCTGTGAAGAAAATCTGGTGTTTTTAAAAGATATCCTGATTGCCAGTGACACACTACTTCTACATATAATGGGATATATGACAGTGTACGTGAGCCTGTGATGCAGACACCAGCTAGTACATGGCCAGATACATGTTGATGGATGTACATGAGCCCTACATTATCAGGTAGAGCTGACAACTGCACAGACTGTTGCAGAATGTCCACAGTTGTGCCACCTACATATGGCATGGTTGTCATAAAACGTATTGTGTGTGCTGAAGTACTGGCAAGTCAGTGCAGATTGAGGTTACAAAATCAGGACAGATGGGTCAGTGTCACATCTCATACCCATCTGAACACACATGTTCATACTAATCCTGTGTAACACACTGTATGCATGCACATATGTCTTGCAACTACACCTGCAATAATAATGACTTAGTAGCTCTATCTGTGGCACTCCCAGCATGTGTGACATCTGAACTCCCACAGTCCAGACCCACAGTCCAGTCTGTTGCATTACAACTACATGTTTGTTAATGCAACAAAGAAATAACTGAGTCCTGCAATGTCCAGCAGAACTGGTTGCTGCTACCACAGTTACTGCCACCCACAGTAACATGTCAAAGGCTTGTAGGGTGGGACACGTGTTGCAAACATGAATAGGTGTCCTAAATGCCACCTACCGCACTCTGTATAGCAGTATTATATAACATATGTACCAGAGGCACATGCCTCAGCTGGACTGTTATGGGTACCCTCACCCTGGCTATGCTGTGACAACAGAGCTGACACTGCTGCCTCACTGACATATGCAGCTTGCTGTCCCCTGATGTGTTTACAATCCCCAGTATGACTCCTGGCCAGAATGCAGCAGTTGCAGCCTGCTACATTTGCAGCAGCATGCTCAGCTACCTGACCTAACATACCTCTCAAACACCTGCAACAGGCCATCCACACAACAACCATACATAAAGGGTTAGAGCAATGGTCAGGTGACAGGGACATGTGTCACAGTCTCCCCCTACAAATGTACACAGCTGATAGACCAGCATCAACTGCAGCAGCATGCACATTCAGATAAAAATGATGTATGATACACACATCTGCCTGTCTCCTTACTGACCCTAACACACATTGTTAAACAGTAAACTGTCACAGAATCAGAACTTCTGTTAAGAATGGACAAACACAGCATGCCAAACTGTGGACATACCACATCAACCTAAACAGTGGACATTATTTCTACCTATCCTCTGTGATGTTGCAGCTCCCACACCTTGATAATGTCCTCCTCACAGGGCAGGAAAAGGGTGAAGGCCTACATGAAGGCCTTAATTATAGCACTGTGTTGCCATGCCATTGGCTAATGATAATGCTATCCATCTGTTCTGGATGCTATTAGCAAGTGTGAGTCACAGATTGGTGCAGAGACAATCACCTGTTCATGAGCATTACATACAGAAGGCAAGCTGCTGGCTATGGTAAACAGGTCTGTGACTTTCTTCATGAAAACATACTGCCCTTTCCTAGGAAAACTATCACTGCATTTCTGATCACAAAGGAGTACAGCACTATACCAGGTATGTCATAGAATGCCCCATGTAATAGAATACAGATGGGGGATGCAGTCATAGGAAATAGGAATTCCAACAGTAGGTCTCAACAACATATCTTGGAATGACATGTTGCTGTTAGTCAGCTGTCAAGCACCTACGGTCTTCCCTGTTGGCTCTGTCTGCAGTGACATAGACCACAGCTCTGGGCCCTGAGTCCTCCCAGAAACGGTCAGCTCACATATGAATGCTACTGGATTGTCTGTTATACAACAGTGACAGTAACTACTGGTGGATACAGCTGGCATATCACATCATGCACTATCAGTGAGCATCTCTCAGTCTGTGAATGTCATACAGGCATAGTTCAACCATGGTCCAGGTGTCCCTGACTGTTCCTGACATACTCTGGCTAGGTCACTGTGTACTCCACACCTGTATCTCTTTGTCCGACAGCTATGGCTACCATACATTGTGACTCCCTGCAGCAGGACAGCAGGTTAAAGGCAGTATTAGTGGGGGTGGGCACAGGCTCAGCCTCAGAAACAGTGTATACATATTGAGCATACGATGTAAGGGAATGAATACAGTACCAGATATTAATGTACCATTGCTGTGTTTGGAGGGGTCTGCCATGTCACAGACACATTCCCCACAGTCTGGGGACAACCATTGCATACTGTCCAACTGGTTTACAGACATCTGCATTTGTCTGCAGGGGGTCCACATATATCAGGTACATGTACACATTCTGTAAGCATCTGCGTACTGTAGATGTCAGACACCTATGCGAAGGAAACCCTACACTACATTTGCACTGCTCTCAGTTATTGTGTATCACAGGTGTTGCTGGAATGTCCATATACACTTGTAGTACCACTCACATATTTGTCAGATAGTGGCTGTATGACATGGTACTGTAACATTGCCCATAGGGGACACACCACAGTAGATGGCAGTGATGGGTGTGGACATATAACAACACAGTCTATCACAGCAAACATGCCATAACTTTTATACGTAGGATCATACGAGGTTACTAGGGTATGGGTTCTGAGCTTCTATAAGCCTAGCCCAGATGTTAGCCCATGTGTATGCAAGGTAGAACCTGATGACCCAGTCCAACAGGGACACAGGTGGGATCCCAAGGGTGTATGTGTTGTTAACCATCCAGTTATCCAGGTTCCACTTGCAAAGGTGTAAATAGCTACCCTTCCTGATGTGGACAGGGTGTCCATTCCACAGCAGGGTGAGTGTGTGGGAGAGACATCTGAGCTGCCAACAAGCCCAGTTGATGTCACATACCAGGTTGAAGGCATGTGTGTGGGTTAATAGAGTGGTGCTTCAGTTACACTTGTGCAGCAGTCCCAACAAAGTGGAGTCTGTGATTGCCTTGTATGCCAGACAGAATTCACCTCTGAGGAGTATGCATGAAAATGGGGAGAGGGATGGGCTTACAGCCTATCTGTGTATGGTAGATGTTTCAGTCCCTGGCATTCACTGGTGGGGAACCTCTGTGATGTCCCCAGCTGCTGCATATGTTGTTTGAGGTGAATGATGAATGGGGCATTATACTCAATAATGGGCCTTATTGGGGAGAATACAGGGATGTTATGACCCCTATGTCCCTGGATGACTTACCCTTATGTATGAGGTGGGCCATGTAGAAGGTTTACCTTACAATGAAAGCAACATGGTGGTGAAATGTCATGTTGCCATCAGCCTGTGTGCACAGATCCCTCACTACTAATTGTGTGGCTAGAATGTTGTTAATACTGTTATAATATGTGGGGACATCACTTTCCCCAAAGGGTTTGACACTCCATTTCCTGGTATGCTGCCTAAGGCCATGTTTCTGTTACCAGTAATTTTTCTGCATGAGACCCTCCTAGGCAGATGTCCACATCATTAGGGAATCCATTGACAGCACACAGCATGCAGTCATCTGCAAACATGGTTGGCCATAGCTCAATGGTTGTGCCCTGCACCTCAGAAGTGTACATCACACATAACACAGGCCCAAACACAGAACACCAGGTTATGCTGCTAGTTACGGGTCAACCGCTTGAGCTGGATTCCCCTATGTTTATTAGGTCGGTCATGTCAGCGAGCCAGTGTGCTACTCCTCTGGTAACATATGGTGTGATGCATACTTGGGACCATATATCTATTATGGCCAAATGGGTTATTCTGTCAAAGTCTTTGTCCAGGTCAAAGTAGGCAATGTGCACTGATCCCCCCTTCCACGGTTTTGGTGACTCTGTCAAACAGGTCAACCGAGTGTAACAGACATGATGCCTTCCTTGACAAAGCATAACTGTGCATGATGGAGTGCGTGGAGGTTGCCAATGTCCTTGTTAATCCAGTTTACTATAAACTGTGCTCTGGCCTTGCAGATCAGCCTGGTTAGGCTGATGGGTCTATAATGTGACAGATTGGTGCACGTCCCACCTTAGTGTAAAGGGGTGATAGTGGTTGTCCTTCACACGGCTGGGACAAACGTGGTAGTCAGGCGTCCTTTGAATACAGTGTCTTATGGTATTGCAAGGTCATGCTTGGGGTCATGTAGAATGCATCCTGTGATGTGACAGGCTCACATGGCGGCTGTATACCGTGACTTTCACATGGCAGTGGTGACCTGTTTCCTACATATAAGAGAAGGGGGAAAGTACTGGGGACATCCTGATGTACTGATGGGGGAACAGGGTGCGAAGTCTACACTGACTCTTTCAGGCATCAAGTATGATACACCTACAGCACTGATATAGCTGGAATCCTTGTGCACCACAAGTGAACAGATTCAAGTGCTTCCTCTGATGTTGCAGACATATGTGCAGAAGGGAGATCATCATCTGTAGTGAACGTCGACAATGTGGACTCTATGTTTGCTCTGCAGGTTTCCATGAGTGACTGCATTCACTTGTTAATGCTAATGACACATTGCTCCAAAATGTGTACCTGCTACTACTTTGTCTCGAACAGTGGCACGTCATTCCTGTTATAGACATTATTTCTTGCAGATGTCCACCAGACAGGTGTACGTATCCCTGCAGAGGATGATATTCATAGGTTCATAAGTTCATAGGTTGGTACTAGACTATTGGCCCTAGTGCCTATACAAGCCTAGCCATAACAATTCCATGGATATTTCTTCCCACAATATTTACTTCTTTGGACCCCTGTCTAGCAGGATGACTGACATGATCCCTGGGGTGAATTTCCTCTCTCCCATCCAATCATCAAGGTTCCTTTTGAAGAGCGCCAATGAGGCACTCTGCTTGACATGTATGGGCAGTCTATTCCAGAGTATGGGAAGTCTCTGAGTCAGGAACCTATCCCTCCAGCATGTTTTGTTCATTGTAATGACAAGGTTTAGATCACTGGAGCGTGTGACTCTGAGGGATTGGGATTTCTTTAAGTGGAGCATGTCCAACAGCTCAGGGTTTGACATGGCTTTGTATGTTAAGCAGAGATCACCTCTGAGTAGATGATATGCCACAGAGTATAGCTGGAGTTTTTTTTAGATGGTCAACATATGGTATCTGATTTAGGCCTGTGATTCTTTTAGTGAGGTATTTCTGTGGCCTTTCCAGCTGTTGCAGATCTCTTGTGAGGTACATGCCAAATGGGGCATTATACTCTATAATGGGTCTAATGAGGGATGAGTACAATGGGACAATGACCTCCTTGAAGTGTGTCACATAGAAGGATTTCCTGAATGTTGTGGCAGTGTGGTTATTGAAAGTGAGACCACTGTCCACCTGTTTCCCTAAGTCTCTCATCGCACTTTCGATGTTTAGTGTACTGCCTCCTATGTGGTAATTCATGAGTACATGTTTTTTTCCAAAGGGGATAACTATACATTGCTTGGCATTAAGCTTGAGCCCATGGCTCTGGCACCAGGCATCTGTTTCTGTAAGGCCCTTTTGTAGAATATCCACATCATTTCGGAATTCAGTAATGGCTCTCAGTTTGCAGTCATCTGTGAACTTTGTTAGCCAGTGTCCCTTAGTGTTGGCCTGCACTTCAGAGAAGTAGATGCCAAACAAGAGTGGTCCCAGGACTGAACCCTGAGGTACTCCACTTATCACTTGTCTGGAGCTGGATTTGTAGTTGGCTACTTTTACAGTCTGGGTTCTGTCAGTAAGCCAGTTGGCAACCCATCGAGTGATGTAGGGATATACGCCAAGCTTGGTAAGTTTATTTATGATTCCAGAGTGGGGGATGGTGTTGAAGGCCTTGCTGAGGTCCTGATAGGCTGTGTGCACCACCTTACCCTTGTCCACAGCTCTGGAGACTGATTTGAAGAAGTCAGTCAGATTCAGGAGACAAGATCGGCCCTTCACAAACTCAAACTGGGTGGGGTCCAGTGTTTGAAGGTTGCCAATGTCTTTGTTTATAAGTTCCATGATAATGCGTTCCATGCCCTTGCAGATCAGGCTTGTCACACTGATGGGACGGCAGTTCCCAGGATCCAAGGTGGATAACCCTTGTGGAGTTGGATAACTGTAGCTGTGCTCCACTCAGTGGGCATGAAGCCTGAGGCGAGGCTATGATTAAACATGATACTTAGGTGAGGCGCCAATTCATTTTGTAGTTCATGTAGTACACAGCCTGGGATGTCATCTGGTCCCATGGATGCTGTATTCTTAGCTTTGGAGAGTGCAGTTTCTACCTGTGTAGCCATGATTACCGGGATTTGGCAATCTTTTGGTATTGAGATGGGCCCTTTAGGGGGTGAGAGGGGGTGAAGTTGGCACTAAATTGATCTGCCAGGATATTGGAAATATTCTTGGGATCAGTAAATTTAATGCCATTCTGTTATAGCTCAGAGCAGATCTGAACATTGTCATTTAGATTCTTGACATAACTATAGAATACATTGTGGTTGTCCTTGGAATCTTTGGCAATTTTATTTTCGTAACTAGCTTTTGAGAATTTTATGAGGGATCTCAGCTTCTTACTGAGGCTGATGAGGGAGTTTTTTGCATCCTGGGATTTTCCTCTTTTCTGCATCAGTTTCTTCCTTCTGTTGTATAGTTTGTTTATAGCAGGGGACCACCAGATTGGCTTCCTTTTTTTTGGAGAAGAGCATCTTGGTTCTATTTGGGATGGCACGATTCATGTCAGAGTGTATGTGCTCATACAGTGCCTTAGTGTAGGATTCTGCAGTCAAACTTTCAGATCCCATCTGCATGGGTGTCATGAAGTTTGTCACTTCTGACTTCAGTAGCATGAAGTTGGCTTTGGAGAAGTTTTTTTAAGGAGGTTTCCTTACTGGGGGGTGGGGCTGGGGGTGGGATGTGGATGTCAAGGGTGATTTGCTTATGGTCAGACCTGACCAATGAGGGGGTGACCACTGGTGTGGAGCATCTATCTCCCATGTTGGTAATGACCAGGTCTAGGATATTGGAGCCCCTGGTGGGACAATGGATTAGTTGATCCAGGGCATTGGAATTTATGAATTCCAAGAACTGTTGGGAAAAGAAGATGGTACCCGAGTAGTTTTACCAGTTAATGGCAGGGTAGTTGAAATCACCCAGTATTAGTGTGTTTGGTTGTATCTTAATATTTTCCAGTATGTTTAGAAAGGTGTAGTGAGAATCTTGGGGCATGGTGGGGGATCTGTAGCAAGCTACAATTTGGATTGCAGTCTTAGCTAGTGTTAGTTGCACCTGGAGAATTTCAGATGCATTGTGTTGGGCAACTAGCCTGGAGTTGTGAATATCCTTGGTGAATATGGACACTCCTCCACCTTTAGTGTTTCGGTCTTGGTTTTGTGGCTGAAAAGTGTGGTAAGGGTTGTAGCCTGGTATTGCAGGGGTGCTCTCTGGAGCCTTGAACCACGTCTCAGTTACTGCACAGATATTGATGTTCTCCATTTTTAGGAGTGCCTCGAGAGAGTGCATTTTGAGGGTTAGACTTCTAGCATTGAGTAGCATCACCTTCAGATTTTGCATGCTTGTATCTGTTATGGTGGTGGTTTTATCCTTTGAACCTTGCCTAAAAAAGGCACTATAGGGGTGGCAAGAGTTTAGCCAGTAACCTGAATCCCAGGGGTGACAGGTGCAGACCATCTCTGGCAAAGCATAGTGGTTTGTCGATCATGTCTTCCCAGGCAGACAGATACTGGATCCCCTATTAATGACACCAGAAGCTTAGCCAATTGTTGAAGTCAATCATTTTTTCCTTATACTGTGGTATCACTCTGGGCAAAGGCAGGATGCTACTCAGGGATAGGGTCATACCTGCCTGGGCCACATGATCCAAGAGGTCTTCCATGTCTATTTTCATGTAGTCCAGGGAGGTATGTCTCAAGTCATTCACTCCAGCATGGACAATGACAGAGTCATAGTTGTACTTGTGGAGTGATTTGAGTGCATGCGTTATATGGCGGATCCTGGCACCCGACAGGCAGCTGACTGTAATTTTCTCGTTGTTCAGCCTGGTGTTTGAGACATCAGTGTACCTGACTATGGAGTCACCTATGACTAAAGTGTTGGGTACATTGTCTTTCTTTAGGGGCTGTTGTTGGGTGGCACACTGGTGTTGTGAGCTATGTGTCACTTTGGTTGTGACTGGTGTTTCTTTGTGTTTCAGTTTTGGAGGTCCTTGTTGCTTGGGCAGGTTAATGTTAAGGGCCTCTGCATATGTGGGTTTAGTGTTGCTATGTGTGGGGGTTGATGGTGTGAGTTTTGAAGGGCTATGAGTTGCTTGAGGTGTAGTGCAGGTGTTGACCTTCTCCTCTTACCTATCTAGTACAATCTTGGCTGGAGAGAGCTTTGCTTCCAGTTTGGCTATGTAAGTGCATCTCTCGCAGATTGTAGTGTTGGATGGTAGGAGGAGGGGGTTGTCTGTGTACATAAGGCAGTTGCCACATTGCCCCAGTATGCCCAGATTCACCAGGTGGACAGGAGAAATCACCGGAAGTTGACCCTTGGACATGCCTGTTTAGATGATTTTTTTTGTATGGTTTAAGAGTCCTGTCAGGTATACCTGACTCCATGCATTTATACAAATGCACATTCAGAGCTTGTGTGTATATGTGGATATTGGTGTCAGTTCCTACAGAGGGGTTGGGGGTTGTGAAGTTGTGTATACCACCCCACAGGAGGCTGTACTTCACATTGGAGGTGTATGTATGTCTGACCCTAGCTAGATGGGTATTCTGGGAGATGGTGACTGCAAATATGAGCACATGATGGTTGCTTTGACACAGAAGATGCCATTGTAGGGATGCTTCACTGGTAATACATTTTGTGCAATATCAACTCCAACACACCATCAGCTCATGTGGGGGTAGTCCCTAGCTGCACCGAGGTGTTTGTAATTCCAGTGTTGGTGGCTCTCTGGCCATTTGTGTGCTGGCAGGGGTACATATTCCAATGTATGTTTGGGTCATTCAAGTAACCTAAGATCAGGGTACAGACCCAAATCCTAATACAGTTGATGAGGTCCATATAGGCAGAATGGGCTTCCTGGTCACATGTAGTGACCGGTAGCTAGCAATGATTTGAATATGTGTGTGTTGGCAATGGCGACATGTCCCTGCAGTGTCCCCTGTGCATCTTACTGCATGTACAGTGTGGAGGTGGGTTTGTGTCGCATATAGAGTGAAACCCAATGTCCCATGGCATTACTGCCCACACTTTGGGGTCAGACTGTATGATAGGATGGTTGACCAGGTAAGTCTGGGGTGCTCTCTGCAGCTTTGAACCATGTCTTTGTGACTGAACAGATGTCCGCATTTCCCAGGGTTAAGAATGCTTGCACTTAGGGCAAAGTCATGTGTAGACTCCTAGCATTTAGCAGCATGGCCTTCAATGTTTGCTGCACTGACAGTCATATGTTGGTAGTGATAACCTCATTACTTTACCTAATGAAGGCACTATGGCGGTAGTGAGAACCATTGCCAGATGTGTGAAGGCCAGTTGAGACAGATGGAGTCCATCTCTGGCAAAGCATCATGACCTGTTGACCATATCAATCCCGGTTTTCAGGTACTGGAACACACTGGAATATCACAAAATAACAGGCCACATGTTAAAGTCAATCATTTTCTGATTGTATTCCGGCATTCATCTGTGTAACAGCAGAATGCTGTATAAGGCTAAGGACATACCTGCCTGGGACACATAATCAGTGTGATCACTCATGCCTTACTGCATATAGTCCAGGGAAGTTCATCTCAGGTCAGGCATGCCAACATGGGTTGTAGCAACCTCATGACAGTACCAGTTGATGAGAGACAGCAGTGCATATGAGATATGATGGATTCTGTCACCTGACACACAAGTAACTGTGACCATCCACATATGCAGCCTGGTGAGAGGCACATCAGTGTGCCTCACAATGGAGTCTCCTATGTGTAATATGTTTGATATGTAGTAATGCCTTTATGGCTGTGGGGCACAGGTGTCTAGCTATGTGTGGTATGTGCTGTGTAGGGCTGTGGCATTCATGTGTGGCTTTGACTAAGAGCTCTCCTTTGTTTGTGGATGTGTATGTTGAGGATCTCTGCATATTTGTGTGTGTGTTGTGTAGGTGTGAGTGATGTGTGAGATGTACTGATTGTGTCAACAGCCTGTTCAAGGACAGATATGTGGGCTTGACAGGGAGAGGGCATGGACTGTAGGTTCCTAATGTCATCACATCTCTCACTCTCTGGTAGTGTTTGTAGATGGTTGTTTGTCCATGTACGTGAGGTCCATGTACATGAGGTAGGTGCTACACTGTGTCAGGATGCCCATATCAACTGGACTGACAGCGGAAACTGTAGGACATTATCCAGCCATATATTCCAGAATCTGAGGGAGGAAGGCCAAGGAGACCTAAGGGGTGGGTCTACAGCCCAGGTGCTTACTACAACAGTAGGAGGCTGACACTACTGCATACAGTGTAGACAGGCCATGAACAAGCAGTAGTAGGTGCAACAGGAAAATGCATTTGAACACCTTATAGGACATGCAACAAGTAGCAGGAAACATCAACATTAGGAGGGCAATGCATGATGTATTTCCACTATGTTGCTGATAGCCACATACATGCGATGTGATAGATGGCGGAGTATGATGTGGGAGTTAGCAGTGGATAGTGCTGGCAAATGTGAACGTGCAGGGTGTGTACATAATGGTGAGCAATGTATGTGGTCCTGTGATGTGTTCCCCCCCTTCATGTCTTTCAGGAGAGCTGTACCAACATAGGAATCCACCTTTCTCAGAAGCAGAGACTGACACCATAATTGATGCCCTGAGACTCCATCACCAAGTCCTGTCATCAAGGAGTCACAATAACCAGCAAGAATATGCTGCACTGTGGGTAGACCTTGTGGCATTGGTTAATCATGTGAGCCAGCATGACAGGAGCTATGAGCAGGTCTGACACCAGGCCACTGATTTTGATACATCATGTACAGCAAAGTGCCACAGCTGTGGCCAGGGACTCTGTTGGCATTGATGGAGGGCCTGCTACACAACAACCACTCTCAGCCACAGAGGAGTTCCTGGTAAACCTGGGTTACGCCACCAGCTCACAAGAATCTATAACACCATATGTCGCAGAGGTGGCTAGCACAGTTTCCACAGCTGAAGAGTGCCCAGGTAAGCTTCCAGTTGTCATCACGTTAATATGTCAGGTCAATCTCCATTTGTGGTGGAGGGTTTGTAATGCACACATGCACACATATTGTGAATGTCAGCAATGTGGATAATATCACAGTTTGTACTGTGTAACTGTCATACTTGCCTGCATCAACATATCCGCACTCAGGACTACAAAGATAAGTTAACACAAGGCAAGGCTACATGGAACACACTATAATACATTACATATTACTATTCAAGGTTCAGATCTTAGTGCAGGACATATTTCATATTTAATTTATATCTTGTTTTACAGCTCCACAATCTACAGTTTTGCATAACAGCTGGTTATCAGAACAACCTCAGTTAATGCATACTGTCAAAGCCATATTTGCTGTGAAGCACTTGAACACATTTTATTTCTTCAACAACATACAAGATTAAACACAACAGTTTGTGGTATAAATCTTTATTTGAGTAGCATGATACAGTGCTTTATTACAGTTGAGGTTCTACATTCAGTAGTACTGCATATCCTGTAGATCAATATTGGTCTGACAAAATTTATTCAGTACACTCAGAACTTACTATACCTAATGGTGGTAAACAATTACACTTTCTTATTTATTGGACTATATATATATGTATTGCAAAATATATCTGTACTCACCACACTGTCGGCACAGCCCCTCCAGTCCTCCTCCATGGATTTTCACATTACGAGCCCTCTCCTCTGCATCTGTGGGAAAAAAACACACCATTATGTTCACCTGTCTATCAGATATTCATACTATAATTTGATACATCACAAATTGCTATACTTACAAACTTCTGGGGCATTCCCCTCCCAAGCATCTTGGATCCATTGGGCCAAGAGAGCTCTCTTCCTCAGTTTCAGTCATCATAATGATGACAGACCTGCTCACCAGTGTGGGGGATGCCAGTGGCTTTGGTGAGCTCAATTGCCAGATAGTTCCAGGACTCAGCCTTGTATTCTGAGCCCTGGTACTGGTCCTGCAGCAGTCTGATGTCATGGTTCTTTACAAGGAGCCTAGTCTTGACCCTAAACTCCAAAATGCCCCAGCGCTGTGCCCAAAATCGCAATCCTTCACCAACACCTGCCATAGCTCCTACAGAGATCAAACTCTAATAGGTTCTGCCTGTATTCCCACATGTGCATTTTAAATAAGGCCATATTCCTGACATTTGCCATCACTGGACCATTTTTGAAAATTCTAATCAAAGCTCAGCAGTGCGCAAACCCGCTAAGTTGAGTTGAGCAATGCTTAAAGTGGCAAATGCTGAACAGTCCTTAGCTGGGGTGAATGCTGCTTAGAATTAAACTTCTAAGAAATGCTCAAACTGGCTAAGCAGAGCTAAGCACTGCTAAACATTGCTCAGTTTTCATTAAAAAAAAATCAGAATTGCATATTAACTAATCATTACTGACATATTATTAAGTGTATATAATTTACTTTACATGATGTCACCCTATGTGCTTTCATTATATTACCCTGTGGTGTGACTATCCGATATGGGACACATGTTTACATGGGGGATTTCACATCATATATCCACTGACACTGGAATTTTGGACCAGCTACACTACCCTGGTTAACAAATATGAATTACTACATCATTAAATAAAAAAAAATCACAATGCTTTCCCATGTGAAGTTGAATGGTATGTCTTGGTATTCGAACTGTGAGCTACTGCACACAAAGCCAGAACTCTAACCACCAAGCTAATTTACCATTGGACATCTCAGCTATAAATGTGCTTTACAAGACATTTAAGCACTGCTGAGCAAAGTGCCACAGCATGCAAACCCACACAGTTATGCTTAAACTTCACATGTAAAGGAAAAAAAAATAGCACAACCATTTTAAATATATATCTCTCACTATATAATATATCAGCATGTCAGTTACAGACCACATACTCTTCATGACAATCCATGGTAATGTAAAACCTGTCATTCTATCAACTTACTAAGTCTGTAAGACCAATATTTAAAAAATGTCCCTATTTCTGGGCTTTTGCCCCATTTTTGGCAAAGGCTTTGTCCAGATTTCTTGCTCTAAGGGTTGAGAGGTGTGTGTCCAAGGACATTATTTTACTGTAAAGTGCCGTATGGCACTTTCACAGTGCAGGGGTGTGTGTTAAAATTCCTGTCACACACACCCTGCATTGCATTCCATTCACAGATCTCTTTTCAGTGTCCGCAGACACTGAAGGGATTCTAAAGTGCCGTATGGCACTTTCACAATGCAGGGGGGTGTTACAGTTCCTGTCACACACACCCTGGATTCCATTCCATTTGCAATCCTCTTTTCATTGTCCGTGGACACTGAATGGATTGTAAAGTGCCGTATGGCACTTTGACAGTGCAGGGGGGGTGTTACAGATCTGCGAGTACTGCTGCTTCATGCCCCACTGCACTGATTCATATCCATGTACACAGGTCAATCTTAGTAGTACACATTCATTAATATGTAAGGCACAATGCCGAGAGGGAGATGTGGACACAATCACCATTCACTCCATTAAGGAATAATGCTATTCCTTCATGGAGTTTACTGAATCCTGGCCTTAGTCATTCACATTTTTGTTTAATGTTTGATTGCTTTCCTAAAAGCCACACAACTGCTGCATCTGCTTACCAAGAGCTAACAAAATAGTGTTATAATGAAACCATAGCTCTGTTATCTTGTCACAGGGGAATGTACAGCAGCAGTTGAATGGTGGTGAAGGCAGGAATTAGGAGACAAAGCAATTACTTTAGCTTCAGGGTCCATATGGTTTTATATTCCCTGTATTGCAATAATAATAAAGGACGACATAAAAAATATGTGCTTTGTTGCACCCAATTACTTTGTGTGGAGGGGAGTCCTGCATTATAGTTTATGCTGTAATTAAGCTTAATGTTTATTATATCTGGACAGCAGAGTTCATCTTTTCAGCGGGAATACATAAAATGCTGACATTATTAGAAATGTGCAGCTGCAAGTGTGGAATGAATCAGAAAATCAAAATTCTTGGTACATTATAAATCAAAGCTTACCAAAATTAACAAAGTATTCTCCAAGCTCAAACAATAAAAAGATATCAGGTTCAGGCTTTTTGCTGCCTCAGTGACTTAATTACATAGAAAATCAAATTTTATTTCTAAGCAGTAAGCTTAAATAGTCATGTGTTAAGTTTGTGACCATAGGAAAGAAAAACAGTTTGAACTGATACAATTAAAATGCTAAATGAACTCTATATTCTGTTATGAAACAGAAATACAAACATGTAAAATTGCATTTATTTCAGTATATTATTTTTCTTCCCAATGCCTGCTAATCACCAGCTTTTCTTCCTCCTCCTGGGCCATTTGTTCCCCCACAACACCTGAGAGCTGAGAGGATTTGCACTCATTTGTTCTTCTCAGTGTAGTGGGGAGGATTCCTTAGAGAAATGGGCATCATCTGGGCAGCCGTATGTGTTATTTTGTGACTGTGCACTAACTAACCTTTCAGTTCCCCAAGGCAGCTGTCAAGGGTGCCCAAAACAACTACGCTTCTGCACCCTTATCCTGAATACAACATATGACTGCTCGGTGAGTCCATTACTGACTTGGACTAGTTGCTGCTGGTGATGACTTCTGTGATAGCCAGACTCCACAGTGTTATGATAGCAGTGAGCCTTGCTGCCTTTCTCTGCCAGTTAGGTTGTCTGACATCATCTACTCAGTCTCATGCTTCCTGGAAATGTTTTTCCTATACCCATGTCAATAATCATTCCTGGTTTTAATGGGCTGCAGTTAGGGCTTTACTCCTTTTCCATGTGTAGGTGAGTATTTTCATAATATACATATTTCTTAAATTAAGTTCAGCAAGAAAACAGTATTAGGCAGACTCAGTAACAGATAAAATCAACTCATTCACATCCAGCTAATGCTTATAGGCATAATGGTTAAAGGTAGTTCAACTACTACTTGTTTTTATGCCTAAAAGGTTGCTGGTCTGAAATTAATGTGAAAACAAAAACCACCATTATAATCCTGTTCATTAAAATCATGTCCTTTTTATGTTAAGTTCTAACTGCAAACAATATCAAGAATTATGATCAGGTCTCCAGTCATAACCAGGATGTTATACATCAAGACAAAGATATGAATTCCATGAAATTTACCCTGACCATTACCCCCAAATGTACTTTGTTAGGAGAAACATTTCCACTTTTGAGGCTTAAAAAGTCTAGCTCCACACTGAAAGGCTTTGCCACACATCCAGGCTAATAACTGTGTTAACTTATACACACTGTAAATAATACTGACTCTTATTACAGGGGGAAATAGCATGTTTACATATAAAATAACACATTTTAACCATTCATTCATAGTTAAAGCTGTTAGCAAGCTATTAGTAAATGTTCCATATTTGTTCATTTGTTCCATATCATAAGAAGTAGTGTACCACATTTTGGAGGTGGAAGGTTAAGAGCAATTACCTGGAAAGTGAGATCCATGTCAGGAAAACATAGAATCCTGAGTTATGATCAGAAAGATACAGTCTTAATTATATGTAATATAAAGAGCTTTACTTAGTCCTATGTACTACAAAAAGGAGAGTAACGGTGCTTACAGCTTGGAAAGTAGTAACACTCTAACATATGCCACACAGAGAGTGGCTACCAATGAAGAGCATTACAAAGGCAGTAAATACTTAATTCAGGCTTAAAAAAGTTCAAATGGAGTGTATAATGGCTTCCTATTGTTCTTGTTGTGTCACTTAACACTGTTAATTCTCTAGCACAAGTGTAGTGCTTAACAGTGCTGAGAAGTAAACAAAAGTTTGTTAAGCACCCTTCTGACATCAAAATTCTACATAAGAAGCAGATCTTTTCCCTGATGTTAGAGCTGAATTGTAGAACTTCAAACACTACATTTACTTTATGGGTATTTATAATAATGTGATACTGTACTATATTATAGGTCCATAGGTTCATAGGTTCATAGGTCCATAGGTATATACTAAGCTAATGACCACTATGGCCCTTATAAGCCTAGCCATGCAACCCAAATGTGACCCACAAGTCTGAATTTTATAGGAGGTGATTTACTGACTGCTTCTGTCTACCTGAGACATAGGCACTGGACCAGGGGTGAATTTACGATTGACCATCCACTGGTCGAAGTTGCAATTAAATAGGGATATGGAAGAGCTCTGCTTCATATGGAAGATGATCCTGTTCCAGAGAATGATAATTCTCTGACAAACATATTTGTCTCTCCAACATAGGTTCATAGGTTCATAGGTTGGCACAAGGCTATCGGCCCTAAGGCCTATACAAGCCTAGCCATAACAATTCCCTGGATATTTCTTCCCACAATATTTACTTCCATGGACCCCTGTCTAGCAGAGCAACTGACATGATTCCCAGGGTGAATTTCCTATCTCCCATCCAATTATCAAGGTTCCTTTTGAAGAGGGCCAAGGAGGCACTCTGCTTGACATGTATGGACAGTCTATTCCAGTGTGTGGGGAGTCTCTGGGTCAGGAACCTATCCCTCTAGCATGTTTTGTTCATTGTGATGACAAAGTTTAGATCCCTGGAGCATGTGGCTCTGAGGGATTGGGATTTCTCTAAGTGGAGCATGTCTGACAGCTCGGGGTTTGACATGGCCTTGTATGTTAAGCAGAGATCGCCTCTGAGTAGACGATATGCCACAGAGAATAGCTGGAGTTTTTTTAGATGGTCAGCAAAGGGCATTTGCTTTAGGCCTGTGATTCTTTTAGTGAGGTATTTCTGCGGCCTTTCCAGCTGTTGCAGATGTCTTGTGAGGTACATAACAAACGGGGCATTGTGCTCTATAATGGGTCTAATGAGGGATGAGTACAGTGGGACAATGATCTCCTTTTTCTTGGATGAAAAGCCCTTACTGATGAGGTGTGCCACATAGAAGGATATCCTGTTTGTATTGAAAGCAAAATGTATGTATTTTAATCTAGTAGTACTGATGCCATTTGTTTTGCAGATGTGTAGAAGGTGTGTCAAAACAGGGTCCAAGGATGTCTTGTATGCCAGGCGAAGATCACTTCTCAGAAGTCTTTATGAGTCCAAGTAAAGAGACATGACTCTGAAGAAATCATCATATGACATTGTGTTTCGTCCCAGTATTCTTTTTGTAAGGATCTTTTCTAGACATTCCAGTCGCTGCATGTATCTGATCAGGTATCTACTGAAGAAGGCATTTTATTCTATGATGGGTCTGATGAGGGCTAAATTATATTCTATGATGGGTCTGATGAGGGCTAAGTATAGTGGTGTGATAAGCTCTCTTAACCTAGATGCCATACCGTTGCTTATAAGTTGAGCAACTTAGAAGGATTTTCCTACTACCTTGGACACAATGTTGGTTGAAGGGTAGGTGACTATCTACATAAAGTCTCAGATTCCTGACTAGTGCATCAACTTTTAAGGGTGTTTTATTATTGAAATGGTTACCAGGGATAGCAGACTTCCCAAAAGGTACTATAATGCATTTCTTGGCATTGAGTTTTAAGCCATGCCTTTGGCATCAAGCATTTGTCTGTATTAGACCTTCCTGAAGGGTGTTCTCATCTTGGGGAGAATTCAATGATTCCTCCCAGTTTGCAGTCATCTGTGAACTTGAATAGCTAGAGGCCTTTAACATTGGCTTTGACATCAAAGAAGTAGATACCAAAGAGGAATGGGCCTAACACAGAGCCTTGGGGGACTCCACTGGTGACTGGCCTCTTTATGGAGGTGGCCTCAGTGCTTCTATCCTCCTGGGTCATATCATTGAGCCAACTACCTATCCAGCATGTTATTAAGGGTTTTATACCTAGTTCTGTAAGTTTGTTGACAATGCCTGAGTAGGGTATTGTATCAGTAAGATGACCCTGACATGAAGGAATGATTAGAGAAATGAAAAATAGGAGTCTCAGGAGACAAATGTTATTTGGTCTTTTACAAAATGTGATAAGAAACAGTGTCAATATTTTCAAAGAATGTAAGAAGAACAGGCTAAGAAAGAAAAAAAAGGTAAAAGAAAAAAAAAAGCACGAGGAAATTTATGTTTGCTCTCTGAAATAGCACTCTGTCAGTTTAGACACAATATCATGAAAGAGTAATAGAAAAAGGGAGGCTATAAGCCACAGAAAAAAAACTTTATTTAAAGAAGAGCATAGTCTACTTTCTGTGTAACCCACAAAGTCTTTTTAAGTTTAAATGCTTGACTTGTACAAGCTATAAAAACCTACAAGTCAATTTCTAAAGACAAAAACTGCTGAACATCCAGAAACATTAAGCAATGTGAAAATATACTTCAAAGAAAGCGCTGTCTTCTACTCTGGCCTACACTGACACGACATCTCTTTCTAAAAGAAGATAACTGTGAAAGATAGTTAAATATACTGATAAGAAAGTTATTATATTTTAGTACAATGATAATCTATATGTATTCGGAGTAAAATGAGAAGAAGAAAACATTGGCAAACTTGTTTTGTGACATAGATTCTTTTTATACAGAAATCACAGTTAAAGACACCATTTTTTTTAACCAAAGCCAGGAAGTGGAATTTTCAGAAGTGGGCCTCCAGTCTCTAACTAACTCCTTAGAATGTAACAGTGTGTGCATGCGTGTGTGTGTGTGTGTGTGTGTGTGTGTGTGTGTGTGTGTGTGTGTGTGTGTGTGTGTGTATGTCTGCCAAATGACAAAAAAAAAAACTGATGTATATACTGTTGCATATGAACAGTTCATGTATGTCTACCACCTGAGTATAACATTCAAAAACACTGATCTCTATGACAAAATATGTACTAGGCAACAGCTTTAGCCTTTGAGAATGTATTATATAACATTTTACTGTGAATATTCACCTGTTCAAAAACACAAAGCTTGGTGACAACACAAGCTCATATAGGCAAGAACTATCCACTTTCAGAAATTAGCAACAATTAATGAAAAAACCCTTAAGACAGTTATTGTAGCGCATCAGAGGAAAATGAAACATTGCATTGGTCAAAATGGCATATACTGTATTTATACAAATAAAATGTTTTAAAAGGGGGCTAAAAGTAAGTCTACTTAACAAAAATACATTGGTACAAAAGCAACTCATTTACTGAGGATACAGTATGTAAGCTAAGAAAGAGAACAATAGTGTTCAGACTTATTTTAGACAACAAAACAATAAAGAATTACACCTGTGGAAACCATCTGCTACAATCAAAGTCTATTTGACTAGACACTCACAAAATGTTAACTCTGGTAACTACTGACCTATCCCTGCACCTGCTGTAGTCTTATTAGAGTATATGTATCAGTTCAAAGGCCATGATGTATAGCTCACTACATCATCTTACAAAGAAACCAATAACAGGACCATTTGTCTACTCAGACATAAACAGAAGTACAGCCAAGCTTATAACATTGGTATCTACAGGCTATAAAGAAATGTTAGTGAATATTGGCAGAATCCTATTCTAATTTGTATAATATTTTTAATAAGTAACTCAACAAAAATTATACGGACACCAGGGCCTGATGTTTAATATGCTCTATTTCTTCTCCCTATTTAATACTTTTTAACATTAGAAAAAGCAACCTTGTCCCAACGGTAAGTCAACTAAGTTAACAAGTGACATTTGCTTGCAGTGGTCACACAATGCAAAAACTCATCTGAAAAGAGAATCTACAGCTTCACAAACCACCTTTATTGCTACCCTGCACTGACAGACAAGAGCAGTTATTTTTTCAGTCCTCAGAGTGAAGATCTGGGAAGCAGTTTCAACTTCCTAACTCTTAATATAACCTACCTTTAGTTTCTTCAAAAAGCACTCAAAACCTACCAGTTCAGACTAGAATGCAAGACATGCAAAATGTAAAGACACAGCTCCAAATATTCAACCAAGGGCAGAATTCAGTTAAGCTTACATTGAGCTTAACTTCGTGCAAGCATAGTGGCACTGCTCAAATACAGAGTTTGGAGCCTGTGCAATCCAGTAAACAAGGCTGGGAGTGTGCACGAGCCTCCCAGCACTATTCCAACACAGACACCATGCAAATCACCTCATTTGCTGGTGAAAACCATGCAAATGAGGTGAATTAGCAATCTGGCAAGCAGACAGGCATCCGTGTTGGAGCCGTGTCTGCAGCAGAAATGTATTTGGTTGTTAACCATGTAGATTTCTATAAAAATCAAAACGGTGGCATAACAGCTAAAAGTAAAGCATGTATTATGTTTATTAGGCATGCTGATTGCCAAAACCATGGCCATTGGCATACAGAAGTGTTTTAAAATTTCAAAAATCAAAATCTTTGGACTGATTTTGGCCATTTAAGCGGAGCACAGCGGAACGCAAATGTGATCATGCAGAAAAAAAAAAGTAACCTGAAACATGAATTTTGCCATTATAGTGGGCAGCATGCAGACTCATAACAATAACAGGTAACAGTGGTTGCTAAGGACATAGGCTTCTGTGTAGTGGTGTAACTAGGTTGTAAACCAGTAGGGATATGTAAATGAGCTAAATTTGATGAAAAGCAAAATGGGAGACCGCATTCGCAGGTACCTAACTGTGTAGGAGCTATAATGCAGTGGTGTAAGCAGAAGAAGCAGCGTGTGAGTCATGCTTGGTGTAATAACATTGGAGCTCTGCAGCTCCTATTTGCACTCAGCTAAGCAGAGCTAAGCAAGGGGTGTGTCTGAGGCTGTTTAGCTGTGCTTAGCAGGTTCAAGAAATGATAACTGTGTTTGTATCCAGAGGAGGGCCTTTTCTGCTCAGTAATGTTTCCACTAGCTAAAACAGTTTGCGTGGTGTGCCACTGGGCTTAAACACAGTGGAAATTGAGAAAAAAAAGGAAATAGCACAATAAAGGAAATGAAGTACAAATTGCTAATATGGATTCTGCCACTCACAGTGGCCTATTCAAACCCCTCAATAATATAGCTGGCAAGTGGAATGTATCATAGTCAGCCAATCACACAAACATCTGCAGCATACCAGTATAAAGTATGCAAACACTTTTCAGTCTGGTTTTCCCACAAACTCTGCACCATTGGTGTACACACGTGGGAATTTTAACTGAGAAAATGATAGGGATGCTGCTGCTTTGCAACATCTGTATGTGCTACAAACTGAGGGGGGGTGATGAGGATAATGGTGACAACCGGCCCAGACTGAGGAGGAGGAGAAGAGTGTTCAGACCCAGGGTAACCTTCAAGGGGCTACATGATCTGGAGATACTAGAGTGATACAGGATGGACAGGGACATACTTCAGCAACTCACCAAGCTCTGCAGGCCTCACCTCAGACCCGGAGCCAATAGAGAGGAACCCATCCCAGTTGAAACCAAGGTATATGCAGCCTTAAGAATACTAGCTTCAGGTACTTTCCAAAGACCTACTGGGAACATTATGGGGGTCTCAGAGGCATCTGCATCCAGGGTACTCCAGCAGTTCCTGGATGCCATGTGACCACATGCTGGTGAGCACATTTCTTTCCCCAGAACCTGTGAGGAGAAGACCCACAATATGCATCTCTTCCACCAGTACCAGACTACCCAGAGGTACTGGGTGCCATAGACTGAACTCACATCCACATCAAGGCACCACCCAGTGAAGACGATAAAGTGTCAACTGCCAGGTCTTGTGCAATGCCCAGGGCATAATCATGAATGTGTGTGCTGGCAGCCCTGCCAGCTATCATGACTCCCACATCTGGCATGCCTCACAGCTGTACCAGGCATTTGCCAGGGGAGACATCCCATATGGCCATCTTGTGGGGGATGCTGGCTACACACTAGAACTGTGTATGATGGCACCCATCAGAAATGCACACACACCCACTGAAGAACACTGTAATGAGGCACATGCACAGACTAGGAACATTACAGAGCGTGTCTTTGGGATGCTCAAGTCATGGTTCTGCTGCCTTGACATATCTGGTGGAGCCTTGCAGTACTCTCCAGCCACATGTGCACATGTTCATAGTATGTGCCATTCTACACAATATGATCCTGCGGAAACAGCTGTGGCAAGAACATCTCAGGGAAGGGGAACACAGCCCCCCACCATTGCCAAGGCCTCCACAGGCACAGGTGAACTCAGAGGAGGAACCCCTGAGCCTGCCCCTGTAGGCAGATGTAGGCATGCTCAGTATGCCCTGGCCTTGGCAAAGAAGCAACGCATAGCACATACACTGACACCCTAGGGACCCAGGGACTGACACCTCTCTCCAACTCGCACACACTGTAAAATGGATGCCACACACTTCACACTACCTGTACCTTACCATGTATAGGCCATGTACTGCATGCATCCAACAGAGTCAGCACTCAAGCACCATCCTCACAACTACTGCAGGCACAAGATAAGTCACTCTTCTTAACAATAGATGAATGTAGTAGTAGTAGGTTTTGGTAGCATATCACAGATATTGCTGCATGTATGCAAGGGAATGGGGTGGCCTACCAGTTTAGCAGCAGACAACTGACAGCTATCTGGGACAACAGGAAATGTCTGCCCAATACTGGCTTCTGCAGAGTATGCAGGAGTCCCCTAGCTGGCAAAACTTACAGCAGTGTATGTGGAGGACAAATAAACTAGGGGGGTCATAGCTCACATGCATGGAAGTCAATGTTGTCAAAGCAGGTACCTACACCTTTGCAGGCGTAACATACTCACTCCTCTGCCTCTCCCAGCTAGTCAGCCATAGAAAGCCATTAAGAAATGTCTGGCAAGGGCCCAAAAATAGGGACAATGATGAAACAGTCCTCTTACAGACTTACACAGTGATATCACAACAGGTTTTCTAGTTGCATGAAGTCTCTGAAGGGTAGGAAATCTGAAACTCAAATGTCTGCCATTACATCCTAATTTTCAGTCTTTAGTGATATGCCAGTATTCTCCAAGACAGCTACAAGACTATGCTATATGGAGTCAAAAAGTAAAGCCAACATCTGCACAGTCTGTGCAAATATGTGCAGTTGACAGTTATGAATCCCCCCCAGCAACACACCTGTGTCTCCATAGAAATGCAGTAACATGCATATTTGTTGGGTAATGACAGCCAAGCACACATTCCTAGGGCTGTCCCAATCAACTTGATAACTTGTTGCATGTCCACAATATGCAGAGGTCAATGAGCTATGTACATGTGTATGTATTTTGAGGCCTTTGCCACCCAGTACATTTCCCATTGATCTACTTTACAATGACTGCTGATGTCATTCACCTTAGAAGTACCTTGGACAACCCACAACCTATAAGCTCTGTGCTGGATGCAATAACTGCATAATACTGTAATACAAATAACTAAATAGATAGGGTTTCTAATCTCCATTCTTGCTTTTGTGCGTGTGCATATAAGTGTTTGCAAGTATGTAGATATTTAGATTAATTGACAGTTGGCTGCACATACCATGCCCATGGCAAGTGCAACACACAGGTCTTCCTCTGGTTTGCTACTATGACACCTTCTTTGTGTGACACATACCTTAGCTTACAGTATTTCTCATAACATTAAGGTGCTTCTGATGTGCAGTGTTTACGGGGGATAATTACATTGGCAGGTCCATTTTTTATGAAGGTATTTTTGTAGCGGTTTTGAATTGATTGAGATGTTCAAGGGATGTTACATCTAGTGGTAGGCTTGGATGTTTGTCACATACATTCACCCTGCGGGAAAATGGGCACCCTGTCCACATCAGGCAGAGCAGGTACCTACACCTTTGCAGGCGTAACATGGTCAACTGGATGGTTAATGGCACATACATCCTTGGGATACCACCTGTGTCCCTGTTAGATAGGGACATCAGCTGCTGCTTTGCATACACATGGGATAACATATGGCCTAGGGATATGGATGCTCAGGGCCCACAGCCTAGTAGCCTGGTATGATACGTTGAATACCATTAGTGGCCTGTCTTATGTGATAGACTCTGTTGTTATGTGTCCACCCACATCAGTGTCATCGACTGCTGGTTATCCCCTATGGGCAGTTCTACAGTACCATGTATTCAAGCCTACATAACATGAATAGGTGAATGCTCCTACAGGTGCATGTAAACAGTCCAAGAAACATCTGAGCTAGTTGAACAATACATGGTGTTTGTCCACATAGTTTGAAGAATGTGTCTGTGGCATGCCAGACCCCTGGGGGCACAGTGATAATACCTGGGTATCTGGTACTGTATCCATTCCCTTACATTGTATGCTCAGTATGTATGTATTGCTGCTGACCCAGTGCCAGAATCCACCCTCTACTACTACTACCTATAACTTGTGCTGCTGCAGGGGTCACATGGTATGCTAGCCATAGGTTTGAGGCAATCTGATACAGGTGTGGAGTGCACAGTCACCTAGGTAGAGTATTTCAAGAATGCTCAAGAAGACCTGGACAATCTGTGAAATAACCCTGTATGACATTGTTAGAATGAGCAGGCTCAGTGATGGTACATGATGTGATATGCCATCTGTCTCCACCAGTACGTACTGTCAGTATGTTACCCCTGCACTGGCCCAATCATCAGGGAGCATAATACTCACCACTACCACCAGTAAGGAATGTACAGAATGGCAGGATGACAAATACATGCACATTAATGTACAATCACCCTTCAGAGCACACAGAGGTCACAGTCAGTGTGGGGATAATTTCTCCCTCTCTCTCTCTCTCTCTCTCTCCACAACCCCAATAACACTACACAGTGGCACACCTATGAGGTTAACATCTCAGCAGAGCAGTCAATCCAAAACATCTGTCACCTTCTCTTCCCAACCAGTACTTCGGGTCCCTGGCCAAGTAGTTGACACACACACACACACACACACACACACACACACACACACACACACACACACACACACACACACACACTCACACTTTACTATTTGAGTTTTAAATCACACACACACACACACACACACACACACACACACACACACACACACACACACACACACACACACACATGCACACAAACATGCACACTCCTATTACAGTCTGGCACAACTTTGCTACCTATAGGCCCTTCAGCCCATACTGTAAGGTTGTTCTAACTGCCACAATCAATCTCTGTAACAGCTACTGTAAGGCCCTCAACAAAGGGTGACAAATCTTACTGGGTGATGAGCCTATTAGCAAAATGGTAAGTGTGACCAAGACCAAGGCTATTGCAGTGAGCTATACAGTGTTACCATGTGCATATGCAAGCACTATAAAACCTGATGTAGTGCTATGCAGACCTGACACAATGACAAGGTGTAATGATATGTGACAATAACTAATAAAGGAACAAGAGAGTAATCTATCAATGCAGTAACTTCACAGTTCAGACTCACAGGGATTCATATCTGACAACATTGCAGGACGGTCTGCAATACATGCAAGAAACATGTAAAGTATTAGATGCATAGGTTTATAGGATGATACTAGGCTATTGGCCCAGATGTCCTCATAAGCCTAGGCTGGATGTTTGCCCATGTCCCTTCAAAGTCAGTACCTGTTTCCCCTGTCCAGCTGGGACACAGGTGGGATCCCAGTGGTGTCTGTTGTGTTTCCCATGCAGTCATCCAATTTTTCTGAAATAAGGCTAGAGAGGTACTCTGCTAGACATGGGGAGGGAGTGTATTTTACAGACAGTGTATTATTTGAGACACAAATCTATCCCACCAACAAGTGCTATTCATGCCACAGACCATGTGAGGGCCTTGTGTGCGGGTTGCATGAATGGGGTTTGTCTTACGGATATGCATACACTCGAGCAAGGCTGGTTTGGGAATGGCCTTGTTAGCCAGATACACGTCACCTTTAATCAGTCCGTACGTCACTGTGTAGAGTGACAGGGCTTTTAGCCTATCTGCATAGGATAGGTATTGCAGACCCTGGATTTTGCTGGTCAGGAATGTCTGTGGTCTCTGCAACTGCTGCATGTGGTTGTCAAGGTACATGCCAAATGAGCCATTGTACTCGATAATTGGTCTGATGAGGGAGGAGTACAAGGATGCTATGGCCTCTTGGTTCCTGGATGATATACCCTTATTTGGGAAGTGGGCCACATAGACAGCCTTTGGTACAATGGTGCCAACACAGTGGGAACTGTCAGGTTGCTATCAACCTTGGTGCTTAATTCTCCTCACACCTGATTGCATGCTCAGTACATTGTTATTACTGTCATACCTAGTGTGGATGACATCTACCAGAACAGGGATAATGATGCAAACCCTGGCATTCAGTTTAAGGCAATGCTTCTGGCACCAGTCATTAATTTGGGTAAGACCCTCCTGGAGGATGCTGACATCAGTAGGGGAATGTAAGACGGTGGCCAGCTTACAGTTATCTGCAAACTCGGTCAGCCACAGGCCACTGGTTTTGTCTTGCACCTCAGAACAGTATATCCCAAACAGTAGAGACCCCCAGACAGATCCTTGGGGCACACCACTGTTTAAGGGTCTACTACTAGGGGTGGCTTCCAATACTTTGACTGAGTGGGTACTATCACTGAGCCAGTTAGCTACCCATCTGGTAACATACAGGTTGATGCCTAGCTGTACAGGCTTATGTATTATGGCTGACTGGGGATTATTGTCTCAGGCTTTGACTAGGTGAAGGTAGGCAGTGTGCACCATCATCCCCTCGTCCATGTGTGTGTTGACTGCTTCAAGGCAGTTGACCAGGTTTATCAGGCCTGATTTCCTTTTGACAATATGAAACTATGTTGGCTCAAGCATTTTGAGGTTGCTGATGTCCCTGTTTATAAGGTCCTTGATAATGCCTTTCATGGTCTGGCAGATCAGGCTAGTTAGGCTGATTTGCATATGATTGGCTGGGTCAGTGGATGCTCCACCTTTGTGTAGAAAGGTGACAGTGGCTGTCCTCCATGCAGATGGGATAACACTGGTGCTCAGGCTTTGGTTGACTACACTGTGTAATGAAGATGAGAGCTCATGCCTGGGTTCATGTATGATGCAGCCAGGGATGTAATCAGGTCACATGGAGACTTCAGTTTTTGCTCTTGAGAGAGCATTATGGACCTACACCATAATGATGAGGGAGGGGGGCAGGTGTTGTGCATGTCCTCCTTTACTGATGGGAGGACAGGGGTGGTGAGTTTTTCACTTACCTGTTTGCAGCAGGTTGGCTATATCTCTGGTGAATGTGTATGTGTATGTGGTGTTATTGACCACCAGTACAGAGCAGAATTGGGTGTTGCCTATGAGATTGCAGACATATGTGCAGAAAGCCTTGTGATTGGTCTTGGCGGATGTATCCAATTTGCACTCAAAGTTAGCCTTAGAGTAATTCACCTGCAACCTTATTTGCTTGTTTAGACAAAGATGAGATTGCTTCCAATTTATTACCTGCTCGTCCTTGGCCCTGTAGCTCCTCCTTGGCCCTGTACAGCCAATATTTCCACCTATTATGGGGTTTGTGTACTGCTGCTGTTTAATCTACCTTGGGAGAGATGATTTTGTCCAGTCAGGTATTGCTGAGTTCATACAGCTATGCAGGTGCTCACATAGATGTTTGGTCTAGGCTTGGACACAAAGTCATGACACAGTTAAACACTTTTCCAATTAAGCTAGTAATTATAATCAGACTAGTAATTATCTCTGTTTCAAGGCAATACCACAACCTGTTGCTGTAGACATTTATGTCTGTTTGATGCACTGAAACTCAAATTACACATTTGTAAAACAAGTACAGCATATTTACCTGACATTTTGCAACTCATGTCTGTATGTTTGAGGCTTCCAACTACTACTATTACTACATCCATGTGCAGAGGTAATACATGATATGCATTTCTGTTCTTCGTCAGTTTGGCACATGGTGTACACTCTTTCAACTCAGTCATACCTCTCAACCTGTTAGAGCAACACATCTGGACAAAGGTACACATAAATGTGGGGCAAACGTCCAAACATAGTGACACTTTAGAAATATTGCTGTAACACACTTAGAGAGTTAATAGCAAAGTAGGTTTTGCATTCACAGGAATACTTTGCAGGATATGACATCTGACATTCAAATGTACCCTATTATGTTACGACTTCAGTCTTTACTGATTTGCAAGTGATTTGCCAGACAAAACACAACTGTATGAGAAAATGACTACAATATGAGGCAAATGTGTAGTCAGTCTGCAAAACTCTGGACAGTTGAAAGGTATGAGCTCAGTATATAACATACAGCTCAAGACATGCATCTGCACCAGTGGATTACTATGCACATACCCTATATAGTTCTCTTACATTTGAAAGATGAGCATATGTATCATAGTAGCATTCACAAGTGACATATGAATATTTACAACATCCCAGGTAGCTGGACTGGCAATGACACAGTCAGTATTATACAACAGACACTCCAGTAGTAGTCATATGTGAGCTGACCTTTGGTGGGGTGACGTAGGGGCCAGAGTTGTGCTCTATGTCACTGCAGACAGAACCAGCAGGGATGGCCGTAGGTGATGGATAGCAACATGTCAGTCCAGCAAGTCTTGTTGAGACCTATTGTTTAACATCCTATTTCCCATTATTGCATCCCCCTTCTGCATTCCATTACATTACATGATTAATTGTTTGCCATACCTCTTATAGTGCTGCAGAGTTTTCTGTTTCAAAGTAATGCAAACATGAAGGTTTCCATAATCACAGTCTGACTTTCAGTAGAAAGGTTCAGAACTGTTTTGCATGGGCAGCAGCTTGTCTTTTGTAGGTAATACTCCTGAGCAGGTGATGGCCTGTGCAACAATTGGTGTCTCCCACTTGTTAAGTGCATCCAGAACAGCTATGTTGCCTTTCCGTTAGCCAATGGCATGGCAACACATTGCTATAATTAAGTCCTACGTGTGGGTCTTTTCCTTGCCTGTGAGAAGAACATTATAGAGGTGTGCAAGCTACAGTATCACAGAGGGTAGGTAGAAATACATCTTATAACAAGAAAGGTGGAGAAAGCCCAACAAAATGGGGAAGAAAGCTCCAGATTTAGGGACAGATTGTAAGTATTGCTGTTATACAGTTAGAAAATTGCTAGATTAACAGGGTTTGTCTGGACTTGCATTTTCTGCATGATTTGAGGTCTGAAACTGATATGTATATGACATAAATTTCAACTGTACAGATTTCCACAGAATGTTCAGATGTTTGCCTCTTATGTTTAGTCTGTTCCTCAGACAATTGTTTTTGTTTTTGGCAAATCATTAGGATAGTCAGAGGATTGAAGTCACTGAATAATGACATCCATTTGTGTTTCAGACTTCATATCATTGAGAAATGTTATGTTAAAACAAAGCTTGTCACTCCAGCAATTTTTTCAGTTTATAACACCATCATTTAAAATATGTCCCTATTTTTGGGCCTCTGTCCCCCAAGTATGTCAAGCTTTGTCCAGATGTCTTGCACTAAGAGGTTCAGAGGTATGGTATATCATTATTTAGTGACTTAATTCCTAATATCATCCCAGAGATTTAGCGGACTCCCAGAAATGTTATAAGGGAGACGCCAAGAATATGATCCCAATCCCTGGACATTTTGTGAAAATCTGTACAGTTGAGAGTTAGGTATGTCTGGCCATTGTTAACAGACTGTCAAGATTGTGTAGGAGTACATTGCATAAATGTTTGTTGGGCTGAGTAGGGGGTGTTGGCCAATCTGGTGGTCCCCTGCCATTAATAAGCTCTACAAGAAAAGGAAGAAACTGTTGCAGAATAAGTTGAAGACTCAAGACTGGAAAAACTCCCTTATTAGCCTCAACAATAAGTTGAGATCCCTCATCAAAACTTCTAAAGCCAACTATGAAGGCAGAATTGTGGCAGACACTAAAACCACCACAAAGCCTTCTATAGTTATATCAAAAATCTCCATGGTAGTACCCAGGTTTGCTCTGAGTTACTGCACAATGGTACCTCCTATACTGAAGCAACAGATATTGCCAACATACTGGCTGACAGATTCAGTGCCAACTTTACCCCTATCCCCCAAAGGACCACTCACAATACCAAAGGAATGCCAGGCAAACAGCAAATTATTGCAGCACAGGTTAAAGCTGCATTGTCCAAGGCCAAGAATACAGCTTCCATGGGACCTGACAATATCACAACCTCACCTCAGGCTTTGTCCCTACTGAAAGGCGCACTGCTACAGTCATCCCTCTCCATAAAGGGGGAGCAACTACAGTCCCTAGGAATTATTGCCCCATTAGCCTGGTGAGTCTGATATGTAAGGCTATGGAGGGCATCATCATGGACCTAATTAACAAGGATATAGGGAATCTTCAAACTCTAAATCCCACACAATTTGGTTTTGTGAAAGGTAGATCATGCCTGCTCAACCTGGTTCACTGCTTTAAGTCAGTCACCAGAGCTGTGGATAACAGCAAGTCAGTTCATACAGCCTACCTCAATCTCACCAAGGCCTTTGATACAATTCCCCACTCAGGAATTATTAATAAAATCACCAAACTAAGCATCGACCCCTATATCACTAGGTGGGTTGAAAATTGGCTCACAGATAGAACCTACAGTGTCAAAGCAGCAGACTCCAAAACAGACTGCCAACCAGCTACAAGTGGAGTCCACCAGGGATCGGTCCTGGATCCTCTCCTGTTTGGCATCTACTTTCAGAATTCCAGGTCAACATGGAGGGACTCTGGCTGACCAAGTTTGCAGATGACTGCAAGCTGGGACCCATTATTAACTCCCCAAGTGATGTAGACATCCTACAGAAAGGCCTCCCTGAAACCAGTCACTGGTGTTGAAACTATGGCCTTAAGCTTAATGCCAAAAAATGCATCGTCATCCCCTTTGGAAAAAACACAGTTCCCACTAATTACCACATTGATGGTAGCCCACTGAACACCGAAGGTGTTATAAGAGATCTAGATGCACAGGTTGACAGCAGCCACTTCTTTGACCACATTGCCACTGTGGTCAGAAAGTCCTTCTATGTGGCACATCTCATTACCAAGGGTTCTGCATCCAGGAGCAAAGAAGTCATCATCTCTCTCCACTCTTCCTTCAATAGTATGAGTATGATGCCCCATTTGCATGCACCTCACTAGACACATGCAACAGCTGGAAAGGCCACAAAAATACCTCACAAAGAGGATCCTAAGCCTTAAACATGTCATACACGGACAGACTAAAAATACTCCAGTTATTCTTTGTCTCATATCGTCTAGTAAGACGTGATCTCTGCTTGACTTACAAAGCCATGTCTGACCCAACTCTGTTAGAAATGCTACATTTAAAAAATTCCCAATCCCTCCACACCACACACTCCAGAGACCCCAACCTCATTACTACAATCAACAGAACAAGCTGGGAGGGACAGGTTTATAACCCAGAGACTACCCATGGTCTGGAATAGACTTCCTATACATGTGAAGCAGAGCACCTCACTGGCCTCTTCAAGAGAAATCTTGATGAGTGGATGGGAAATAGAAAGATCACCATGGGGGTCACTCCCGTGGATCTACTTGATAGAGGCACTTGGAACTAATGTTGGGTGGCATGATGCCAGGGCATTTCTGTGGGCAAGGCTTTTAAAGGCTCCAGGGCCATTGGCCTACTACACACCTATGAACCTATGTGAGTGTCACAGATCCTTTTCTATCTGACTGTGCATGCTGCTGCAGTTGCTGGTGTCCTATCAGCTGTATATGCATGTACGGGCAGACTGAGACATGTGCCTTAACACCTCAAGATTCCAAGTAAACTGTGACTTACGACAGTAACAGTATATGTGTCTGGCAATCAGGATATGTTTGTTCAAACAGTCATTATACTTTACAGGTCAGTTGGCTTACTGGTATGTTGCTGTGACTGTGGTGCAAATGCTTTTTGGTAGACCATTTCTCACCAATGTCTGTTTTTCCCTACAGTTACATCCCTATGGTGCATGCTATATTTGCAAATGCATGAGCAATTTTCCAGAGCTGATTTGGTGTAGTGTTGTGTTGGTCTGATTGTAGTTCAGAAGGTGCTGGGTGACATGGTTGGCAGCTCTCAGTGATTTTTTCCCTTCTAATACATGAATGTACTCATACCTCACCACTGTCCCGATTTTCATAGTCTGTCCAGATGTGTGGCTCATATTTTTCGTCTGTTCCCCTTAACTGTTGTGGATGTCTGACAAATCACTGGGATGATGTGAGCATTGAAGTCACTAAATAATGACAACCATTTGTGTTCCAGACTTGAAATCTATCAGGGAAAATATGTTAAAACAAACCGTTATACTCTAGCAACTCACTAAGCTTATAAAATCCATATTTAACTTATGTCCCTATGTTTTGGCCTTTGTCCCCCCACTTAGAAAGACTTTGTCCAGATGCCTTGCACTAAGAGGTTGAGTGTATGCATGTATACATATATATATATATATATATATATATATATATATATATATATATATATATATATATATATATATATATATATATATATATATATGTGTGTGTGTGTGTGTGTGTGTGTGTATATATATATATATATATATATATATATATATATATATATATATATATATATATATATATATATATATATATATATATATATATATATATATATATATATATATATATATATATATATATATATATGTGTGTGTGTATATATATATATATATATATATATATATATATGGGTCTACCTGCCTGATAACACTGACATGCCAAAACACTGACAATGAAATAACCGACACAAAAAAAAGAAAGTTCAAAAACACGAAACTTCACATGCCCGACAAACCACAATCCTGACAATCAACAAAACAAATACCTTTCCTGAAAAACACACACACAGCACAAGTACACCAAAAACCTTACAAATCTACACTAAACCTTACATACACAACTATCTATGCACTAACCTTAACCCAAACCCTAACACTAAGGTCCATCACTATCGCACATTTACTTTACCCATGCCATAACCCTAACTGACTTAATCTGCCCCTAACCCTCAAGTCCGTCACTATCGCACACTTACCTTACCTGCATCCTTACCCTAACTCACTTAGCCCACCCCTAAACCTAAAGTCCATCACTATCGTACACTTATCTGACCTGCACCCTACCCTAACATCCGCTACTATCACACACTTACCTTACCCACACCCTGACCCTAACGTCTGTCCCTATTGCACACTTACCTTAAAATGTCGGTGTTCTCAGTGTCAGGATTCTCAAATTTCGGTCTTCTCTGTTGTCGATCTTCCGGTGTCGGTGTTCTCGTTGTTGGCATTGTGGAATTTCGGCATTTTCAGCTAGACCCATATATATATATATATATATATATATATATATATATATATATATATATGTAACATGACTAATTTCCACAGGTTTTCCCTAATGTTGGATGACCATCCTGCATGATATATTTACCGAGGTATTACTAACTCTTACAGCTCATGTAGAGTAGTGGTAGCTGCTGTGACTGCAGTGTGTGGGATCCTGTGTTTGCTACTTGGCAGTTCTAATTCTTTTGTTTCTGGAAAGAACAAGTGCTGATTGAGACAGAGTGAGTAAAGAACTTTTAAGCAGTTGTAAGTGGGTTTGTGCTGTTTTGTGCGAAGCTAGGAAATACTAATAAATGCTTAAGTTCCCCCAAGCTTTGCTTAGCAGTGCTTATTCCTGCTTAAACCCACACTAATTTCAAAAAAAAAAGAAAAAAAGTGATAGGAAAGTGATGAAATGAGTGCAAGCAAGGGTAAAAACATTATGAAAACCAATTAGTGATTTGAAGGATGGGTGTGAGAAAGGACCATGGCTCTCCATTTCTTCTACAGCAACAGCTGTACATGTTGTGAACAATTTGGAATTTGGAGACTCACACCCTACAGGGAAGGGTGTGGGTGACATAACTTGGTTGATTAATTGATGGAATGATTGATTGATAATAGAGTAAATGGGGGCAAAATGGAGAGCTATGAATGGGATGAGATTTTTTTTTTTTGTGGGTACAGTTGTCCTTTTTTTTTAAATATGAGAGTGGGATGTTGGGGAAAGGTTGTAGGTATGTTTGGGGAGATGGGTTGCGTATGAGAAGTTGCTTTTGCAGACAAACAAGACAGACAAGACAGCAGACAGGGGTGGTGTATGACACATGAAGGGGGTAAATACCTTGGAGGGGGAAGGTGGTTGGGAATCGGAAGGCCATGTGCCCCCAGATGGAAACAGTGGGACTGAGGCCCCCACCCATGAGCAGTCAGCACAGCACCTTCATGGCCCCAAATTTGGTTCTGCTGGGGGCTGGACAACAGGGACAGCCTGCCCCTCGAGGTGTAACAGGCAGCCCTCCATCTCACTCAGCCTTCCATCCATCTCTGAGAAGATGACGCTGTGCACTATGCCCCAGAACTTGCAGTGAATGGTGTGCTGCTCTCCGCACCTGCACCTAGGGGCCTATCCCCTGAGGCAGTTCCACCTAAAGGTGGTGCAGGACTAGCAGAGAAGGAAGTTCAAGGTTAGGTCCAAAATGTGCTGGGGCCCATTGTCACAACCAGATGAGGTGGGACAGGTGGATCTGCTGGGATCTGCCTTCCCGAACATGCTATGGTGTTGTGGTTTTCCAAGATTTATTAGTCATGAACACATGTCAAAATTAGTTATAACAGCATGCGTGTTTGTTCAAATTCACCCAAAACAATAGATAAGAAACAGTTGCATAGCAAGCAGAACAGATGCATAAATGGAACAACAGTAAGTATTATAACAGCATGCCACTTACATTGACAGCAACAAGCCACCAACATTGGTATTTGAACAAGGTATGTTAATATGCAACCAATTAAATATATGAACAATAATAGAACACAAGTCCCAACATTAGGTTTTGAGAAAAACATACCCATACTATATGAATAATAATTAGTGATGCAGATGAGGGATGGTGGAAGAGAAAAAAGTCAGTTTACAACTGTATAGGCTTTTATTTTTCACAACAGTACTGCTCAATACTCTACAGGCCTGCCCTCACTTTACATCTACCTATGGCCCATAGCTTCTGTAGCACATATATACCTGTTAAACTGTCAACCTGGAATGGTATGGGGAAAAATGTGACAATTCTGGGTACATGACTAGAGGGGACTTGTACATGTCAGGGTTACATATATGACAAAGAAGGGATACCCTACACTGATATTCTGTAAGTGTGCTACTGGCATACTTCATCTGGATTCCTATCTGTGTCCAAGGTTATTGGCAGCAGTGACCACTAGCTATGACAGCATGACACTTGAGAGATATGTATCGGGAAGAGTGCATGGTGTATGTACCTATCTTACTGTCATTTGCAGGCATGGGGTTGGACAGTGGAACAGTTGTACGTGGTGTATTATTATACCATTCCTACAACTACTACAAACATCTCTTTACCTGTAAGACCTGAGGAAAAAAATCTGTTAACACTACCTGACTGTTCCTACAAATATTCAAGATTTCATGAGTGCAAATATGCACACATCTTAGCAATGCTCCCTGGATTCAGAAAATGTATAGGTGTGCAACAATGAATAACAAAGCTATTTCTCATTATACTAAGCTACTGGGGAACTCCTGTCTCTTGTTTGACTCATTTCTGCCTAATACCCTCTTGGTTAGACAGTCTGACCATATAATCCTGAGATTCATGCATGGCAGATAGTGTACTGTGTATTACTCCTTTGAGATACTACAATTGGGAAAGCAAAGTTTAACACAAGGCAATGCTGCACGGTATACACTATAATACATTGCACATTACTACTCAGGGTTCAGATCTTAGTGCAGGACATATTTAATATTTAATTTATATCTTGTTTTACAGCTCCACAAACTACAGTTTTGCATAACAGCTGGTTCTTAGAACAACCTCAGTAAATGCATGCTGTCAAAACCATATTTCCTGTGAAGAACCTGTACACATATTTCTACAACAACATATCAGAGTAAACACAACATTTTGTGGTATAAATCTTTATTTGAGTAACATGCTTTATATCTGCATATCCTGTCGATCAATATTATTCTGACAAACTTTATTTATTCAGTAGACACAGAACACACTATACCTAAGACAATAAGCAATGTACTCCTTCTTATTTTTTGCATTATATACTGCAAGATAAATCTGTACTCACCAGCCTGTCGGTGCAGCCTCAACAGTCTGTCTGCATGGGCCTCCACATTGCTAGCCCTCTCTGCTGCAGCTGTAGGGGGAAAAAACAAACATTATGCATACCTATCACAAACTCAGGCTAGAATTTTGTATAGCTATGAATGAGATACTTACAAACTAGTGGGGCATTCTGGTCTCATGCTTCCTGGATCCACTGGGCCAAGTGCATCCCCTTTTTATGCTTTAGGTCAGAATAATGATGCCATACCTGCTCACCAGTTTGGGGGATTCAAGTAGCACTGGTGAAATCACGTGCCAGACAGTTCCAGGCATCCAATTTGTACTGTGAGCTCTGGTACTGACCCTGCAGCAGTCTTTGGTCATGGTCTTTAACAAGGAGCCCAGCCATGACCCTGGCCTCCAAGATGCCACAGCGCTGCACCTGAAAGCATGATCCCTCTCCAATGAAAGATATAGTTCCTGCAGAGATCAGACTACAACAGTTTCTGGCTGTAGTCCCACCTGTGTGGTTTAAATAAGGCCACATTCCTGCCCTTTGCCTTCATTTGACCATTTGAAAATATTGAGCACAGCTAAGCAGTGCAAAAAACTGCTAAGCTGAGTTGAGCAGTGCTTAAAGGGATAGATGTTGAGCAGTGCTTAGCGGTGCACAAATCCACTCAGCTGGGCTGCATACTGCTTAGACTGAACTTCTAAGGAATGCTGAAACCGGCTAAGTAGAGATAAGCACTGCTAAAGCATTGCTCAGTTTTCAGGTCAAACACAGTTTTGAATCGGACATTAATTACTCATTACTGACATATTATTAAGTGTATATATTTTACTTTACATGACATCCCCATGTGCTTACATGACATTACCTTGGGGTGTGACTGCACTGTATGGGACACTTGTGTTTACATGGGAGTTTCACAGCATATATCCAGTGACACTTCAATTATGGACTAGATACACTACCCTGGTTAGCAAATATCAGTTACTACAACATTTAAAAATAAAACAAAATAAAAATATCAATGCTTTCCTATGTAAAAATGATGGGCTTGTTTTGGTACTCAAACCGTGAACTGCTGTATGTAAAACTGGAACTCTAAGCATTATGCTATCTCGCTGTTAAGGATTTTAGTTATACAGCTATATTTAACTCCTATGAGATGTTTAAGCAATGCTGAGCAAAGCTCTGTGATACGCAAACCCACACAAATATGCTTAAACTTCACTTATAACAGAAAGAAAAATTAATACAACCACTTTAATTACATATATTAATACTAATGCTGATTCTTATTTAGTAATGTACTACCTGTCATTCTATCAACTTTCTAAGTCTGTATGTGCAATGTGTTTTAGATTTGCCATATGGACCTTTGTTCCATGTTTATTTCATGGCTTTATCCAGATTTCTTGGTGGAAGAGTTTGAGGTGTGTGCATACCTCTCAACTGTCCAGATTATCTCAGATTGTCCAGATGCTTGGATCCTATTTTTGTTTTGTTCCTTACAACATTTGTGGTTTTCTGCACATCAGTGAGATGATCTCAGGACTGAAGTCACTAGTTAATGGCATACATTTGAGTTTCAGACTTCTAATCATTCACTAAATGTATGTTAATGCAAACTCTGTTCCTCTACCAAATTTCTAAGTTCATAGGTTCATAGGTGTGTACTCGGCCAGTGGCCTTGGAGCCTTTACAAGACTGGCCCATAGAAGTGCCCTGGCATCATGCTGCCATTAGTTCCCAGTGCCTCTATCAAGAAGAGCCACTGGAGTGATCCTTGGGGTGAACTTTCTATTTCCCATCCACTCATCAAGATTTCTCTGCAACAGGGCTAGTGAAGTGTTGTGCTTGACATGTATGGGAAGTCTATTCCAGAGCATGGGCAGTCTTTGGGTTATGAATCTGTCCCTCTAGATTGTTCTGTTGATTGTAGTAATGTGGTTGAGGTCCCTGGAATGTGTGGTGCAGAAGGATTGGGATTTCTTTAGGTGTAACATTTCTAACAAGTCTGGGTCAGACATGGCTTTCTAACCCAAGCAGAGATTGCCTCTTTATATATGATATGAGACAGAGAAACGTTGGAGTTTTTTGAATCTGTCCATGGAGGGCATGTGTTTAAGGACTAGGATCCTCTTCGTGATTTACTTTTGTGGCCTTTCCAGCTGTTGCATTTGTTTAGTGAGGTACATGCCAAATGGGACATTATACTCAATCATTGGTCTAATGACGGAAGAATAGAGAGAGATGATGACCTCTTTCTTCCTGGATATAAAACCCTCGGTAATGAGATGTGTCACATAGGAGGAATTTCTGACCACAGTGGCAATGTGGTGGTCGAAGAAGAGGTTGCTGTCAACCTGTGTCCCCAGATCTGTTATCACACTTTCAGTGTTCAATGGGCTACCATCAATGTGGTAATTAGTGGGAACTGAGTTTTTCCCAAAGGGAATGACAGCGCATTTTTTGGCATTAAGCTTAAGGCCATGGTTTCAACACCAGTTGTTGGTCTCAGTGAGGCCTTTCTGTAGGATGTCTTCATCACTTGAGGAGTTAATACTGGCTCCCAGCTTGCAATCGTCAGTGAACTTGGTCAGCCAGAGTCCCTTCTTGTTGGCTTGGACTTCTCAGAAGTCGATGCCAAACAGTAGAGGACCCAGGACCGATCCCTAGTGGACTCCACTCATGACTGGTCAGCAGTCTGCCTTAGAGTCTGCTACTTTCACACTGTGGGCTCTATCTGTGATCCAGTTTGCAACCCACCTAGTGATATAGGGGTTGATGCCTAGTTTGGTGAGTCTATCAATAATTCCTGAGTAGGGAATGATATCAAAGGCCTTGGCCAAATTGAGGTAGGCTGCATGAACTGCCTTGCCCTCATCCACAGCTCTGGTTACTGACTCAAAGCAGTGAACCAGGTTGAGCAGGCATGATCTACCTTTCACAAAACCAAATTGTGTGGGATCTAGAGTTTGTTGATTTCCTATATCTTTGTTAATTAGGTCCATGATGATGCCCTCCATAGCCTTACATATCAGACTCACCAGGCTAATGGGGCAATAATTCCCAGGGTCTGTAGTCACTCCCCCTTTATGGAGAGGGATGACTGTATCAGTGTGCCATTCTGTAGGAAAAAAAGCCTGAGGTGAGGCTGTGATTCAACAGGGCACACAGGTTTGGTGCCAGTTCACTTTGTAGTTCATGTACAACACAGCCAGTGATATTGTCAGGACCCATGGAAGCTGTATTCTTGGCCTTGGACAATGCGGCTCTAACCTGTGCCTGCACTAATGCTGGGTGCCAGGCATTCTTCCGGTATTGTCATTGGTCCTTTGGGGAGAGAGAGGGGTAAAGTTAGCACTGAATCTGTCAGCCAGTATGTTGGCAATATCTGTTGGCTCAGTATAGGAGGTACCGTTGTGCAGTAACTCAGAGCAAATCTAGGTACTGCCGTGGAGATTCTTGATATAACTGTAGAAGGCTTTGTGGTTAGTTTTAGTGTCTGCCACAATTCTGCCTTCATAGCTAGCTTTAGTGGTTTTGATGAGGGATCTCAACTTTTTGTTTAGGCTAATAAGAGAGTTTTCCCATCTTGGGACTTCACCTTTTTCTGCAACACTTTCTTTCTTCTGCTGTAGAGTTTTTTAATGGCAGGGGACCACCATATTGGCTTCCTTTTTTGGAGGAGAGCATCTTGGTTCTGTTGGATATCACTAGTTCTATGCATTTATGTACGTGTTCGTGCAGTGCATTGGTGCATGATTCAGCAGTCATGCACCTATTTTCCATTTGCATGGGTGCCGTGAAGTTTGCCACAACTGTTTTTAGGTGCCCAAAGTCAGCTTTGGAGAATTTATTCATGGTGGTTACCTTTGCTGGTGGTGTGGGTGAGATGTGGATTTCCATGGTAATTCGTTTGTGGTCGAACTTAACCAGGGAGGAACTGACTATTGGTGTTTAGCAACAGTTGCCCATGTGTTAAATAAAATTCAGAATTCAATACACAGGAGGTTCAGATTCAAAAGTTTACTAGTGTACACTAGGAGGCAAAAAACCATACAAGTACAGAATTTTGTCTGACATGATACAGGAAGTTCACAAGTTTATATAGGTTTAACATTCAAGTTGTTCCCACCTTACTGAAGTTACAAGTCACAGGGCATTTACATCACTTTAGCTTACAGGCCTTTATTCATGCAACAGCTGTAGTTGTATATTTTTCAAAAACTTCCTTTTGATAATAATACAACCTTGCTGTTTCATCCGGTCAGGCACAATGTCTTTCTGTAAGGTTACTTCTTAAAGGTCTCATATCAGTTCAGATACAGTAACAGATTCAGTCTTTAACATACATCTTTGTTCATTGTTTCACTTTCCCACCAGCTGTGTGTTTATCTCACAAGGACAAGTTACTTCATCAGGAAGAGCAGAAGATTTCATTATTTACAAGGACAAGTTATCTCATCAGGAAGGAGCGGAAGATTTACACATTTAATTTCCTGACCCAGCAGATAATCACTTATGAAAAGCATAAACATTAAGCTTGCTGAGCTGGCAGCTGCCAGGGTCAGGGATCAAAGCACAATGCAGTTTCAGAAGCTACTTGCATTTACACATGAATTTATCCCTTCTGTTATATGATTAATAGAATAAAATGCATTATAAACTACCTTGCTTTTAAACTAGCATTTCACATATATTTAAATACATATTTTTCTAACATTCCCCCCTATTAATACTTTTTATTCTATTTTTTGAAGTATACATAGTGTTATTTCATCTCATAACCTTTTCCACTTAGGATTTTCAGCTACTGTGAGTCATTTAATTTATACTTCAGAAAAAAATGTCGTCTGAGATCAATTTTTCAATCTCAATATCTTGATACATGGTTTCAGTAACAGATACATTAATAAAATCTTTGATTAATCTTTTCATGCAGGGAATTCCACAGCAAACACATGCTCCTATCAGGAGTATACCCACACAAATGGCAATCAAAATATTCATTAGGATGGAACCCCCACCCCCCCAAATAGATTCTGGAAAAAGTCCGTCAGTGGGTTTGGGCCTGGTTCAGTCATGGCCAATACTTGCTGAATTACCTCTAGGTGATTATTTATCTCATGACGATTATCAGGAATATATGCACAGCATTCTTCTTTGATAAGTGCGCACGTACCACCTCTCGCCGCTAGGGTGAAGTCAAGAGCCATTCGGTTTTGTAGCACTACAGTTCACATTGCATTCAGTTCATCAGTCACTAATTCAAGGGCAGAAAAAGTTGCGTTGCTCATTACTTCGAGAAGTTTTGACAGTTTTCTCAACTCCCAGATCGATTTGGCTGCTCCATATGCTGGGAGTATCCCTGCCCAAGATATAACACTGTCACTCAAGTCCATATGAGTTAATTTGTCTTTATCCTTCACGGAATTATGGTCTTTCCAGCCAGCTTCGATCTTTCTGACTGGATTTACAGGTTTCTCGACTGGACCTTCAGGTTTTTGGGCTACATCTCTCATGTTTCGTATCTTACCCAAAGGCAATTCTGCAGTATGTCTTATTGCTGGAACCAGATAACCCAAAAAACAACTGCCGGACCAATTCTCAGGTAACCATTTATATGCCTTTTTCCCACAAATAAAATAACAGTTTTCTACTTTAGTACTAATACGCATTAGCCCTGTATGAAACATTTTCTGATCTATAACTGACAATTGTTTAAACAAAACTGGATTGTTTTGAATGTCACTCATAGTTGTTTTCAATGAGTTTAAATACGAGTCATAATTAGTATTGCAAAAAGTATTGCCATTACTATTCTTAATATAACATCGGTAAGATATGGTTATATTGCAATTGCTCCAGCCCACCTGGAGAGTGTCATTTTTGTAGAAACATACAACTCCTTTTTGTGTGACAGGTAAAAATAAAGCTATTTTGTCCTGTGATCTCACAGTTCCTGTGTCGAAAAGTAAATTCTCCCAAGTCTCATTTATCCCCAAAGGGACAGCGGACATTACCAGTCCTCCATATGCTGTTGGTATAGCTGTACAAACCCAGCAATTTGAAATGTTCATAGTCTCTGCATACACATGTTTCATGGCCAGGTATGTGTTAGAATTTGGATGCCATTCTATAGACGTTTCATCACTCCTTCCCACTTTCACTTGTGTGGTTGTGTGTAGGATAAACCACAGCAAAAGGAAAATTGTCACAATTACAGTTAATAAATGTACACACAACAAAATGATTATGCAACATCTCTGGGGTTGATCTAAACTTCTATTTGCTTTGTTTTTGGCCATCTCGGTCTGGTTGTGTATCAGTCTCAAAGTTTTTATCAAGTTGAAAGTTCTTTACCAGTTTACAATGTGTTAAATGAACCCAGGATGTCCTCTCAGCCACTCTAACTGCAGTAGGCATTGCCAACAAAACCTGGTATGGACCTTCCCACTTTGGACTCGCCCAGTTTTTCCTTTTCGTCACTTTCAGCCACACCCAACTTCCAGGGCCCACGACTGCTTCCACCGGTCTGGTCTGTTCCTTATCTGAAAGAGAGTTAAACTGCAAAACAGACTTATTCCTTAACAATTTCTTCATATATTCTGCTAATGAACTGTCAGCCTCTTGTTCTGCAGGCATGAGAGCTTTCCACTGAGGCACATAGTATGCTCTCCCAAAAACCATTTCAAAGGGAGTCAGACCCTTTATATTTGGAACCGTTCTCATACTCAGCAGTGCCAAAGGCAGACAGTGTATCCAGTTCTTTTGGGTCTCCTCAACTAACTTCCTTAACTTGTTCTTAAGGGTACCATTGTACCTTTCCACCAGTCCTGCTGACTGTGGGTGGTAAGCACAATAGTTCTTCAAGGAGATACCAAAAAATCTCCCAAGTTTGTGAATCATTTGATTCACAAAATGTGTGCCATTGTACCTATAAATCCTTTCCGGAATGCCAAATCTAGGGATTACTTCTTTTATCAGGGCTTTCGCCACTGTTGCTGCATCCAGGTTTTTGGTTGGAAAAGCTTCTACCTATTTAGAAAACATATCTATAATAACTAAACAAAACTTTTTCCCTTCACATTTATTCAATTCTATGAAATCCATACAAATAGTATGGAACGGGTATGGTGGTATAGGAAAACTTCCTTGCTTGGTTTTAAATGCTCCTTGTGCATGATGCTTGTTATAAGTATACCAAGCTGCACAAAATATTTGGGTGTAATTTGTGAATCCATATGTCTAGAATATTCGATTGACTAACTGTACCATCCCCCCTTTTGAGACATGGCACTGCCCATGGCTCAACAAAGCTGCATATCTAAATAAATTAGACGGCAATATTGTTTTTTCCTCTTTGGAAATGTACAGTCCATTTTCAAGAATTGCACCTCGTTTTACCCATTTTTGTTTTTCTGCTTTTGTAGTAAGCGTCTGCATTGTTTTAACATGTCTAAATCTAAAATCTCAGAGGGTTATAATTCCTCATTTAAAAGTAAAGTTTCTGAGTCTGAGGCTGCTTGCTTTGCAGCTGCATCAGCTCGCATTGCCTTTCAAATCTTATCTTGTTGTTTTGTATGAGCTACACATTTACAAATAGCTACTTTGGTAGGTAACTGAATAGATTCTAATAACTCCAAAATAAATTGCGCATGATTAATAGGTTTTCCACTGGATGTTATCATTCCTCTATTTTTCCATTGTTGTGCAAATACATGTACTGTAGAAAAGCATACTGACTATCAGTATATATGTTTACACACTTGTTTTTGCTAAAGTACATGCCCTTGTCAAAGCTATCAATTCGCTGCTTGTGCAGATAAGTTGTGTGGTAAGGATTGAGCTTCTAAAATTTCAGTGTCTGTAACTACTGCATATCCCACCAGATTCTTCCCTGTAGGACCCCTTCTGCATGAGCCGTCCACGTAATATGTCACCTCGGCATTATCCAAGGGCATATCTGTAAGATCTTGTCTAGGTAAAGCTAACTGTTCAATTTCCTGCAGGCAGCTGTGTGGTGTGCCCTCCGCAGGAGTTGGAAGTAATGTTGATGGATTCAATGTCGTACATCGTTCAATTTTCATATGCGGTTGGCTCAGCAGTATAGTCATACATGAAAGATGTCTAGCAGGAGAAAGGTATGCCATTTTCTCTTGCAGTAAAATTATTGCAACTGCATGAGGCACTCTCAATGTGAGAGGGTGGAATAATACCACTGAGGCTGAAGCCTGCACTGCATTGCGGCTGCAACTACTGCTTGTACACAGTGAGGCAAAAATCACGCCACTGGGTCTAACTGTGATGAATAGTAGGCTATGGGGCGTTGCTTGTCCCCATGTTGTTGTGTCAATATTGACATCATATATCCTTGCTTACAATCTATGGTCTGAAAGAACCATTTGTGATAATTTGGAAGTCCTAAAACTAATGAAGAAGCTATCAACTGCTTCAACCTGCAGAAAGCCATTTCTGCTTCAGTTGTCCATTGTAAAATATCTTGTGCTGCCATTGGTGTCTCATATATCAAATCAGTCAGTGGAGCAGATTCCAAAGCATAATTTGGTATCCAGCTCTGACAAAAATTAGTTGTGCCTAAGAAAGACATAATTTCTTTCTTGGTTGTTGATTTGGGTGCTTGCAAAATCGCTGTTTTTCTTTCCTCATCTAGTATTCTACCTTCATTGGATATTACATACCCTAGGTATCTAACTTGTTTTCTCCAAAGTTGCAACTTACTTTTGTTTACTTTGTGTCCTTGTATTGCTAAAAATTTCAATAATGCTACTGTATCCTCCCTGCATTGTTGCTGGGTGGGGGCTGCTAGCAAGATGTCATCTACATAAAGTAGAATTTGCCGACCTCCTGGTGGGGTAAATCCTGCCAGGTTGCTAGCCATTTCTTGTGCAAAATTTGTTGGGCTCTCACAATATCCCTGCGGTAGTCGAGTATACGCATACCTTTTACCCTGAAATGTAAATGCAAACCAATATTGACTATCAGGATGTATAGGTATTGAAAAGAAAGCATTGCTAATATCTACCACAGAGAAATACTTCTGTTGTGGTTCTAAATCGTTTAACAAGGTATGTGGGTCTGGCACCGTAGGTGCTCTGGGTATTACTGCATTATTTACAGCTTGTAAATCTTGTACCATCCGCCATTCCCGTTTGCTTTTCTAACAGGAAATAGGGGTGTATTACATGGTGAATCAGGAGATTCTACCAGTACTCCTTCTTTGAGTAATGCTGCTATTATAGGCTTAATTCCTATTTCTGCATCCTTTCTCAAAGGGTATTGTCTCTTCTGTGGTCTGAAAGCTGACTTTGGGGTTATTGTAACTGGTCCTGCTGTTCGAATAAGTCCTACATCTGACTTGCCTGTTGACCAGAGAGTTGTTGGAATTTCACATAAGGTCTTTTCTTCTTCTTCTAATAAAAATGCTAATCAGCTGTCCTCGCTAGATTGCAAGTGTACAGCTGGATGTGTCTGTGTCAACCAATTCAGTTTTTGTTTTTGTATCCCTTGTTCTGATAGTTCTAGATCAGTCTGTTTCTCCCATCTTGTTACTTTTTCTCCTAAATCTGCCCATTTAACACTTTTGTTCTTTGTCAAGCTGACATGTGGCAACCGATGTGATCTATACAATGTAAGGAATTCTTGAGGTAATGAACAGCTAACTACACTGTTCCCCCTCAGCATCCCAGTACAAAGTACACAAAACCAATCTAGTTGCACGATTTCTAAACAGTTCTTGCTCAGACTCTCTATCAGGTCCTGGTTTAGAACAGTAGTATAGAATACAGTGTAACAAATGCTGTCAATCAGTGTCAAGGAAAGGGGCTTTACTGATGGCTACGTTCATCAGCTCCTCGGTCACTGCCCCTGGAACAGTTGTGACTAGGTCCTGGCTGTACCAGTAAAACGTTTCACCCTCCGTTCGCACTACAAAGGTATCCATTTGTCTCTGTGCCTCCATGCCTTGTACAGTTGGAACTACTACTATGCCAAATATCTGCATAAGGTCCCTGCCCAATAGGTTTACTGGACACTTTGCAGAAACAACTATTTTACTTCTCTGGGTCATACCTGAAACAGGGTCAGTTATTGCTATATCATGGGAAAGTGGTTCCCTGTATAGCTGTCCATTCGCTGCTTTTACTAATATATAATCAGGTAATTCAGAGTGTTCTGGTAACTTGGAGGGGTGTATCAAAGTCCATGACGCTCCTGAGTCACACAGGAATTTGACTTCTCTTCCCTCCACCAGAAATGTAACTTCCGGTTTCATATCCACTAAGTAGAGCTCTAAGCTCAATAATGCTAAGTCCAAAATTTCACTTTCTTCATCCTCCATATCTATTTGCACTTCCTCTACTCCTTCTATCACATTTACATTTGCTTTTTGTTTCTTAGCTTTTCCTGATGATTTCTGACTTTCACTTGACATATCTTCACTATCATATAGTCAGTCCTCATCTCCTTTATCTTCTGTAATTACCTTTTTGTTTTGCCTACAATCCCTTGCTAGATGCCCTTTTTTCCTGCATTTGAAGCATTCACCTCTCTTTTTCCTCTCTTCAAAATCTTCTGATCGTTTATCAGACTGTTTGTTTCCCTGGGCATTCTTTTTCTTGCCCTTTTTACCTGACTGTAATACAAATACTTCAGCTCCGTCTTCAGCAGTGAAGACTTGTGCCTTCTTTTTCTTTTTACTATTAAAATGTCTCTCAGCATGTCTAGTGTATTCGAGTAAGGCTTGTAGCCTCCCTGTTCGATGATCTATCATATGCTTCATAATGAAGCTACTAATAGGTGCAATGCAACCCCTCAAAAATGCATTTTTTTAATTGTTGTTCATACGGGGAATCATTTGTTTGGTTCTCAGGAACCGACATACCGCTATGATTATTAAAACATTCTAATAATCTAGCATAATATCCATCTATTGTCTCATTTTCCTGTTGTATGCATTGATTAATGCAAGTCCAGTCTGCTCTAGGTTTCCATTTCTCAGAGATTCGGTCTGTCAGACCTTTCACTCTGTTGTCTAACTCTGCATCACTATGTGGGAGTGGTCTGAGCTCTGCATTATGAGGATTCCGGGCGCCACAAATCATGTGCCAATCTGGACCTATAATTTGTCTAACTACTTTTTCTACTTCTTCCCCATTTAAGTAGTAACTTAACCTCATGCCTTGTAAATCTTCTAAAAATTTTGTAAAATTAACTTTCGGATGGGGGGATTCCCTCAGTAGCCTTCCGGATGTCTTCCGGTGTCCATGGTCTATATACTAAGAATGTTGGATCCTGCCCTTCCTGTCCTGCCTGAGGATTTGGAACTTCTATAAGTGGGCATATTTCTTCCTCACTCTCATCCTGTAGATTCCTCTCTATTTGGTATAATTCTGTGTCCCTATGTGTTTTACGAGTTCGGGACCTAGTCTCAATAGGATCTCTAACAAATGGTTGTGGTCTTACTGAAATTTCAGGATAACGCGGAGGTGGATCAGCCTGTCCACTCGCTTCATATCCTGAAAAGGGTAAGGGAGGGGGTAACTGAGGAGGAGAAGGAGCTGTCGCTATTATAAAGTTATTATCATCTTTGTCTAAAAATAATGTTTTTGAATTTTTAAGCTTCTGTTCTCTACGATTTGCTTCCTCAATCCACTTGTGTGCTTGAGGAATGCCTAGTTGGCGTTGCTTTTTTGCCTGACCTCCTGCATCAGATTTAAGCTGTTTAAGGAGTTTAACTAGTGAAGGTTTATCTAGTTTACCATCAAATTCATACTTATTAACCCATTTCGTATAATACCTAATGTTATCAGAATGCTGTAATTGCATGTATTTTGCGTCTTCGGTTAGGGGCGGATCTCGCGAGGTTTTAATGCACTGATTACACATGTCAAAGTAAATGTTACGTAGCCCTTTTTTGTCACGTGATATTAAGTTCTTAGTTCCTGTTTACAGTTTATCTAGAATATCTGTCTACCTTATTCTGTTACCCTGATCTATGACCAAATATACAGTACTTCCTTTTGTCCCTGATCTGCAAAACAAATCTTGACAACAATATACTGTAACCTAGTCCCTGATCTAAAACAGAAAAAAAGGCAAATTCTTCCTACCTGAGCCTCCTGGTTTTGAAAATCATTCAAATTCCGCTCTTCGGCCACAGATCAGAAAGTGGCCAGCCTCTTTACACACGACAATTCAGTCGGAGGTCTTTTCACTCAAGAAGAACCATTTCAGTAACTTCTCCTGCGCAGTATTCGTCCACCGATATGCTCTGATCTGCAGCTTACCAAGGGAATTCCATCTCGAAAGGACCAAACGGTTAAATAAAATTCAGAATTCAATACACAGGAGGTTCAGATTCAAAAGTTCACTAGTGTACACCAGGAGGCAAAAAAAACATACAAGTACAGAATTTTGTCTAACATGATACAGGTAGTTCACAAGTTTATATAGGTTTAACAATCAAGTTGTTCCCACCTTACTGACGTTACAAGTCACAGGGCATTTACATCACTTTAGCTTACAGGCCTTTATTCATGCAACAGCTGTAGTTGTATATTTTTCAAAAACTTCCTTTTGATAATAATACAACCTTGCTGTTTCATCCGGTCAGGCACAATGTCTTTCTGTAAAGTTACTTCTTAAAGGTCTCATATCAGTTCGAATACAATAGCAGATTCAGTCTTTAACATACATCTTTGTTCACTGTTTCACTTTCCCACCAGCTGTGTGTTTATCTCACAAGGACAAGTTACTTCATCAGGAAGAGCAGAAGATTTCATTATTTACAAGGACAAGTTATCTCATCAGGAAGGAGCGGAAGATTTACACATTTAATTTCCTGACCCAGCAGATAATCACTTATGAAAAGCATAAACATTAAGCTTGCTGAGCTGGCAGCTGCCAGGGTCAGGGGTCAAAGCACACTGCAGTTTCAGAAGCTACTTGCATTTACACATGAATTTATCCCTTCTGTTATATGATTAATAGAATAAAATGCATTATAAACTACCTTGCTTTTAAACTAGCATTTCACATATATTTAAATACATATTTTTCTAACACCATGTTAGTAATAACCAGGTCAAGGATGTTGCCTCCTCTAGTGGGGGTAAGAATGAGCTGATCCAGCGCATTTGAATTAGTGAATTCCAGGAAGCATTGGGCAAGTGTATTGGTGCATGAGTAGTTTTCCCAGTTGATGGAGGGGTAGTTGAAGTCAGCCAGTATGAAAGTATTGGGTTGGACCCTAATAGTTTACACGGTGTTTAGGAATGTAGAATGAGAGTCTTGGGACATAGTTGGGGACCCATAGCAGGCTACAACCTGAATCACCATCTTACCCACTGTTAGTTGTACCTGAAGTATCTCTGATGCATTATGCTGGGCTACTAGTCTGGAGGTGTGTATATTCTTTATGAATATGGCGACACCATCACCTTTGGAGCTTCGGTCTATTTTCTGGGGCTGAAGGGTTTGGAATGAGTTATAGCCTGGTAGTGCTGGGGTGCTTTCTGCTGCTTTATACCAGGTCTCCGTTGCAACACAAATGTCGATGTTCACCATTTTGAGAAGTACTTCAAGTGAGTGCATCTTGAAATTTAGACTTCTAGCGTTGAGCAGCATGACCCTCAGATTGCATTTATTTATAGCTGCAATGGGGGTAATATGGTCTTTGGAACACCACCTACAAAAGGCACTCTAGGGGTGGCAAGAGCCTTAGCCAGTATCTGAAAACCTAGGGATGACAGATGCAGGCCACATCTGGCAAAGCATCGAGGTCTGCCAATCATGTCATCCAAGCAGACAGATACTGGATCCCCTTAGAATGATACCAGAAACTTAGCAAATTGTTGAAGGCAATCATTTTCTACTTGCACTGCGGTATCATTCTGGGCGATGGTAGGATGCTGCTCAGGGCTATGTTCATACCTGCCTGAGCCACATAATCCGAGAGCTAATCCATGTCTCTTTTCATGTAGTTCAGAGAGGTACATCTCAGGTAATTCACACTCATATGGACAATGACAGAATCATACTTGTACTTGTTGTGGAGTGACCTGAGTATGTGTGTTATGTGTCAGATCCTGGCACCTGACAGACAGCTGACTGTTACCTTATCCTTATTCATCCTAGTGAGTGGAACATCAGTGTGCCTCACTATCGAGTCACCTGTGATTAGTGCATTGGTCAAGCTGTTTTGCCTTAGGGGCTTAGGTTGAGGGGCACACTGTGTAGGTGAGCTATGTGTCTTGTGATTTGTGCTGTGTTGTGGTGGTCGAGTGCATTTCTGATTTGGAGGTCTCTGCTGTTTGGGTAGATTTCTATTGACAGCCTCAGTGAAGGTGGGTGTGTGGTTTGTGTTTTTATGTAAGAGCTGTGATGGTGGATGTTCTGGAGGGCTATGTGTTCCATGTGGTGTGGTGCAGGTGTTGATCTTCTCCTCTTGATCATCTATTCCAGTCTCGGCTGGAGAGTGCATCTCTTCTAGTTTGGATATATAAGTGCATCTCTCACAAGTCTGAGTGTTGGGTGGTAAGAGGAGAGGGTTGTCTGTGTACATGAGGCAGTTGCTACACTGCTTCAGAATGCCCAAGTTCACCAGGTTAATAGGAGAAAGCAGAGGGAACTGACCTTTAGATATGCCATGAGGGATGGTCATTACTAATAAGTACTGGAGCTGTTTCCTTATAGGACATTTAGTGCTGTTAGTATTTATGTGTGCTACAATAATTGCTACAAGAAAACAGATGAAGTGCTAGACGAACAAGCTAGTTAAATGCAAGAGAGAAGAGAACTAGCAAGATCTAAGGGAAAAATTGAAGAGCAGACTTTCTGGCACTAGTAATAGTTTACCCTAGCTTAGTGGCACTGCACAGTACAAAAACCCATGCAAACACGGGCTTTTAAAAGCAGAAAGTTAAAAGTGAGCTAGAAACCAATCATCTTGTAGTAGATAGGGTATCTAGTGCTTACCACTCCCACTGATAAGCTGAGAAGCTTCTCTCTAACACAGAAAGGTCTAGGGAACTCAGAAAGTACAATACAGTCCTGAATACAGCAAATCTGTATCTTGACTAATCTAGTAACAGGAAAGGTGGGAAAAATAAGCTAGAGCATTTTTTTTAATATAACAGTATCAAACAAGCAAACTGATTTAAACAAATTAACCAATTACCCAATACAAAGCTCAAAACTGAGCCCTGTTCCAGCAGACTTCAATCAGAAAGGTGGCAGCTGCACACTCCTGCCACCAGGGTGCAGAGGAGCCTTCTCCAAAAAACGATGGCCTGGATTAGTGCCCAAGTTATACAAACAAAGCTAGATTCAGCAGGTCTGAATACAGTCTATAGTACAGCAAACAAGGCACACCAATTTCAGAAAGAAACAATTCAAATAAGCAGGCACAATAAGCCTTTAACCAGAAATTCCCAGTGCAGAAGGGAAGAATCTACCCGCGCCTCCCACAAGAGTGCAGACCACAAACCTTCTTAATGTAAAATAACTGGCCTGAATCCCAAGTGCTTAAACCAAAAGGCTTAGAATAACAGTTACAATTTAATCAGGCTACTAACAAGCAGTAATAAATGCAGCAGAATAAATGCAAGTGAGTACTTTTAAGAAAAGACAGCATAAGTAAAATAAAATAATAAAGTAGCAAATAACAATGAAAGAATTAAAAACATTTGTTTCCACTATCTGTGCCAGTAATGCTTCCCTGACTCTTTCTAACATAACAGAATCTCTTAGGCAGTCATTCTAGGAGTGCTCGCTAAGTGCTTTATAGCTTTGAAAGCCAATAAAAACACTCAGTGATTTTTTTTCTTCTGTAACTAGTAGTACATGCAGCACATAAAGACCCATGTACTACAAGAAATTATGATAAGGTCTCTGATCGTAACCCTTTATTATGTATTCTCAACACAGATATCAAGATTCACCCCTTGAGCTTCACTTTCAAGGTGAATTTATTATCTTCTATGTCTCATAATAACTGAGTTATGATCAGAGGAAGACCTGCTCATAGTCATCTGTATTCTATTCTGAAATAAAATCATTCTTAAGAAAGCAAATCTCATCATTTAGTAATTATCACAACTTCCTTATTTCAAATTCAAAACAGGCTAATAAATTCAAAAAGTACTTGATATCAACACTCTCAAACTCCACCTCTCCTGACATGTAACATACACCCCAACTCAAACCTTCCACTATCTGACTCGCTCCTTAAATTTTATTTCCACTAATACATTCAGAAGGTTACAACCACTTATAAAACTCACCGAAAATCATGTAATTCAGACTTGTCATCTACAACCCCTAAAATGTAGAACCATGTAGATCTAAACCTTTTAACCACAAATACAACCTTACTCTAAATACTATCATCATCACATTGGATATATGACAGAGTTATGTTCTACATACGAAGCAATAACCCTACTCATCAAAGGCATTTGAGGCCAATAGCAATTTACCTCTAGTTGCTAAAACTTTGAAATTTTGAAATCTGTTATAATTAAAGTGTACCCAGCAAGCACTGACTTTACCTTTCCTGAATAACTATGGCCAATAGGAGATTTACCTTTACAAGCTAAAATTTTAGAAAAGATTGGACTTAAATATGCATTTTTCTTTATTAATAATAACAGAATCCTATGTAATACTCAACTTAAGGATATAACACCTTACCAACCTTGTTACAGAGCACTAACCTTTTCTTCCTTAGCACAGATAAGGGAAGTCTCACAACAACATTTTTTTCATGTAATATAAGCTTTTCATCAAGCAAGTCTTAGTGTCATATTACAGAAATGATGCAATGCATCAACACATCATTTTCAGATAATATCAACCTGACTTTTGACCACCACATTGTCTCCATTACACGGAAGGCTTTCTACATGGCCCACTTCATAACAAAGGGTATTTCATCCAGGAACAAGGAGGTCATAACACCCTATACTCCTCCCTTATCAGAGCCATTATCGAGTACAATGCCCCTTCGGCATGTAGCTTGCCAACCACATGCAGCAGTTGGAGAGACAACAGAGGTTCCTGACCAGGAAAATCCAGGGTCTCAAACATCTATCCTATACAGATAGGCTAAAAGCCCTGTCCGTCCACTTAGTCTCATACAGACTGCTCAGAGGTGACCTGTGTCTGGCATACAAGGCCATTTCAGACCCAGCCTTGATGGAGTCGCTGTAAATCTGTAAGACAAACTCCACTCGTGCAACTGGCATCCAAGGCCTTAACCTGGTCTGTGACATTAATAGAACTTGTTGGCAGGATAGATTTGTGTCCCAAAGACTCCTCCATCTGTGGAATAGAGTCCTTCTCAATGTCAAGCAGAGTACCTCTAGCTTTCTTTAAAAGGAAACTGTATGACTGGATGGAAACAGAAAATACACCCATGGGATCCCACCTGTGTCCCTGCTGGATGGGGGAAACAGGTGGTGACTCTGAGGGGACATGGATGAAATTCTTGGCTAGGCTTATAAGGACATCTGGGTCAATAGCCTAATATCATCCTATGAACCTATGAACCTATAAGTGATTTCTGGGATCTCTGTGTATATACCAAGAAAACCACCATGTGAAGCTACAGTTTCTTCACTAGAAGCTAAACTGCAGGTGTGCCCCAGCAGTTTGTCCTAGCCACAATCTCTTATTACCTTTCTATCAATGGTTTGCCTTTATATCTCCCCTGAGTTAAAGTAACTATGTAAGCCAATAATCTATTAGTCTTTAACAAAGGCCTTGAATCTCTTACTATTCAGGTCAACCTCAGCATGACCTGGAAAAAACTCTTCTATACCTGGTTCTACTTTTTGGTCTCCAATTCAATACCAAAAACATCTACTTTACTGCTCTTTGGAACTAATGGCAATATCTCTCAAGCCTCTCATACTTCCCAGGATGCTCAAGGAAAGTTATTGCTCAAAAATCCTCTTATAATCACTTGGTTATCACGTGGAGTATACATTTCAGTTTGTACAGTCATGTTACTGCTACTACCACTAAGGTACCTGTTCAACCTAAGCAAGCCTACAGGTAGAACTCTCTAATTACTTCTGAGGATAAATTATCAACTTCTAAGAATATTTAATTTCCCAGAATGGAATATGCCTTCCCATTAGCATAATTGGGAAACTGCAAAACATACACTTGTTAAAAATGCATGCTTAGTATTTGCAGATTTTTCGCTCTTTATGTTCCTTAACATACCCTCTTCGGTACTGACAAACAAAAGTTTATCTAGGGTGGGCAAAAGTGGGGCAGCCACCACAGGTATAAGGTATTTGGGGATGCAACTGGGATGAGAAGTTCCTGTATTTTTTCTGTACTGGCAGGTCTGAATGCCAGTTCATAAAAGCAATTCAGCGTTTCTTGTGTTGTCAGCTGTAGAAAGCCCTTTGCTATACATTTAACAATTGGCTTGCTAAAGTTTAAAAGTAGATGTCCTTTTTTCTTTTTTCTTTTTCTTCTTCAGGTGAAGAGTTGAGGGGATGGGGTGCCAAATCAAGACTAGAACGGGATGCTGGATGACCATCTACAACTCAGCTGCAAAACATTACTGATCATGGAAATAGCATCTATTCTTCTAAGTGTTTTATTTAACATGACATTCGTAAGTCTCAGAAGTCTAATACAGTATTCAGGTCCACAGGCATCTTAGGAACACTGATAATGAATATATGGGTTAGAAAAGACTTCTATTAACCCAAATGTCTACATTTTTCGTAAATGCATATAGCATTGAAGGATCATATATTAATGAAGGCAATTTATTCCAACATATCAAAAATATGCTGGGAAGCATAATTTTTTGTGTTAATCCTAACTGTTATGCTGCATTTCAGATTGTAGTGCCTATGTGTTTTGGACTGGTTGAATACATCCATATTGCCCTCAAGACTTCATTGTACATGTCTCTATATGCCAAGATTAGGATAACTGAAACTAAGGGGGGGAATTCAGTAATCCTCCATGTAGGACAAACAAAGTCCTACTTGGAGACTGCCGTCTAAGAGTTAGATGTCAGTGCGTCATGCATATGCATGAGGGTGCGCTGACTCAACTCCCAGGCTAACACGGAGCATGTAGTAGTGCAAAGGGCATGTCAGACTGCTGAGCAGTCCAAATATCCATGCTCCTGCAAGTGCCTAACTCTGCAAATGTCAGCAGATATGAGCGAGTCCGCTCAAATGTGTATACCCCCAACACTACACTCCCCCACATTAAAAAGCTCTGTATAAATGAAATAAAATGTAAAAAAAAATTTATTTTTATTATTCATGATATAGCTGCCTGTATTTGCACGTGTGTGTGCCCATTGCTTATCTGCAGTTAGCAGTTTAGACATCGAAGAGGATAATAAACCACTTATATGCAAAAATTATGCCAAATAGCAATAGTGTAGTGGTAGAGCCTTCGCCCAAAGATGAGGCATTCCCGGTTCAAGTCCCACCTCTCCCCTCTCCTTTTTCAGTAGGAAATCCATGCATAAAAATAAATCCTGATATTTACCTTTTAAATCATATTAAAATGCATTGAAATGGCCTATGTAGTAGTGAACAATATTATAAATATATATAAGAAAGTGAAACGTTCATGCATAATAATGAATGCATAAGTAACCTATCTTAAGCAATGTGAAGCACTGCTAAGCAAAATTTACCAGTATTAGACACATTTAAGAATAATTGCCCATAGTTAAGCACTGCTTTAACTAGCGCAATATAATTGCCCATAGCTAAGCCCTGCTTTAACTAGCGCAATAGCTTTGCACGGAGCAGTGCATTGTGCCAACTAGCGAAAACCAAACATGTTTGCGCGGAGGTGCGCACCATGCTAAATAGCGCAACATCGGGCAATGTAGGGAAACGTCGGGCAACGTAGAGCAACATAGAGCAATGTCGAGCAACGTTGGGCAAAGTTGAGCAAAGTCGGCTAAACACAGCCACACCCCCTACTGGTCAGGCCAGTAGTAAAATAAAAAAGCAATGACAAGTCTTGAACCCAGGATAGTGTGCACCATAATCACATTACGAATCCACTAAGCTAGGACAGCATTTGATGTGCATGGACTGTCAACACACTTATACATATGAATCAAAGTTTACCCAGTGCTAAGCAGGTGTGCACTCAGTTGAGAACTTTCAAATCCGGCCAATCACAAATAAATGTGGGAAATGAGGCATATATAAGCTCCATAGGTGGGAATACTCACCATAACTGGTTGCAGCTCTTATCTGCAAGCAGCAATGGCTGGTGTCGGAGAGGGCTCTCGCTTCTGAGTGCAACGGTGGGGCATTGAGGAGTCAAAACTGATGGTTTGGCTCCTCATCCATCGTCATGATGCTAGACTCCTGCAGGGCCAGTTCCAGGGCATGGAATACAAAGTGGAGGGCTGGAACCGTCTTGCACATGAACTCACTAGTGCCACAGCCATCCCTCGGACTGGTGAGCAGGTCAGACATCACCATGTAGACCTGAAGAGACGCAAGCAGGACCTACTGAACCAATGGATACAGGAGGCCCATGGGAGGGCTGAAACCATCTTGCATATGAACTCACTAGTGCCACAGGCATCCCTCAGACTGATCAGCAGGTCAGACATTACCATGCAGACCTGAAGAGATGCAAGCAGGACCTACTGAACCAATGGATACAGGAGGCCAATGGGATGTAAAATGCACCACTACTGAGTAGGTAGCCATGGACTGAAGTATGCACAAGTTGCTAATGTAGTAGATAGTATGGATAGGTATATGTCTCAATATTACTTTATTTACTTCACAGCTGCAGGTGTCAGTGCTGCAAACCAGCAAGCCTATGCAGATAGGCTGCTAAGGCTGCTCCACCAGGCAGGTTAGTAATTTGTCTGCATGTACTGTTTTATAAAATAAGTGAGAGAGCCTGGCTAAAAGTGTCTCAGCCCAATAATAAAGGTATAATATGGGTTGAATAACCTCTCTGCATGAACTGTTATGTAAAATAGGTGAGAGAGCCTGAAAAAGAGTGTTGTAACCCATTAATAAAGGTATAATAAGTCCTGAATTATTTCCCTGCATGTATTGTTATATAGAATAAGTGAGAGAGCCAGAAAAAGAGTGTTGTAAACCATAAATGAAGGTATAATACATCCTGAATAAGATGTCTGCATGCACTGTAATAACAAATAAATGAGATAGCCACTAGAAAAGTGTGTAATTTAATTATTAAAGGTATAACACCTGTTGTGTGTCTGTGCCACCTTCTTTGAAATGTAGATGTACTCTTGCAGTATAGAAATAGTAGTGTTGTATTAAGCGCTGTCAACCCACACTTGAGTAGGCCCATAGAAAGAGTACAAAGGGAGTGCCAGTATCTCTTAAGCATATAGACAGTCCTCAACTGTAGTTTCAAGGCTGGCATGTATAGATAAATCTGGCACATGAGTAGATTCTAATTGTGTGCACCGGAAATGTCAGTGTGCTGCAAAAAATGTAGGGGGTTCTTAAAATTTAACTGGTAATGTCACCTGAACACATCCAGATATGTAGACATATGAATATAAATAAAATATATAAATATGTAGCAGTAACATCTGCATCCTGGACAGTCTGTATATTAGATACAGGTCAGGTACATAATTAACTAGCAAAACACATCCCACAATGTACTGGACATTGCCCAGTGTAATAATACATGTAGTGGATATATACCTGCAGTCAATAAGAATGTAATGTAAACTATAAGTTCATATAAGTTGTTAATGGAGGTATCTTTTTACACCCTACTGTATGCGCATAAACAATGCATTTCCACACCTCAATGGGTATGTGTAATCTCAAAACATTTGTTGGGACATATGTCCAATTGGTTTATACATATCTGCATAACTTTGATGCATGTGCCCTGTTCAAACACCTCAATCTTGGTGGCCTGTTGCCACCAGTCATTCTTGCATACTGTTGGAATGTCCACTGCCATTCAATATATGCATGTGTTATGCTTGCTGTTCAACAGTTGGAACTCTGGTGTGTTGGGTTAATGGGAATATTACTGCATGCTGTTACAACTAATTTGGAATGTTGTTGGCTATGTTGTCATTAAATACAGCTAAACACAGAATATATGGGAAGGCCGGACCCAGCAGACCCACCTGTCCCTCCTCAGCTGGCGATTGCACCTGGCACCAGCAGGTCCGGTGCCCAGCCCAAGACCCTCCTCCATTGGTCCTGTCCACCTTCAGGTGGAAGTGCTGCAGGGGATGGGGCTCGTCCCCTCCATGCAAGCGTGGTCCGAGAAGGGCCACCTGTCAACCTCCGAAGGGTCTGGGCTATGGTGCGTAGGGAGATCCAGCGTTCAGTCGCTGATCCCCTATGCCAGCTCAAGACAAGAGTGGCGCAACTCACGGCTGAGCCTGCCCCTCCTACGCAGCCCCCAGCACAACCACCTCCAGGCTGTGAAGGTGCAGTGGTGACTGCCCATGTGTGGGGATCTCAGGTCCACTGTTACCATCTGTGGGCTCATGGGCTTGTGATTTCCAAACATCCTTCCCCGTCAATTGTGTTCACCTACCCCATGTGTCATAATCCACCCCTGTATGTGGCTTGTTTGTCTTGTCTGTTTACCTCCCCAACCTACCTCCCACAACATACCTACTTCCCCTACCTCACATTCCACTCTCACTTGAAAAAAAAAGGGCAATCTGCTGCCACAAAAAAATTACGCCCCATACATAGCTGTCCATTTTACACAAATGTCCGCTGGACACAGACACTGAAATTCAATTGGCAGTACAACATACTTTGTTGTCCTCACCCCTCTCTCAGGGGTGGAAGGTTTCAAAATTCCCTCCAAATTGGTAGTATATGCACAGCTGTTGCTGTTAAAGAAATGGGCAGCTATGGACCTTCTCTACACCTGTCCTGCACATCCCGAGCTGTTTTCCCTACTGTCTTTCCCTCTTTGTGCCCCTTTTTCACCACTTTCCTATCTCCTCATTTTCTTTTCTTTCAAAGAAATGAGCGTGGGGGTTAGCGGGAATAAGCGCTTGTAAGCAGTAGTAAGCGGGTTTAAGCGAGTGTGCGCATGTGTGCACTTAGCTAAGTATTGCTAAGCATCGTGCAAACCCACGCAAACCCACTGACAACTGCTTAAAAGTGCCTTAGTCACCCTGCATATGAGGGGCCTTGTTCTGCTCAGCAGCAAAATAAAACACCACTGTCAGTCTCGAACCCCAGATATATATATATATATATATATATATATATATATATATATATATATATATATATATATATAGGAAAGGTAGGAATGCCATAACACAAAACATGTTCTGTGCAATTATACCAGCAGTTGTTGTGGAATTGCATTACATGACTGTGATAACAGAACCAGACATTCTAGCAGTAAATACTGTTACAGCAGCACTTCACAACCCCCACAGAGTATCATAGCAGGACAATCCCCACACAAATGTACAAAATACCAGTGTGTTCAAGGTACAGCAAGGATGTACGTAGGCATACTCAGTACTGGAATTGTCCAGTTTCATGAGCATCCTGTGATAATGTTAACAAAATAAAAAACGCAAACAGTGCCGAAGTGAGTACATTAATATCCACAGTATAGCTGTTCCCAAACAGTTCATGTGTCAAATGAAAACATCTCAATAACTACATATGTATGGTAGCTAATTGTGGATGTTGTAAAGAAATTCCATACTCCCATGTATCTTGTGTTAGCATTTCTAGGGGTGAGTACAATTCTACACTGTCAACTGTGTACTGGAAGAAGCAACATTCAGGTCTGAGTACAACATACAAATAACTAGCTACACCCTTAGCAACAGTTAGAAGAAGTATACCACCCTTCTGACTTATACAACGGTGTCCACAGCAAACAAGCATGGTCCCCACTCTGGAATTCTGAAAGGGCTATGCCTACCTGACCTAGCAATTTATGGCACTGGGTTGCTATGACAGTGAGTACTGCAAGTACCACACAGCAGGCTGCGTGCAATTGCCAAATGGTGGCCACCAATTGGTCCAAAGGCCATCACATGCACATCTGCAGATACCTATAAAAGCAGTCTGTGCTTGCTGTCCACACATGCAATCATTCCATTGCAGGTACGGAGGGAGAGAGAGAGCAAAAAAAAAAAGAAAACAAAAAAAGAAAAGAAAAGGTGATGTAAAGTAAAGAAATATAACAAAAGGAATATATTGAAAATAAATCAGTATACTGACAAAATAAATTATATTGAAAAAATGTATTGAATAGAAACTATATTGAAAAAAAAAACATTGAAATAAAATATACTGAAAAAAGATTTGAAAGAAATATATATATATATATATATAAATATATATTGAAAAATAAATATATTGCAAAAAATATTGAAAGAAAATATTTAGAAAAGTTAAATATATTGAAAATAAAATTATTGAAAATCAATATATACTCAAATAAAATTCTATAAAAGAAAATTCCTGAACAGTAAAGGAGGTATTGAAACCAACAGCTATATTGGGAAAAAAAGTTTACCAGAATATACAAACACATACAAAGGAAAGGTATGTAACAGCTATGTATTTACTGGAATGTAGTAGATGTTTATGAAGAGTACTCTCTATAGTTGGAATCATCCATATGTGGCAGCAGTACCTATTGATGCACAGATGGCCTGTATAACCACTGGCATGGGGAAACAAGTGTGTTGCTGTGTGCAGTGGGATGTGATGGTGACATATGTAGTCCAGCATTAAATGTCAAACATCTGATCCATGTTATCTGTGTTCTGTAAAGTAGTGTGTACAAAGTCTCTTTGGGGTAGTAGCCCATACGGTTATGCAAACATGGATGTGACAGAGTAACAAATGCATGATAGTCATATTAATGTGTTGCTTAGCATTGGCAACAGCTGTACCAGGCTAGTATGCTAATTCAGCATCAGCAGCTATGTATACACCCTCTGATATTACTGTGTGCTCACATGTGACACCTGTTCATATTGCAGCAAGGCCCAACAGGTCAGCCGTGAGGTACATGTACTTACAACAGTGTGGTCCTTGTGTGTGTATGGCACACACATATGGAGAGATCTGTCCATGTCAGATATATTAGCATCTGTACATGTGCATTGAGCAAGGGACATACTGCAACTGTTTGTGAACGGTGGATATATATATATATATGTTGTTGAAGGTTGTTATGTGCATATTTCTGTGTAGGTTGTAGGGTGTGGCAGACCAGACAGCATACAGTGCTGGTATATGACATGTGGTGGTTAAACACTGTGGGTATGATTCATCAGGTTTGCAGTGTTGCAGCCAGTGAGGCCTGCTAAAGCTACATGGGCTGAGAACACCTTAAACGCATTCTCCACAACACTGTGCAATGTTATGACATAACTGTATATGTCACGACCTTCCAATACTTCATATACCCACCATGACAGGTGGACTGTATATGTGCCTTTATGTATATCCATATGTACAGCAATGGATGTTCATATGTATGTGTGTATATAGATATATTTATATACATATATATATATATATATATATATATATATATATATATATATATATATATATATATATATATATATATATATATATATATATATATATATATAGTGAGAGAGAGAGAGAGAGAGACAGGGTCATATTTATTGCAACAGACGCCTGGTGACAAAGACATGGACTCAAGCTCAATGTTGACACTGTATTGGCATCCCTCCTTGCAAAGACTCAGTACCCATGAACTACCACATAGGTGGTAGTCTACTCAACACCGAAGGTGTGATAAGAGACCATGGGACACAGGTGGACATTAGTCTCCCCTTCGATAGTCACAGTGCCACACTAGTCATGTAATCCGACTATGTGGCACATGTCATCACAAAACGTGTGTCATCCAGGGAAAAATAGGTCAGTGTTCCCCTCTACTCCACACACATAAGACCCAGTATAGAGTACAATGCCCGATGTGGTATGTACCTCACAAGACATCTACAGCAAGTGGAAGGGACACAGACATACCTCACAAAGAGTGATACCGGCGACAAACAGATGCCCTATGCAGACCGTCCCACAGATCCACAACTACACTGTGTTGCATACCGCCTACCCAGAGGTGACCTCTGACTGACATACTAAGCTATGTCAAACCCAGATCTGTTGGACATGCTCCACATAAACAGATCACAATCTGTATGAGCCACACACTCTTGGGACCCAAACCCTTTGACCACAATAAACAGCACATGCTGGAGGGATAGATTCCTATCTCAGAGACATCCCATACTCTGGAACTAACCAACTATCCATAGCAAACAACACTCCTAATTATCAGTTCTCATAAATAATCCTGAAGACTGTATGGGAGATAATGAATACACCCAGGCAATCACCTCAGTGTCTCTGCTGACTGGGCCGCGTGAAATTTAAATACCTGTGTGTCAGAGGCCAGGGTAGCATATGGCTAGAGTTCTATAGGCCATAGGGCCAATAGCCTCTTACCTACCTATGAAGTGATACACACCCACATGTACTTGTCACAATAACTGATATGTGAGGTGACTGAGTGTGATGGTGAATGTGTCAGTGAATGTGTCAGAGTTTGATATATGTGTGATAGCTTAGTGGGAAACTGTTTCAGTCATGGTATTATGTGTCCTAGCTGTGATCCCAGCAAAATATGTGTATGCAATTGTTAAGCAGAAAAAGCAGCATGACATACAGTCTGATGTAGTCTCTTGTTGTCGACTGGGGTGTCCCACTGTAGGCTAAAGCAGTACATGTATGCTTATTGGGCATTACTGCTGGTGAATCCAACTCTGTATGAACTGTAGTACTACCTGAAGCTGTATGCCTAAACAGCACAGTATGGTGTACGTGCACATTTATTGGAACCACTGTTATGTGTGTTCCCTGTAGACCTCACAGATTACATACCTCAGGCATAAGGTCTGGTAACTACTGACACACAGTACTGTAAGGTACACAGGTAAAGGTCATGTGGGTCACCATACCTTTGTGTCTGTTATGCATGTCTGCTGTGTGTGTGGGTATGCCTGTACCATGGCCTTGGTCATATGTGTGTTACAGGATATAACTGCATATCTAGCAACATGTATAGTCTAGTACAGCAGTATGCCACCTATATTAATGAATGTGCACATATGTTAGGCAGGGGTCCACCATCAACGACTACTGTGGTATACTGGTAATACTGTCAGTGGACTTTACATTCATTGCAATTTATTTATTTATTTTATTTATTTATTTATTTATTTAAATTTGTTGACCGGGAGTGTCCGACTGGACGTGGGTCCAATTTCAGCGGAGGCCCGGGGAGAAAAGCTCCACAGTAAAATAAACAGACAGTAGTTACATTGGATTACATAGTGATTAACAATTTATCATAGAAATTACTTACAACATATTTACAGATGAAGAACATAGTACATCAGTAGACAACTAGAATCTTTATCTGTGAAGTACATATCAGGCATTAACAAATGTAACAATGAGAAGTTCCTGCTGTATAATAAGTTCTAGGCTTATGAGCATCTGAGCTTGCTATAATCAAGGTAGTTAGTGGAGTGGAAAGAAAGGTAGTAGTTGGATGGGGTGGATGATATTAGAGTGGGAGTTGCAAGGGCATAGCCAGCATGTTTTTAGGTGCGCTTTTAATAAAGTTTTGAAGTTGGTGCATAATGGTACGGAGGTAATTGTGGGTGGGAGTGAGTTCCATAATTTGGCTATGACGCAAGAGAATAGTGCTTCACCAGCAGAGTTATTGGCTTTAGTGATCTGCAAGTGATTTTTGTTGCTGGATCTTAGTGGTCTGGTGGTGTGATAGGGTTGGAGTAGATTCTGGAGGAATATGACATTTAGTGGATGGTTTACTAGTTTGTGGGCGAGTGAGAGTTGATACCACTGAAGGAGGTGAGGGAGTTCAAGCCAGCCCAGTTCAGCAAGTGAGAGACAGTGGTGACTATGGTAGGATGCCCCTGTGGCGAATTTGGCGATTTTGTTGTAGCAGGTCTCTAGCTTGTTTAGATCACATTGCCTTAGGTTGGTATATACTGGAGAGGCATAAAGTAGGGTGGAGATAAGGTGGGAATTTGCTACTTAAATCTTTGCTGCTTTGGTGAGAAATTGTTTATTTCTGTATAATGCTCCTAGTTTTTTGTGGACTTTTTTTTATGGGCATGGATATGTGAATGTCAAATTTTAGTTTATTGTCTATTTCCACTCCTAGCAATTTGGTGTGTTCAGTTGGGTATATAGAGGTGTTGTCTTTTGCTGTGATGTTAAAGTGAGAGTTGTTTTGAGTATGTTTGGTGGGTTGGAAGATGAGTAGTTTAGTTTTGTTTGGGTTGAGTATTAATTGGGCATCGGATAACCATGTTTCAACAGAGGAAAAGGCTTCCTGTGTGACTTTTTGCAGTTTGGGAAGGGACTGGGCTGAGCAGATGATGGTCGAGTCATCTGCGTTTTGGATGAGTGTGCCATGTTTGGTGGCAGAGGCTAGATTATTGGTGTAAACAGAGAAGAGTAGGGGTCCAAGGATGGATCCTTGGGGAACCCCTATGGAGACAGGTAGTTGGGGAGATATGTCATTCTGCCATACAATGGATTGTTGGCGGTCAGACAGGTAACTCTGAAACCAGTTGGTGACTGATTGTGAGAAGGATAGGTTATTGAGGACAGAGATAAGTTGTTTGTGTGGGACCATGTCAAATGCTTTAGATAGGTCTAGGAAAGTAGCAGAGGAGAGATAGCCATTGTTTTTTATGCTGAAGGATAGTGTTAGTAAAGGAGAGTAAGGCAGTGGTGGTGCTATGGTTTGGTCGGAAACCATGCTGAGTACTGGAAAGGAGGTTGTTAGTAAGGAGGTAGTCTGAGACCTGAGAGTGTATGCATCTCTCTAGTATTTTGGAGAGTGGAGAGAGAATAGCAATGTATTACATATTTCATGATGCATTAGCATGATATATACCTCCTGTGGCTAGGTGGTACATTGTGTCACATACAGTGTGCCATGTACTGTTGTATAGTCTTACATACTGTTATAAGTTTATTGCTGTGCAAAACATGGTTTGATATATAGAGTGTGCCAGGCACTGTGAGTCATCTGTGTGTTGGAAACTGATATGTGGTATTGAAAGTGCCTATCTTCTGACAGCCAATAGTTTACTATATATGGCAGTTAATTTATATCTGTACTTTAGAATGCCACAGTGCCACATGACTTGCTCACACATATTGTTTATTTGTCTTCCAAGGTAATGACCCACCATCATAACCCGGCAGATAGCATATCCAAGGAGGAAGCCATCACAGCGAGCCTGGTGCAGCACTATGCGCTGCTGTTCTCCAGAATCAGCCAGGACCAGCATGTGTAGCCTGCGCTGTGGCAAGATCTTGTCCGTAGGGTAAATGACATAGGCATGCATAACCGGACATATGATCAGGTATGCCATCACTGCAGGGATTTAATTAGACATGTCCGGCAGCGTGCGTCTGATATCCACAGACAGCAGCTTGACACAGGTGGGGGGGTAGCCATCCATCCCCTTCTCACCAGAGTGGAGGAACTGCTCCTGAGCCAGGTGGCTCCTGGCCAACAACAACCATAGCAATTAACATGTATCATCAAGGAGGCCAGAGCCACCCAGCAAGTTGATATGGAGTGTGCAGGTAACATGGCATAGCTGTAGAATACTGTTACCTCTATTGGTAGAGCATGCTTATGTGAGATGTGTACTGTGTAGTTACACAATGTGGTGCCTAGTGTTTTGCAATACTAATAATTAGGAATATAATCTGTAGGCCTGTGACTGTCCACCATTGTACTACTGAAAGATTGCAAACACACAGTAGCAATGCCACAGTTGTTGCCACTGACAAAGTGTCTGTTATCCTTGTAGGTCCCTCTGGTGTGACAGCAAGGCAGCAGAGCCATGCTGGTGAGTGTGTTATACCTTTAATATTGCTAATTAAATGTGCATGTCATAGGTGAGGTTTAGGCTATGTACACGTAACACACCTACGCATAATGCATGCTGTGCATGTTTGCTGTGAGACTATGCACATCCTAGTAATGTGGGTAGCTGCCTAAAACACATACAATACACAGAGCATCCCACACAATTGTGGCAACACTGTAGTGGACATCGGATAGGCAGAGTCGATACACATGCACACAACTTACACACCTTTGTCATATGCAGTACAAGTTAACATGCTACACATGGCATACTGAGACACCCACTGTAAGGTCACACTACAGTATCCCAAACCTCATCCACACAGCACATTTAATATACCTCATGGGTAGATGCCTCACATGTGGCTGTGCAACACTCTTCAACACATAACACATTCATGTTAGGCAATGCCCCCAATTGGGCACCATACAAACCCATGTAACAACTGGCCGTGAAATGGTGAATGTAGCCATGGTACTGCAGTTCAGGTACCGCATGCTATGTGCTGGTCTGGCACACATTAGTAGCCTAGAGTGACCACATGATGCTGCATGATGATGGCTCATGGTACTACACCCATCTAGTTACAGTGGCCACAGTAATACACATATCATGAATTGCTATGCACTTCAATGTTGTGGGAGTACAGACATATGCACTTATACGCAATATGCCTAGCAATCCACATTTGTAAAAAGTGACACACATATGTCTTGTAATGCTATGGGGTGTATAGGTCACATGACACACACTGTGTATGTGTGATGTTTCATGTTGCAGTTGTTTGGTAGCATGCCATGTCATGGCTGGCAGTGGCATGTACACAATATGTCCTACACTCACCATAACCACTGTACAATGGCTATGTTGAGCAATGGTATTCCATCAGGTATACATGCACCACTCACCCTGTGTGTATACATAGCATGCATGTGTTACAACTGTGTCCACAATCATCTGCTAAAGACACAGATGCTCTAATCAGTAATGGATATCTATGTGACACACTGATACACATCCAGCCATGGTATGTATACCTGTGACTGATGGTGCACAGGACATTGCAGGGCTTTTAATAACTGCACAGCAATGTTGTGTCCATGTACACATTGCATTCCAGGGTGAGGCCATTCACTGAACAAAACACACATGCATCAAGGCCATGTATACTGTTATTAGCAATGGCTGTCTACACTCACACTGCATGCTGCTGAGCAACACACGTCCTGCATGCTGTCACATTTGCTATAAGCTTGTGATACTGTACCCCAACATCACACACTATTGAGTATGTTCGGGATTGCTGGTGGTGTGTGTGTGTGTGTGTGTGTGTGTGTGTGTGTGTGTGTGTGTGTGTGTGTGTGTGTGTACTAGTGAGGAGTGTGCATGTGTGCATGTGTTCATGTGTGCATGTGCGCATGTGTTCATGTGTGCATGTGTTCATGTGTGCATGTGTGCATGTGTTCATGTGTGCATGTGTGCATGTGTATATGTGTTCACGTGTGCATGTGTGCATGTGTTCATGTGTTCATGTGTGCATGTGTTCATGTGTTCATGTGTTTATGTGTGCATGTGTGCATGTGTGCTGAAATCATGTACAGGTCTTAAAGTGCATTTCCTGTCTCCGTCTCACAGGTGTTGATACTGGGCTGGTTCAATGCAGCAGGGAAACTAATGTCACTGAGCATGATAGTGACAATGATGATAGGTGTGTTAAGGCACAGGCATGTTTGCCAGGGTCTATCACTGGGCCACCAATCGACACTACACAAGTGTCCACCCCATTCATGCACACAGTCATACTGCCATTACATCCGTCACCAGTGCCCTTAGCAGAGGGACAGCGTACAGCCGGCATTGGCCAGGACTGTGTGGTATCCATGGCACATGCATCCCGACACAGCAGCCATACCCAGATGTCTGAAAGGGTGCCACATAGGTAGATGTCCAGGGGTTCTCATCGCAGCACTGCTGCCCATCATGCCACTGGCAGATGTGCCACAAGTCTAAATACCTCATGCATGTTCCAGGCTGTCATGGAGGCACAGGCACGTATGGAACGGTACACCAGACAGGGACTGAGGGCACAGAGGGCACATAACACTGCCGTAATAGACAGTATCCATGACCTAGCTGGTGCCACCCACAATAATACTGAGGTCACTGATAGACATTGGGGAGAGACACTAGATGTCCTCTGCAATGTCATGTCCATGTGTCAGGACAGTGTGGGACGGTTGAGTCGTCGACGTGGACATATGCCAGCAACATCAGCAGCTGGCAGTCGCCGTAGACATCCCTGTACCAGCCCCAGCAATGTTGGGGGGTGGGCTGTCTGTAGAACGTCCTAGAAGACCACGTGCACGTGGCTCTGGACAGTCCAAGCAGGGACCTGGGTCCAGTGTACATCCATCTACCTCTGGGGATAGTACCCAGTCTGGCTTGGTACCTGATAGTGTCAGTAGCACCCCTACCAGGCACAGGCACCATATCCGTGGCCAAAGACGGTGATCTGTAAAGCCTCGCAGGTACAGTCTGTGGCTGTCTCACAAGTGCCAGCATGTGGCAGCAGCATGGTGGAACTGTGTGCATGCAGACACACACACACATAATCCAGACACCTAGGGCTAATACATTCCCACACTCATTACATCAACAGTGGCCCATACCATTATTCTTGCCATTCACACACACACACACACACACACACACACACACACACACACACACACACACACACATACATGTCAATTGGATGGCTCACTGTAGGCCTCTGGCAGACCAGCAACACACCCTGTGCATATGATGAAACCTGTGCCACCTCCTGTCATCTGTAACATCGATGCAGGAACAGGCTACCATGGTGCTGATGCACAGGGTGTCATTATAGCAGTATAGCAATGTTAGCATGTAGTCAGCTTGAAGGTGTATCTGAGCAGGCATGATGCATTAAAGCTATGATTGTCAGTGTAGTGTGGTTTACACCAGTGTTAGTTCCAATTATATATTGTCCACCCATGTGCCACTTGGCTGATGTGTGCAGTATTGACAGCATGTGTTAGTGAGTGGACGGTATGTGTGGGATGTGTGTAGCACATATATGCATGTGTACAGTTGTGGTAATGGAGGAAGTGCACTGTCTGCATGTACGTGCATAGTGGACACATGGGCAGGGTAACATGCTCTGTATTACACAGTAACACTCCATAGTTTCTATTGGTGGCCAGTATGCATTGTACTACCCACATTTTGGAATCTGACTACACATGTGTGTATTACATGGTTTGACATTGTGCTGTGGGTGATACTGTTACTATCTGTCATTGTTTTGCATTCTGGTAGTATACATGACTTCAACAGCCTGACCATAACCAATCGTTAGATGATGTGTTGACAACTGACACACAGATGTAGGACACACAGCAACATTTGGATCATTCAGGTACTATACTATGCCAGTAACCAGTGGTATTCAGTTGCACCCATTACTGGGACCACTCCTGTTCAGCATATGGCTCTCTTAGGTACAAGCAATTACAGTTGGGATATGTCTGTCCATGTGTGCCAATGCATACTGTGGCCTATACTGCATTCTCCAGGTGACACACACATCCTCCAAAAGTATATCATACAGACAGATACCTGTTGTCGAACCCATGCTGTAAAACTATAGGCAAAACTAGGCATAATCATCCACCTTTACAGAACACAGTATCCCCACAGTACCACATAGGTAGTAGCCACCAACATGATGAACTGGTACCGATGTGTACATGCAACCTAGTGTTACGCCATCTCACCTTTGATAATCACATTCCCTAAGGTATTTTGAAATCCCTCAGTGGAACACATAAGCAAGAAGGGGTCTGCATGCATGTCCACACAGGTTGTTGTATACCTATAATGCATAGTCATCATTGACAGACTCTGCTGTGTTTGAACAGGTCAGACATATGTCTGGGCCATAAACCCTCACTCACACAATTTAATAGAAACTGTAATGAGTGTGTCTGACATGGATGACCTAGGCCAGGCATCACTGCAGTGACTGGCCTTTTCACAAGCATACAGATGTGACCTAAGGTCTGTGAAGCAGCAGCACAGTTTGGCAAAGATGACAACTGTGTACTTGGACAAAGCAGAGTTCACACACATGCAATGATTGAGGTAACATGTACGTGTATCTATTTGCCTCACAGCTACCTCACATGTGCTATGCCTACTGATATGTCATACGGTGGTAAAAGCAAAACCCCCAACACAATCACACACACTCACCAAGTGCAAGATTCAAGACCCTACCTAACTTCTTCATGATATTAGAAGAGTACGCATTAACAAGATGTGCTATACACATTACTGGGGGGGGGGTTCTCTTTTCCACAGGTATATTTGTAGGATGGTGACATCATCAGATCTTACAAAGAATGGTTTACCACTTTTAAGGTGTCTGACTACTCTCTTAAAAGGTTGCGCCTTCCCAAGGAGACAACACACAAACACATACTTGTCAAGTGCAGGATTCAAACCCCTACCTAACTGCTGCATGATACTAGAGACGTATGTATTAACACAACACGCTATACACATGACTGGGGTTTTTTTTCCACAGGTATGTTTGTAGGATGGTGACATCATCAGACTTGACAAAGAATGGTTTACTACTTTTAAGGTGCCTGACTACTCTCCTAAAAGGCTGCGCCTTCCCAAGGAGACCACACACTACTAGAGACGTATGTATTAACACAACACGCTATACACACGACTGGGTTTTTTTTTCCCACAGGTATGTTTGTAGGATGGTGACATCATCAGACTTGACAAAGAATGGTTTACCACTTTTAAGGTGTCTGACTACTCTGGGCGGCCACGGTGGTGCAGTGGTTAGCATTGCCGCCTCACAGCAAGAGGTTCTCCGGTTCGATCCTTGGCTGGGGTGCCTGTCGAGTCTGCATGTCCTCCCCCCCTGTGCGTGGGTGGTCCTCTCCGGTCCCTTATCTTTCCTCCCAAAGACATGCTGCAGGTGGATTGACACTCTAAATTGGTTGGTGTGTGCGGCCTTGGGTGTGCTGTGTGAGTGTGCCTTCTGTGCCGGCTACTAAACTCCTCAAATTCCACTGAAAACCATTCAATGTGTCCAATGTGTGTAATTGGGACCTAAAAAGCAAAGAAGAAGAAGAAGGTGTCTGACTACTCTCCTAAAAGGTTGCTCCTTCCCAAGGAGACAACACACAAACACAGTTGTCAAGTGCAGGATTCAAACCCATCCCTAACTACTTCATGACACTAGAGGAGTACACATTAACACAGCACGCTATGCACATTACTATGTGTTTGCTGTTCCACAGATATATATGTAGGATGGTGACATCATCAGACTTATCAAAGAATGGTTTACCACTTTTAAGGTGTCTGACTACTCTCCTAAAAGTTTGCTCCTTTCCAAGGAGACCACACACAAACGCACAGTTGTCAAGTGCAGGATTCAAACCCCTATCTAACTACTTCATGATATTAGAGAATTACGCATTAACACGAAGCCCTATGCACATTATTGGGTGCTTTTTTTTTTCCACAGGTATATATGTAGGATGGTGACATCATCAGACTTGACAAAGAATGGTTTACCACTTTTAAGGTGTCTGACTACTCTCCTAAAAGGTTACTCCTTCCCAAGGAGACAACACACAAACACATACTTGTCAAGTGCAGGATTCAAACCCCTACCTAACTGCTTCATGATATTAAAAGAGTACACATTAACACGAAGCACTATTTGCATCACTGGGTGTTCTTTATTCCACAGATATATATGTAGGATGGTGACATCATCAGACTTGACAAAGAATGGTTCACCACTTTTATGGTGACTTGTCGAGTGTAGGTTTCAAACTACCTAATTACTTTATGATACTACAAAAGTATGCATTTACACACCACGCTATACACATTACTGTGAGTTATCCTTCCCACAGGTTTATTTGTAGGATGGTGACATCATAGGACTATACAGAGTGGATTACATTAGGTGACATTAGGTGGGCTACATTGAAGTAATGTCTAAACACTTTGGCCATGTGTCCATCAAAGGGGAATTTACTATCTACCTGTGTCCCCAGGGCCATAATGACTTTCTCCGTACATACTGGATTACCACCTATGTGGTAATTTGTGCGCACTTTGTTGTACCCAAATGGGATGACTATGCATTCTTTGGCATTCAGCTTCAGGGCATTGTTTTGACACCAGGTATCTGTCTCTGTAAGACACTTCTGGAGGATGTCTGTGTTAGCCGTACAGTCAATTATGGACCACAGTTACCATTCATCTGCAGAACTGTTCAGCCATACACCTCCCATGCTTGCCTGTACCTCTGAGCAGTATCTAATGAACAGGTGGGGTCCCAGGACCAAGACCTGTGGGATGCCATTTGTGACTGGCTTAGAGTTGGACATGGCACCAGCAACTCTGAACATGTGTGCTTGATCTGTGAGCCACCTGGCCACCCATCCTATGACATAGCTGTTAATGTTCCAGCTGGTATGCTTGTCCATGGTGACAGAGTGGGGAATGGTGTGGAAAGTCCTTTGTGTGGTCCGGGTGGCCTGTGTGGACTACTTTCACCTCCATCTATGTCCTTGGTACGCTTGTGTCTGGACAATGAATGTAAGTGAGGGTCTAGTTCTTCATGGGGCCTAGTGTAGGACGCAGCCTGGGACACCATCCAGTCATATTGATGCTGTGTTTTTAGCTTTGGTAAGGGCTGTCTTTACCTGGATGTCCATGACGTCTGAGGCTCTGCATCCTTCTATGATGGACACAGGCCCTTTTGGGGGTGATGGGGGGGAGTGTACACTGAACTTGCCCCCCTGGATATGTGCAATGAAAGTTGGTTTGTTGTTTTTCTTTCCTATTATCAGTGGCTGACAGCATATTTGGAAGTTGACACCTACATATCTGGTATAGCTACCGAAGGCTTTGTGGTTGTTATTCTTACATTCCTTGGCTATTTGCCTTTTGAAACTGTCCTTGGATTTTATATGGGTGATCATTGTTTTCCCTTGATAATGATCAGTGCTGCCTTTTCTTTAGTGAAGTTGGCTCTATCATGTGTTTGTTTCCTCCTTCTGTTTAGCTTATTTATGGGCAGCAGCCACATGATTGTTGTCCTATTTTTGGAGGACTACATCTTGGTTTTATTTGTGATGTCTCATTCCATGCATCCCTGTAGATGATCATAGGATGCGCTTGTAAATAATTCTGCAGATTGTTTACCATTATCCTATAGCAAGAGTGCTTTGGAACGCTCCACTTTGGTCTTGGGAAGTGTACAGTTTGCTTGTGCAAATGTCTTTATAGTGGTTTCATTGACTGGGTGGGGGTGCCGGATGTGAATGTCCAGTGTGAATACTTCATGATCTGATATTACCAGCGAGGGGTTTATCTCTGTAGTGGAACACTGGTACCCCATGTTGGTGTTGATCATGTCCAGTATGTTGGCACCTCTAGTATGTGTGGTGACCAGCTGTTCCAGGGTGTTAGGGTTTTTAAACTCTAAGAAACATTGGGCAAAGTATGTTGTACATGACTAATTCCACCACTCACTGTTTGGGTAGTTGTAATCTCCTCATATAATGGTGTTTGATAGGACCTTTATACTTTCCACTGTTCTCCGGAATACTGAGTGAGGTTCCAGAGACAAGGTGCGTGAGCTGTAGCAGGCTACAATGTGATGGGTAGTTTTGGCCAGTGTTAGTTGCACTTGCATGGTCTCCTAGGCCTCATGCTGTGCCACTAACCTGAAGGTGTGGGTATCCATAAGGTAAATGGGTACACCACTTCCTTTTGTATTTCACTCGTGGGTTTGGGTCCACAGGTCGGAGGGATTGTGAGTGTTTTACGTGGAGCATATCCAACAGCTCTGTGTTTGACATGGCTTTGTGTGTTAGGCAGTGAACACCTCTGAGTAGGTGATATGCAAGGGAGTACGGATGGAGCATTTTGAGATGGTCTCTGTATAGCATGTAATTCAGGCCACTAATGCTCTTTGTGAGGTATGGCTGCTGGCCTTCCAGTTGTTGTAGTTGTCTTGTAAGGTGCATAGTAGCAGCGGCATTGTACTCTATTATAGTTCTAGTGAGTGATGAGTAGAGGGGAACATTGTCCTCTTCTATTCTGCATGTGACACATTTTATGATGGGGTGTGCCACATAGGAGGGTTTCCGGACTACTGTGGGAATGTGATTATCACAGTTGTATCCACTGTCCACCTGTGACCCAGGGTCTCTTGTCACACTTTCGATGTGAAGTATACTACCGCCTCTGTTGTAGTTCTTGGCTACTGAGTTTTTAACTAAGGGGATGACACTGCACCTTTTGGAATTGAGCTAGAGCCCATGGCTTTGACAGCAGCCGTCTGTCTCAGTGAGGCCCTTTTGTAGGATGTCCACATCTTTTGTGTTTACAATTATGGCTCCTAGTTTGCAGTCCTCTGGAAACTTCAGCAGCCACAGACCGACCATGTTAATGTTTACTTCAGGGAGGTAGATACTACTCAGCCTGGGAAGTTATCTGGTCCTGTGGCTGCTGTGATACTGGCTTTGGAGAGTGTTTATTACTTGTGCGGCTGTGATAACAGCAACTTTGCAGTCTTCTGTTATAGAGATGTGCTCTTTCATGGGTGAGAGGGGGGTAAAGTTAACAGTGATCCTATCTGCCAGGATGTTGGCAATATGAGTTGGCTCTGTACATTTACTGCCATTGAGCTGTAACTCAGAACAGATCTGAGTGTAACCATGACATGGACCTGTCTGTTGGGCAGAGATCTCCTGAGTAGACAGTATGCAATGGAGTACAGATTGGGTTACATTCAGTCTTGTTGCATGGGGCAACTATTTGAGGCCAGTAATCCTCTTGTTAAGGTACTTCATTGGTCTTTCTAGCTGCTGAACGTGCCTAGTCAAATTCATTGCCAGTGTGTTGTGGTACTTTCTGAGAGGTCTGATGACTGCTGAGTAGTGGGAACCTCTTTTCACCTACATGCACAGACATTGGCAGTTTGTGTGTACACATAGCATGGTTTTCAAACCACTTTGTGAATGTTTTTCTGGAAGTTGGGATGACTATCCGCATTTGTCCATAGATCCCTTATTATCACATCCATATTTAGCCTAAGTGTGAGAGCATGCCCAGTATGACCTTTCAGTATGTTGCTGCCTGTCATTTGCTTTGTTTCTTTAAGTGTGTGAGCATGCCCAGTATGACCTTTCAGTGTGATGCTGAATGGAATCCACTACATTTGTTGGAGTGTTTGAGCACGCCCAGTATAGGCATTTGTACTATATGTGTATGGAAACCTAGTTGTTTTTTTACAGCAGGGCTCACCTTTGTGTCATAGATCAACAGGGATCATGCTGTGGCTGCAGGGCTTCCATGTGACACTTTACATAGACTTATCAACATTTCTACATACAGAGGTGACAGCTATTCTTTGTACATTTCTACACGGGGGCACACCTGGTTGTTACTGTGGGTGTACATAGGATGTGGGTTTCACCTGACACTTATGCACATTTGCTATGCCTGCACTGCTATGTACAGGACACCATTTCAGTCTGTACTGTTGCCTATCATGCAGTATCATGCCCCTAAAGAGGCAAATGGGTAACCTCCCCCACACGCCTATGCAGACAGAGAACATCAGGCTAAGCAGTGTGATGTGGGTTGTGTAGGCTATGAAGTCGCAGTGTAATATACATGACATTGGACGCTAACATCTGTAGTACATTAGTATGCTGCAAGACACATTGCGATAGTTGGCACGAGCAATTTTGTTTACATATACTAGATATTGGTAGAAGCTGCTTAGCACTGCTTGATATTGCTTAGAACATGGCAATCATGCCTCAGGTGGTGCTGCAGGGCTGCCTATGTTGGATGCACATTCTACACTCCCTATACATGTTTGGGAACAGGTAGTGTCAAGTTAGGCATCCCTATTACTTTATGTGTGAGTCAGAGGGAGGTATCATTTCCAAGGTTCCTAATGAGCCAGTGTATGTGCTATGCATTGCCTCTTTGCCAAGGCCAAGGCATACTGGGCACGCCTTCTTCTGCCTACTGAGGCAGGCTCAGGTTGTTCCTCCTCCGAGTCATGCTGTGCCTGTGCAGGCCTTGATAATGGTGGGGGGCTGTTTGGCCCTGCCCCATGCTGTTCCAGCTGCAGCTGTTCTTGCAGGATCATATTGTGTAGCATGACACATACCATGACAATTTGGGTACATGTAGTTGGTGAGTACTGCAAGGCTCCACCAGATGTGTCCAGGCAATGGAACTGTGACTTGAGCATCCCAAACACACGCTCAATTACATTTCGTGTTTGTGCATGTGCCTCATTATGGAGTTCTTGTTCAGGTGTGTGTGCATTTCTGATGGGTGTCATCAGCCACGGCTCCAGTGCATATCCAGCATCCCCCACTAGGTGACCGTCAGGGATGTCCCCATTGGCAAATGTCTGGTACAACTGCAACAGATGCCAGATATGGGAATCATGGTAGCTTCCAGGGCAGCCAGCACACACATTCAGTATTATGCCCTGGGTATCACACACGGCCTGGCAGTTGATGGAGTGGAAGCCCTTTCAGTTGACGTAGGCCCTACCCAGCTCTCCGGCTGGTGCTTTGATGTGTATGTGCATGCAGTCAATTGCATCCACTACCACAGGATATTCCGCTATTTGATGGAAGAGATGCATGTTGCTGGCCAATACCTCACAGGACTTGGGGAAATATACATGATCACCGACATGTGCTGACATGGCATTCAGGAACTGGTGCAGTACCCTGGATGCTGATGCCTGTGAAATACCCATCATATCATCAGTTGGTCTCTGGAACGTACCTGTTGCTAGTATTCTTAGGACAACACATACCTTGGTTTCCACTGGGAAGGGTTCCCATCTGTTGGTTCTGTGTGTGAGGTGTGGCCTGCACTGCTCAACAATTTGCTGCAGGAGCTCTCTGTCCACTCTATAGCACTCCACTATCTCCAGCTCATGGAGCCCCTGGTAGGTTATCCTGGGTCTGTACACTCTTCTCCGTCTCCTCACTGTCGGTTGCTCAGTAGCATTTGCAATGACACCACCCTCAGCATTTTGCACATGTCGCTTTATAATAGCAATGGCAGCCCTTAACATTTTTCTGTCTCAGTTAGGCTTTTAAGTTTTCACTTCTCTTTGTAGACTGCAGTGTTGCAGTGTTTCTGAGAAAAACATGGGGGAATGTTGTTTGCAGAGTTTTAAGTGCTGGGCTGGGCTAGTGTACTGCCTGTGCAATTGGCTGATTATGATTGATTTCACCTGGCAGCTCTGCTAGTTCTCCTTGGTTAACTTCCTACTACTTCCCTTCCTTCCTTTTCCCATTTCTGTTTCTACAGGGGGCAACTCCACGCAAACAAGCGCAAACACGAGCACACAAGTGCTACACAGGCTTACACGGGCTTATACGGGTTTAGGCGGGTGCACATTTGTGTATACATGCTTAGACGGCCTTACACAGGCTTAAACGGGCACACACATGCACACACAGGCTTAGACGGGTTTACTGCCATGCACACACATGCACACAGTGTAAGCAGCTTTGCAAGAAACTTCAGTGATAGCCACGGTGTACACCTTCGGTTTCTGGGTTCCAGATTAGACAACTGTGGACATGCCTCTTCCAGTCCTGAGTAACTCACAGCTACCACATGCCACTCTGCTCCAATGAGCTTAGAGTCTTTTTAATACATACCCCTTCATGATGTCACCTATCTTCTACTCTGTTACTCCCCTAATCCTACTCTTACACTCTACGGACATGGTTCACATAGCAGGGAAATTTGGGATTCACTATCCTTATCCTCATTTACATAGGATTGCCTACTAATGCTTGGTTACATCTCTCAGACTGAGCTTCCCCCCTTAGCAACCACTAATCAGTAGCCATGTTGTCTTCAGCCTGCCATTCACCTGCATGGCAGATGAAAATTTTGAATAAAATACCTATTTGTGGCTTTTATTTATTTTTTTTATGGTTTTTAGAGTGCCACACATTTGCTCGGCACTGCACTATGCTTAAACACCGGGGATCGAGGAAAAAAAAATTTTTTTTTTATTTTGCAACAGATAAAAATGCCAATGGCCATATATTTGGCCATTGGCATGCTTCCTTACCTGGATGCATCCTTTATTTGGAGCTGTCATGGCTCAGTTTTGCTATTTGCAGAACGATACTCAGTTGCCAACTGAGTACATTTCTGCAAATAACACTACTCTTACTTGGACAGGTTAGTGTTTCCTGGATCGCAAATTTACCTCATTTGCATAGCTTTCAGCAGCAAATGAGGTAATTTGCATAAACTAACCCTGTCCATGCAGGAGTTGTTTTAGGAGCTCTATTGCACGCCCCTGACGGCTATTTCTGGATCGCAGACATGTTGGCTTGCTGAAGTCTTACTCTACTCTTAGACTCTGTGCAAGCCTTCATGAATCCAGCCCTAACTTTTCACTCTTTTCCATGTATACTGTATATTGTTCCACATTTTAAAACCATGCCTATTGACAATAATATTTGATCATAAAATTCTACCATATCTGTTAATGTATGGCTTTTAATAACACAATGCTTATTAAGATTGCTTTTATATATAATCCAGGCTTCATTTTCTACGAATTCTAATAAAAATTGCTTGACTCTGTTAGGCTAAAAGATGTATAATTAATAAAGTGATTTTAACTGTCTTATGAAATCATGTGATTTCTGATTTCTGATATGAATCTGGCAGTTTTCTTGATATTGGTAAATTAATAAAATAGAGAGTAAAGATGTTCCTAATTTGTTTCTTAGTTTGACAGCCATAATTACTGGTGTATATGATCTGGACCCATAGATGAATCTGGTTTGACCTTTCTTATTGCCTTGTTAATTGATTGTATATTTCTCACAGGGCATAGGTCTTCAGGTACCATTTTTAGTTCACTTGATTCAGGGCTTTAAAATTCTTTAATTTTCCAATATTTAGAGAATGTGTATTGAAAGTATTTGCTGTTTGTTTGGGCTGTGTTACAAATATTCTTCCTAGTGTTAGTGAGAAAGCTGTATTTTTATTTCATTTGCAAGACAGCCTGATTTCATAAGTTTCTTTTTCTTGAAAGAGTTTACTTTTAAATACCTTAAAGACTTTATTAAGTTAGGTCTTTGTTATATCAGTAATGATTTTTTTCTTATTATTATAAAGTCTCATTAGTTTGAAACACCACCACTTTGAAAAATTCTTCCTTTTAACTGTGTTGCTTTTGGTTACAGCTATCAGTTCTGCACTATTGCTGACTAGTCTTTTCTGAGTTTTGTATCTATCATCTGTATTCATATTTTTTTTAAGTCTGACATTATCTGAGTATAATTTAATTTACTATATTCAAATCTTTCATATGTATGGCTTGAATATGTGGTCTTCGGATTCAGTGTAAGGTCTGATAACCCCAAAGGGGCACCTACATTAATGTCACTAATTGTTTAGTGCTGACTCCTGTCAAATTAAGTAGGCTTTTAACCATGGTGCTTTTTTTTAATACCAGTTGTGAGAAATCAAGAAATGTAATGACATCCATAATTTTTGGGTGAGACATGAACCAAGTGCTACCTTTGACCATAATCTGAAAAACTGTACCTCTACAATCAGTTATAATACACCCCAATCCCAGTGCACAAATGTTCACACTTTAGAAATATGGGTATGCCTCCTTCAAACATATTCCTACACTTTTAACTCACTTACTACTAAGACTAGATCCTTAATCACTTACCCATCTTTAAGATCTGCTGTATATGCTCTTTAGTTTATATTCCCCAATGTACTTGTAATTGCTAATACTGTCTCATATCTATGTCCCTTAATATATATATATATATATATATATATATATATATATATATATATATATATATATATATATGGTTTACTATTAAAATGTCGAACGGCACTATGTCGACTGTACTATAGTCAAAACACGGAAGTTCAAAAATAGTAATGTCAACGACAAAAAAACAATCTAGGACTGTGTTTTAACATGGGTCAAGGTAGGGGAGATGTTTGTAGTTCTGAATAATACTGAACACCTACCTCGACCCATGTTAAAACCATTCCTAGATTGTTTTTTTGACGTCGACATTACTATTTTCGAACTTCTGTGTTCGACTATAGTACAGTCGACGTAGTGCCGTTCGACATTTTAATAGTAAACCTATATATATATTTGTCGCCTCACAGCAAGAGGTCCAAAGGATCAATCCTCAGCTGGGGTGCCTTTTGTGCAGAGTCTGCATGTCCTCCCTGTGGTTGCGTGGGTTTCCTCTGGGATCCCCGGTCTCCTCCAACATCACAAAGACATGCAGTAGGTGGATTGGACACTCTAAATTGGCCCTAGGTGTGAGTGTGTGTGTGTGTGTGTGTGTGTGTGTGTGCCTTCTGTGGAAGTTTGGGCACCGGGCTGGCAAATCAACACTGTAAAACTCCACTGCCAATCATGAGTGGACAGGTGATCCATTGTGGTGACCCCTAACCAAGAAAAGCCAGAAGAAGAATATATATATATGTGTATATATATATATATATATATATATATATATATATATATATATATATATATATATATATATATATATATATATATATATATATACATATATATATATATATATATATATATGTGTGTGTGTGTGTAAAAACAAATTCAGATGCAGCTGGATGTATTTAATCTCTTTATCTTACCAAAGACAAACCCAGGTGCCTCCTATAAGGTTATCTATTACTCTTTTTTGAACATTTTCTCCTAAGAGCATTCCTTAATAATTACCTACTCACATTAAATCATCTAACTGTTAACCCACAGAGCTCCCAAAAACTTGCTATTCTCCTTATATCCAGTCCAAGTTCTCTACTTTTTTCCTTCTCGATTAAACATTTTTAGAACTCATCACTTTCTTTCAGGCACTTAGAAGAATGCATTTTCAATTTTAATCTGTAAGTGTGGCACCTCTACGTTAATCCAAGTTGGTTTCAACCTTCAATCTTTACGTCTTTAAAATAAAGCCTTTGGGCCAATTAACCACCTGTTTCATTCTTCTCAATGGTACAAATTATTAAATTGAAATTTCAGATGAATGGTCAAACTATTGTTCTCCAGTCTAGCCCTGTGGTAAAACTACCATCCTGTGTAAAATACCTATAAAATAATTTTTCCCCAGTAATATAGAATCCTTACAAATAAGAGCCTGGGAACTATTTTACTTGTTTAAAGCATCATCTTTTGTAAATAACCTTCTATGCAGCAACATATCAGTCTGACAAGTATGAAATAGGGTATTTTTTTGTCAACTGTTATACATACCATTCTTTTGAGGAATACTAACGTTTATTGTATCTGTAATGTTTGTTAATTTATTACTGTAAATCACCATTGGCCCAAATTTTTGCTGAAGAGTGTTCCAATATCAGATCATTTACTAGTTGACAAATATAAAAGAAATACAAATAAAATATTACAACTTATTTTCTTAGGTTAGAGTTCAATACTCTGACAGCCTAGAAAAAACTCCAATTTCAAATGTATCCAAATCTGTAAGTAAGTGGCATAGTGATTGTAATCAATCCCTAACAGAAGATCTATAATTTCCAGCATGTAATTTATAGTATTCCCCAAAACTAAAATCAGTTGATGCGAACCAGGTTACTGTCACAGTTAAAGTCTTTATTTATCTTCTTTTATGCTATTGGAAGTTTGTCTCCATATTGTAATTCCTGCAAGTTAATTAGCACAAAAAGTGAACAGTTTTGCTTCTATGTACAGAATGTGTACTTTCAGATGTAGAAAGCTGTACCTTCCCCGTCCACTTCACTTGTATACCCCAGCTTTTCATTTGGTGTATTCTGGAAAAGGGGATTTCTCTGAGGCACCGCCATTTGGACTTAATATATTGTTCCCAGTAATTAACACATTTTTCTCTAGTTGAAGGACTGCACTTAAGTTTGCCAAAGTAAACAGGAGTACATTTATTTATTTATTTATTTTATTTTATTTTACATTTGTTGACCGGGCTAGTCTAACTGGATATATGTCCATTTTCAGTAGAGGCCCGGGTAGATAAGCTCCAAGACATACAGATAACATAAAAATTGCAAACAAATATAAAACAATTACTTGAAGATAAGCTCCAAGACATACAGATAACATAAAAATTGCAAACAAATATAAAAAATTACAGCAATATGTGTACATCTAAAGTACTTCAATCAAAAATGAATTTAGTAAAGCAATGAGACTTGAATTACTAGAAACAATTACTTGCATTATACATCATTACCAATGAAATAACTGTTAATCTTTAAATGTAATATGAGGTAGCAATGCAGGCTTCAGATCCAATAAGTAATATATTAATTGTACTCATGCTTAGATGGTGTAACTCCATTATATTCTTCCCATATTTGTAAGTTCACTACCATACTAGAATTGATAAACCATCAGTTTTAATCACTGTTTTAATTATTTTTCCAGTTATATAAAATACTCATGGATGTAAGAATTCAGGAGATACAACATATACGACAAAAATTCCTGGATAGATATAGAGAACAATATTGCACTGTTGGTCACATTTTGTATAAAATAGTACCACTTGTACAAACACTGCAGTACATTTATGTACCACTTGTACTAACACTGCAGTACGTTTGTGGTGTCTATATCACAACATCAAACCCGTAAATATCGAATGCTCACATGAGCGAATATTCACGTACTTGAAAATGGTATTGTGGGGGGCTAAACCCACCGCTAAATGTATATTCCTACTCCGAGATCACAGTACAGTGAGGAAAGGCCAAAAATCCTGATCTTCACTGCACTGTGAACAAATTAATAAATTTCGAGTACGTGATTATACGCTCATGTGAGCGTTCGACATTTACAGGTTTGATGTTGTGATATATACCCAGTTTATGTGCCACTTTCTTTATACAGTATCTCATTCTCCATGCTTCTTATCCAAAAGGTCATCAGTATGTGTCATTTATAGGTCTAGGGCATCCTCTGACTTGATTAATAGATGGGATCATATATAGTGCTCAAAGCTATCTTCATTTGGAAAATTATTCAAATCATTCTGAACAATCTGCAGTAATACAATATAGTCCTTTAATGGTCCTTATCCTACAGGCATTCAACAATCACAGACCAAACTCTGGGGCTATGCCGTCATTGGTTTAAAATTCTATTACCAAAAAATAAAATAATTCTACCACCTTTTTCCAATATTGAAAGAAAAATGTCTAATAAAACTAATACAAATTCCAGTTCTTATGTTTCTAATTTATAACCTTAGTGGTTTGGCATTTTACATAAACTGACATATTGCAAAAAGTATTCCATTTTATTCTTTCTTTCCTTTTGTTTCACCTTTAATGATTTATGACAGCATTTCCCTTTCTAATTTCTTTCTCTATCTTACTCTCTCACTCTACTTTTTTCTGTCTTTGAGGCAACATTTCTTAATAACAATTACATTAATTGTGTGCTATAATTCATGTAGTTCATTGGTTCATAAGTTGTTACTAGGCTATCGGCCTTAGGGCCAATACAAGCCTAGCCATAACAATTCCCTGGATATTTCTTTCCAAAATATTTACTTCCCTAAACCCCTGTCTAGTAGGGCAACTGACATGATCCCCGGGGTGAATTTCCTATCTCCCATCCAGTCATCAAGGTTCCTTTTGAAGAGGGCCAAGGAGGCGCTCTGCTTGACATGTATGGGCAGTCTATTCCAGAGTATGGGGAGTCTCTGGGTCAGGAACCTATACCTCCAGCATGTTTTGTTCATTGTGATGAAAAGATTAAGTCCCTGAAGCATGTGGCTCTGATGGATTGGGATTTCTTTAAGTGTAGCATGTCCAACAGGTCTGGGTTTTACATGGCTTTGTATGTTAAGCAGAGATCGCCTCTGAGAAGACAATATGCCACAGAGTATAGCTGGTGTTTTTTTTTAGATGGTCAGCACAGGGCATCTGCTTTAGGCCTGTGATTCTTTTAGTGAGATATTTCTGTGGCCTTTCCAGCTGTTGCAGATGTCTTGTGAGGTACATACCAAACGGGGCATTGTATTCTATAATGGGTCTAATGAGGGATGAGTACAGTGGGACAATTACCTCCTTTTTTCCTGGATGAAAACTCCTTAGTGATGAGGTGTGCCACATAGAAGACTTTTCTGACTGTTGTGGCAATGTGGTTATCGAAGGTGAGACCACTGCCCACCTGTGTCCCTAAGTCTTTCATCACACCTTTGGTGTTTAGTGCACTGCCACCTATGTGGTAATTCATGGGTACATGTTTTTTCCCAAAGGGGATAACTATACATTTCTTGACATTAAGCTTGAGCCCATGGCTCTGGCACCAAGCATCTGTTTCTGTAAGACCCTTTTGTAAAATATCCACATCATTTGGGGATTCAATAATGGCTTCCAGTTTGCAGTCATCTGTGAACTTTGTTAGCCAGAATCCCTTAGTGTTGGCCTGTACTTCAGAGAGGTAGATGCCAAACAAGAGCGGTCCCAAGAACCCTGAAGTATTCCACTTGTCTGGAGCTGGAATTGGAGTTGGCTACTTTTACAGTATGGGTTCTGTCGGTAAGCCAGTTGGCAACCCATCGAGTGAAGTAGGGATTTATGCCCAGCTTAGTAAGTTTAGCTATGATTCCAGAGTGGGAGATGGTGTTGAAGGCCTTGGCAAAGTCCAGATAGGGTGTGTGGACCACCTTACCCTCGTCCACAGCTCTGGAGACTGATTCAAAGAAGTCAATCAGGTTCAGGAGACAAGAGTGGCCCTTCACAAACCCAAATTGAAGGTTGCCAATGTCTTTGTTTATAAGTTCCATGATAATACGTTCCTTTCCCTTGCAGATCAGGCTTGTCAGACTGATGGGATGGTAGTTCCTGGGATCCAAGCTGGATCTCCCTTGTGGAGTGGGATAACTGTAGCTGTGCACCACACAGTGGGCACAAAGCCTGAGGTGAGGCTATGATTAAACATGACACTTAGGTGAGGTGCCAGTTCATTTTGTTGTTCATGTAGTACACAGCCTGGGATGTCATCTGGTCCCATGGATGATGTAGTCTTAGCTTTGGAGAGTGCAGCTTCTACCTGTGTGGCCGTAATTACCATAATTTGTTAATCTTTTGGTATTGAGATGGGTCCTTTAGGGGGGGTGGGGGAGTGAAGTTGGCACTAAATCGATCTGCCTGGATCTTGGCAATATCCTTGCAATCAGTATATTTAATGCCAATCTGTTGTAGCTCAGAGCAGATCTGAGCATTGCCATTTAGATTCTTGACTTAACTATAGAATGCCTTGTGGTTGTCTTTGGAATCTTTGGCAATTTTATTTTCGTAACTAGCTTTGGAAGATTTTATGAGGGATCTTAGCTTCTTACTGAGGCTGGTAAGGGATTTTTTGCATCCTGGGATTTTCCTCTTTTCTGCAACAGTTTCTTCCTTCTGTTGTATAATTTGTTTATGGCAGGTGACCAACAGATTGGCTTCCTTTTTTTGGAGGAGAATGTCTTGGTTCTATTTGGGATGGCACGATTCATGCACAAGTGGATGTGCTCATACAGTGCTTTAATGTAGGATTCAGCAGTCGAACTTTCAGATCCTGTGTGCATGGGTGTCATGAAGTTTGTCATTTCTGACTTGAGTAGCATGAAGTTGGCTTTGGAGAAGTTTTTTAACTTAGGTTTCTTTACTGGGGGTGAGGGGTGGGGGGTGGGATGTGGATGTCAAGGGTGATTTGCTTATGGTCAGACCTGACCAATGAGGGGGTGACCACTGGTGTAGAGCATCTATCTCCCATTTGGTAATGACCAGGTCTAGGATATTGGAGCCCCTGGTGGGACAAGGGATTAGTTGATCCAGGGTGTTGGAATTTATGAATTGCAAGAACCGTTGGGAAAAGGTGTTGGTACGTGAGTAGTTTTCATAGTTAATTGCAGGGTAGTTGAAATCACACAGTATTAGGGTGTTTGGTTGTATCTTAATATTTTCCAGTATGTTTAGAAAGGTGTAGTGAGAATATTGGGGTATGGTGGGGGATCTGTAGCAAGCTACAATTTGGATTGCAGTCTTACCTAGTGTTATTTGCACCTGGAGAATTTCAGATGCATTGTGTTGGGCAACTAGTCTGGAGGTGTAAATATCCTTGGTGAATATGGACACTCCTCCACCTTTAGTGTTTCGGTCTTGGTTTGTAGGCAGAAAAGTGTGGTAAGAGTTGTAGCCTGGTATTGCAGGGGTGCTCTCTGGATACTTGAACCAGGTCTCAGTTACTGCACAGATATCGATGTTCTCCATTTTTAGGAGTGCCTTGAGAGAGTGCATTTTGAGGTTTAGACTTCTAGCATTGAGTAGGATTACCTTCAGATTTTGCATGCTTGTATCTGTTACAGTGGTGGTTTTGCCCTTTGAACTTTGCCTGAAAAAGGCACTATAGGGGTAGCAAGAGCTTTAGCCAGTAACCTGAATCCAACGGGTGACAGGTGCAGACCATTTCTGGCAAAGCATTGTGGTTTGTCGATCATGTCTTTGCAGGCAAACAGATACTGGATCCTCTTTGAATGACACCAGAAGCTTAGCCAATTGCTGAAGTCAATAATTTTGTCCTTATACTGTGGTATCATTCTGGGCGAAGGCAGGATGCTTCTCAGGGCTAGGGTCATACCTGCCTGGGCCACATGATCCACAGCTCTTCCATGTCTCTTTTCATGTAGTCCAGGGAGGTATGTCTCATTTCATTCACTCCAACATGAACAATGGCAAAGTCATATTTGTACTTTTTGTGGAGTGACTTGAGTGCATGCTATGTGGTGGATCCTGGCTCCTGACAAGCAGCTGACTGTAATTTTCTCCTTGTTCAGCCTGGTGAGTGAGACATCAGTATGACTAACTATAGAGTCACCTATCACTAAAGTGTTGGGTACATTGTCTTCCTTAGGGGCTGTTGTTGGGTGGCACACTGGTGTTGTGAGCTATGTGTCACTTTGGTTGTGACTGGTGCTTGTTTGTGTTTCAGCTTCGGAGGTCCTTCTTGCTTGGGCAGGTTAATGTTAAGGGCCTCCACATATGTGGGTTTAGTGTTTCTATGTGTGGGTGTTGATGGTGTGGGTTTTGAAGGGCTATGTGTTGCTTGAGGTGTAGTGTGGGTGTTAACCTTCTCCTCTTGACTGTCTAGCACAATCTTGGCTGGAGAGAGCTTTGCTTCCAGTTTGGCTATGCAAGTGCATCTCTCACAGGTTGTAGTGTTGGATTGTAGGAGGAGAGGATTGTCTGTATACATGAGGCCATTGCTGCATTGCCCCAGTATGCCCAGATTCAACAGGTGGACAGGAGAAATCACCGGAAGCTGACCCTTGGACATGCCTGTTTAGGTGCTTTTTGTAAAGTACAAGACCTGTTTTCTCTTACCTTTGCAAAGTACTTTGCAATTATAGACTGTTTAGTGCCTACAATTAATTTCTCCTTATTGACAAGGAGAGTTGAGTGTTTGTATCAGTTTAAGGCTTCCTAGTGCTTTCCAGCAGGTTCTAAAGCAAGTGCTAGTAACAGGGGTTCAGATTTTTAGTGCTATTACTGAGAAATCAACTAGTTCTAAGGGAAAATATGTAATGAAGCAACATATTTGTTGTTACACCTCTGTTACTTTAACTATAAACCCTAGTATTCACTAAAATCTTATACTAATTTGCCCAATACACATTGTTCAATTAGCAAGAGAGTGAGAAAAAGTTATACAGAGTCAGGCATAGCCAGAAAAAGAAAAAAACTCATTATTATCTCATTACTGAAAGAAGAAGAAGACTGTGTCTTTGAATTGAATATTGTGTGCCAGATCTAACCATACTAGGGTTCTGTCTTCATGTCACTGTATCAGATTAGTAAAGGTACTCCTACACACACACACACACACACACACACACACACACACACACACACACACACACACACACACACACACACACACACACATGCATGCGAGCATGCACACACACACACACACACACACACACACACACACACACACACACACACACATACATGCTTGCACTCACACATATACACACAGACACACTCACACATGCACGCACATACACATGTGCAAGCACACACAGACACACACACAGACACACACACACACATACGCACGCACACACACGCACACACACACGCACACACACACACACACACACACACACACACACACACACACACACACACACACACACACACCTAGAGTTATCATTTTGGGGCCTCCCTGGACACTTTCCATCTAAGTATGATCCTGTCTTTGTAAAGGGTAAAAAATGTGAGGAGAAGGGGAACACGGCAGGAAAAGTCAAATTAAAAGTGTGTCCACGATGAAAATTCCTTCAACTCCACTTAATGTAAGAAACACTTCCACAATCCACTGATAAACGAGTAGAACAGCTTTATTGTAAAAACAAGTTGTAAAAACAAGTTTATAAAACGAGTTAGCGCTTTCACCTGTATGGCTTCTTCAGACTCATGCTCAACGCTAATCACCACAAGTTTAAATATCCTGCTAGGCGGGAATACTCTCAATTAAAAATCATTGAGTTAATATTCAATCAAACATTTAATTCATGCTGTAGTAGTACACACAGACTGAAATATAGCTATAATTCTCTACCATTCTGACAGACGTGCACCACACAGTGTTGGTCTATTTTGCAGATGACATTGCAGTGACTAGCATTTAATTGCAGTGACAGTAAATTACACTAAAGCTATGCAGAATTCTGGCCTTAGGTGAAATGGTGTTCTAGGCAAAGGGCTTTATGATTCCAACCCCTACTGCCAACTGTTTCACTTCCAAATACATATCCTCCCATGTCCCCTCCCACTTTTCTTCCTTTTCTGGGATCACCACAACACACACATTATTTTTCTTCACCTTTCTCACATTATGCTTTTCTCATCAGATATTTTCAAGAGGCCCAGTCTTTCCTTATGCTCTGATGTGCATTACCATAGCAACACAGCTCAGTAATAACTAAATCACTTGATAAAGATGGGGTTCTGGGGGTTGCCAGTCTCCTGAAACCATAAGGCTATAGATACTCAGGGAATTTTCTCAACTTTTTGTTCATGTGGTAGCCTGAGCAAAAAAAGCATGAGACAAAAAATAAATGTCTTATTTTTTTCTTTCAAGTAAGACAGGTTATGTCAAAGGTTTAACGTTCAAAGCTTCCAAAATAGTAACTCACAATAAACTGATAAAATAAAATGTTTGAGAGGATACATAAATTTTATCTGGGAAAGCTGCCTCCATACCGAGTCTCACAAAAATGATGACAGTCACTGCTTGTGCATACCCTAATGTCAAGATTGTGATAAAAACAGAGGTTATATGGGAGACAGTCATGTATGAAGAGTGTCTGCTGTCATACCTATATATAGAATGCCTCCACACTCCTCATCCCTGTCCCCAAACGCAACCACCTGTATATTTGCACGATTGCAATTGTGAGGAATGTGAAAAAAAAATATCACAATAGACTTCTAGACTAAGATTGCTACTGTTTATGTAGAGCAAAGTGGGGAATGGTGGTGTGGCCAATATGAGACTGACCACACCCTCTACCATGACATCACCACAGGAGTAGTGAAGGAGATGCAGTTATGGGTACAACAGTGATAAGTTTTTACTTTTTTTTTTTAAATATTTTTATTAGTTTTAAAACTTTTACAAAAAAGAAATGAAAATAAATACAAGATAAGGAACTTGTACGGTACATCAAACCAAGAAAAAGAAAGTAAAGTGCATTCTAAATTAGTACAAACAGTTAACAACAAGTTTTGATTTATAGACAAGCAGTTATTGTAATAAGTACCTTACTCCTGAATGGGTAAAACATTCACTATGGTGCCCCGGAAAAACATAATACAAATAGAAATCAGGCCTCCCAAGAGGAGGATAACTTTAATCAGATAACATACTATTATATAAGGTATAAACTATTAACTATTTTGGGGGTACATCACCTAAAGTAAACTATACACGTATTTACACCATATTTACAATATATTTACATCATGGATGTCAGAGAACCTCTCGGAATAAAATGACATAAGACAATTAGTAAAGTGTAATGTTTACATTATCAAATAATTTTGGACCGTACTTAGTACAAAAAGGATCCAGCTTGGAATGCAAATGTATAAAAAAAAATTTTGCTGGATTTTACTTATTCCAGATTAGATCAAAGAGATTTTCCCAACATTTTTTAAAATAATTATTTTTCTTTTTGCTATTCGTGCACATTCTGTGCGCTGATATATATTTTATTGCCATATCCTTAAAGTTTTCCCAAAAAATTGCTGAGGGGTTGATCCAATTTTTAGTAATGAAATATTTAAGGAAAGCACAAACTGAGACAAGAACATGACAGCAAATACCTTTGATTTGAATAGGAGCAATATTAAGGATCATAATTTGCCAAGAAAATGTAGTTTTCTCATACCCCATTTTTTTCTAATTGAATTCTGAGGGAGCACCAGAGTTTATAGATGGTCTTACAACTCCAGAACATGTGTATTATGTCAACATGAGGGAGAGTGCAGAAAGGACATGGTAAGTTTTTATTACATCCAAATTTTTGTAAAACAACTGGGGTATAGTAAGAGATATTATTTATCATTAGCTGTGTGTAAATTAGATTTTTGAAAGGGGTCAAGTTTATTGTATTTCTGATTGCTTCATACTTAGATTCGCTAGAGATTTCATCCAGTATTGAATCCCAGTATTTGGAAAATAAAAGTGAATGACTATGTATAATGGACTACACAAGTTTATAAGTATATCATTTTGTTTTTTAGGGCTAGCGAATTGATGATTGATTGTGTTAATTGAATATCTTGTTCCATAACATTACCCTGAATGAAATCCTTCAATGTTCTTACATTTTCAGCATCACACAGAACCCAAACTGTAAAAATATAGTCCATTTCTTCATAAATATGATGTATTTCATGATTTTTAGCTTTTCCAGTAATGCTTTGCTTCTTTACTTCTTTTCCCATGCTCTCTGACCTCGTGACATCATCCGCCAATGTTTTCGTTGAATTCTGGGATATGGAGCGTAGAAACAGCCCAGCAGACAAAATAAACCCTCATGGAGCTGTTATGTAGGTATCCCCAGGTCTCAGGAAGCAACACAAGTCCCAGAAAATGGAATAATTTAAAGCAGAAGAAAATAAATTTGAGAAAAAAAAAGATAAAAAAATGACAGGGATATTTCCAGAATGTCCAGAGAGTGACAGAAAAAACAACAGGACATCAAATCAGGTATGATTAGCTCAGTTAGCTTATTTTCTTTGTTTACAGATCTGAGAAAGTAAAAAGTACCATTTCTAGTGTTTCCAGCTTCTGTTAGTGTTTCCAGACCTATCTTCAGAGAGAAGCTGCATTTTTTAAAGCAGTACATTTTTCTTTATTTTATTCTAAATAGCTTTGTTATACGTTTTAAATAACTGGTACTTCCTTGAAAACTTGCATAAATGTTTTCTTTGCCTGCTCCACAGACTGTATAAAGTGCATTTGGTCTTTATAGTTAAAGGAAAGAGTGGATGGGTATTTCATTTGTAAACAAATATTTTTTTTATGAGCAAAGCACAGAAAGGGTCTAGAGC